>NW_022589782.1:5828899-5950715 GCF_004348235.1 Phoca vitulina | reverse complement strand
TCTCCCCCCCACCTGACCCGTCGCGTCCCCCCTCCCGGCCCCCCTCCCGGCCCCCTCCCGTTTTCAGCCCCTCGGTCCTGGTCGCTCCCTTCCCTCTCCCCGCCTCGTCCCCTCGTTTCTCCCCTCGTGGCCCCGCCCCCCGCTGCTCAGCCCCCTTCCTCCCCCTCGCTTTCTTCCCTCTTCCCTCACCTGCCTCCTCGCTTTCCCTCCTGGCCCCGCCCCTTGGTCTCGGTCCCGCCCCTCGCTTCTCACCACCTTCCCACCCTCTCTCGCCTTCGGGTCTCTTCTCCGACGTGCCCCCGCGCTTCTCTCTCCTGCCCTCCGCTTCTTACCCCCTCCCCCATACTCTCTCCCTTCCTCTCTCTACCCACCCCCAACTTGCCCCCTGGCTTCTCCCCTCCCGGCCCCGCCCCTTTATTCTCCCTTGGCCGGCCTCCCTCACTTTCCCCCTAAGCCCGCCCCTCATTTTCCACCTAGTCCCGCCCTCGCTTATCTCGCAGCCCCGCCCCCTTGCTTCGGTCTCGCTGCCTCCACCCTTTCCTTCAGCCTCGAATTCCTCAATCCTATCGTGTCGCTTCTCCCGGTCCTGTTCTCACTTCCCCGCTGGTCCAGACCTCTTCAGTCTAGTCCACTTCCTTTCTGCCTCAGGCCAGGCCACTATCTACTCTTGACTGTGCTTCTTCAGTTCTTTTCTGCATTGCACTTTACCAGCCCCGCCCCCCCTCCCCGCAACATCCTTGAGCCCTGGGCAGGGCTGAGGGACCCCCGCCCCCCGCTGGAGGCTTTGGCAGCTGCACTAACGCAGGCTCCTTGGTTCACTCGCACTGAGTCTTCAATGAAGTGCCCGTGTCCCCTAGGAGGCTGTGTAGTGCCACCTTCAAGGGGGAGCGCGCAGCTCTGCTGCGGGCCGGGACGCGGTGGTTTGGCCGAGTGTGGGTGCCAGCTGTCTGCTGGAGGCGCCCCTCGCTAGCGGGCCCCGGAGATCTGCCCCTTCGCGGGCTCGCCTCCAGCTTGAATCTTACCTGAGGCCCGATTGGAGGGCTGCAGATTCGGTCCTGCCGGGGGACTTTCCGACCTCGAGTATTTCCAGCTCTGGAGGGGAAATAAAAAGTGCAGGCTGATTCCTGTCAGGGGGCTTTCCCTTGGATTTTTCTGTTCAGTGGCCAGTCTGGTGAGAACCCAAAGTCAGATCCTTTCAAAGAGCGAATGAGCATTGTGGACACTTGATGGCAGATGCATAGCCCTAATTCGTCGGTAAAATCCAGGAAAATAACAATAGGTGATTGCTTTCAAACTAAAGTTTCCTTTGAAAGTACGTAGTTGTTGCACGATTTATTATTTTTTTCAAGAAAAGGGGCATATATATTTTTTTCTTTCTTTTTTTTCTTTTTGGTATAAAGATGTCAGATTAGGTTACGATAAGATAATATGATCAGATAATGATTTGGACCCAAATCCAGACCCTGGTTTTGTGAAGTAACCGCTATGTATCCCAGGGATCCTTGCTTCTGGCGGAACATAATCCTTTATTCCAGGGCTAGTAGGAAACAATTCTGTGTAGATACAGTATATAACATTGTTATTTTTATGGTTACATGAAAGCCATGTTTTTGACTTTGTAATGCTTGTAAAACTTTAATTACTGACAACTTTAATTTGATTCTCATTTACAGTGTAATCTGTAATTGACATCAGATTGGTTTCATTTTTCTTGTTAAAAGCAGAAGTAACTGATTTCATGAGTGTTGGTAGAAATGTGATTAATGTTTCAGAAGGAATAGGTTCTAATTACAATGTTTGTGTCAGGTGTATATATATATTAATCAAACGTAGTTGGCAGGTCTGGGCTTTTCCCTTGTCAAAGGGAGGGCTTGGTCTGTCCTCCCAAATTATTTTTGGATTTAGAAATTTAGATGCCAAAGATACAGAAATGCTTTGAAGAGTTTTGGATGGCATTTGCTATTGAAGGATCAGGTGATGAGTGTTATTTCCAAAGCCCCTTTTCCCTTCACCCCTGTTGGTGTTAATGAGGGTCTGGGATGAGCTGTGAGTGTGGTCATCCCTGCAGCAGGATTGAGTTTAGCTGTGATTGCAGACCCATGTGACCCACGTGTGTTGTCTGTTGAATGTTAATTGATGTTGAGACGCTGGAACCAGACATTTTGTTGTAGATAGAGTAGGTTTTGGCCTCATCTTTAAGGTTGTCAGGAGTTTGAAATCTCTTCATTTCTGGTATGTTGGGTAGCCATCTTTCAAAAGTTGTATACTCTTGTTACAGGTTTCAGAGTTTATTACTATGCGTGATATTTGAAAAAAAAATTTTTTTTTTTTAAACCGAGACATTTTCTAACCAGTCAGTAGTATCACACAGGGCATAGTTCATGACAACATCTGAAGACATTGAGTATAAAAGAGCCTTTAGAACTTTGGGGTCCACAGTTGTATTTGGTGGTGAGTAGAGCATTGGATTTAAAATTAAGAGACGTGATTAAGAGACCTGCCCTACTGCATGATATGGAACAAATTATGTAACCTTGCTGGGTCTCCATTTCCTCTTATAAAATGAGATTTCAACTTTAGTGTAACATTCTTTGATTCTTTCTCATTTTGGCTACCTACTTATTCCAGATTTCGTTGGGTACTTATGCTTTCTGTTAATGAGTCTCAATGCTGATTTTCAGAAATTTGTGTTAAAACACAGCACTTGTGTTTGATTTATGCAAAGCGTTCATTTTGTGTATTGGTTAGGATATATTTTTTTCTTCCTGTGGAACCCTTTCTGTTTTTGGAAACTATTGGGTGGTATATGGAACTGCTTTGGAAGACTGGCCTATGCAGTAAAATGAATATTTGAGTCTTTATATTTAAAAGAATTTAACTTTAATGAATGTCTTTGTGGTATTTTAACAGGAAATAGTTTTTAAATAGTTTCAGTAGGTTTGGGGCATAAAATGTGCAAAATCAGGTTTTAAAGAACATTATCTTGCAGACAGAGTTCACTAGCAATCAAACACTTTGGAAACGTTTTTATTTTAAATTCAAGCGGGATTTGCAAAAACTTTGTTCTTACGTGGTACGCAAATGAATCCCAGATACATTATTTAGGCCACTTTGGGTAAAAGAATGGGATTTTGAGCTCTAAGGGTTCCACAGTGCTCTTCAAGCAAATTAAATTTTATTCTCATGTTAACCAGTTAGTTGAAATGGCAAATGCCCATAAACTTCTTTTGCGTTTTTATGCCTTGAAATACTCTCAGACCTCCTTGTGTTTTTATAGCTTTTGGAGCGTGACTGCGTGTTGTGAAGAGAGAAACATTCTAATTCCAAGTGGGGGGGGAAGAGACCTTCCTTGATAGCGTGTGGAAATGGAGGCTATTTTTAAAGTTGTAGCACATGGGAAGTAAGGCAGACTTGGGGGGTTTGGCCATCCAGATGATGCAACTTGGAGAGAAATAGTTGTATTAATAGCTGTTAATAACTCTAATTTATCAATAACAGGTGGCCTAATTGATTTGGACTAGTTTGGTTTCTCTGAAAGGTTAAGAAAGCTGTTAAGAGTGTTGCTTTTGTCAGGCTATTCCAGCAGGGAACCTCGCTTATGTAAGGCAGGCAGAACTTTTGGTTTTAACAACTGTAACCGGGATAGGATGGAATAAGTCATTGGTGTTTAGCCAGGAGCTGCTCCTGAGTTTCTGTAACGTTTTCCTCAGGGTCAGCCTCAAGTTTCTGAGGGTGCAGTGAAGGCATTTCTTCCAGCTGAGTTAGCTAAGGGTGTGGGATGAGCTAAATCAAGTAACCATTGAAATAAAAACTTCAGTTTTACTCGAAAAGAAATCACATTCTGCCAAACAGAGGTTGTATTACTGATTTTATTTGTGATTTGATCACATTAAGGTTGTCTTAAGGGACAACGTTTTTTCCCTCAAATCCATTTTTTTAAAGCTTCTTGACCCACCTAACTAACCTGAGCAATGAAATACTTTATACACTTTATTATTTTTTTAAAGACTTTATTTATTTATTTGACAGAGAGAGACACAGCGAGAGAGGGAACACAAGCAGGGGGAGTGGGAGAGGGAGAAGCAGGCTTCCCGCCGAGCAGGGTGCCCGATACGGGGCTCGATCCCAGGACCCTGGGATCATAACCTGAGTGGAAGGCAGACGCTTAACGACAGAGCCACCCAGGCACCCCTATACACTTTATTTTTATCTGTATCTTTATAGCAGTTGTAGTGAAATCCAACTAGAATTTTTGCCTGCAAGTCTAACCATTTGAGGTCAAAACTCTGGTTTTTGCAACCATGAAAGTGGTGT
The DNA here is from genome assembly GCF_004348235.1 of Phoca vitulina. Taxonomy (NCBI): domain Eukaryota; kingdom Metazoa; phylum Chordata; class Mammalia; order Carnivora; family Phocidae; genus Phoca; species Phoca vitulina. The sequence goes on along the minus strand of NW_022589782.1, from coordinate 5,946,401 downwards.
CTGAACTTTGAGTTGTTCCTTCTCATCTACAAATTTTCATTTTCTCTGTTTGGTCACGTTGTTGGGTCCTAGTGTGGAGCGCTGGGTGTAAGGGGAGGTTCTGGGGCTGAGTCACTCGGGAAGAAGTCTTTCCTCATGAATAAGAAAAGAAAGACTGACCCATAATATTTCAACATCAGCTCAATGATCCACTTAACTAGACTGGCTCTTTTGTAACATATTTGTGCGCACTGGTTAAAAGTTAAAATAGCTGAATTGTGCATTTTAATTGAGTGCCAAGAGCAAAAGGGAAGTTCAAGAACCTTCCGAAATAGATGAAATAATTTAGTATCTTGGCAATGCTCTGATTTTCTGGTTGAGAAACCCTAACTTTTAGAATTCTTATTTGGATCACATTTTTGTAATTTCAAAACTGTTTTGGAGGTTAAATATTTTTAAACAAATAGAGAATTAAAAATATGTGGCTATTTACTTATTTTTGTCTCTGGACAACTTAAGTGACTGGTTTGCTTGTTGTTCTGTAAGTAAATTTTATTGAGAGAGCCCCTAATTTAAATTGGCTTGTTGTCCACTGCATGCTCATCCTAGCTGACCACAGTCCCTAAGGCATGCTACTTAGAGATGAGCTGGAGAGCTCTGTTGAAAAACAAAAGCACCTAGCCATGTGGATCAGCCATATCTTCTTTTTAAAATGTTAGAATTTCTGTTGTGTCTACAGATGCAGTTTAATCCATTTGGATATTTAAATTAAGTGGAATGTTGTTTCCATACTTCTGGATTAAAGGAAAAGAAAAAACCCTTTTATTGTTTTAAAACAAGGCGTAAATAATGTACAATCAATGCGTCTGGCAATGCGCCCCACCTAATTCCAGCTGTGTTCACCTCCATCGCAGCTGAAAGGAATTCTAATTGGCTGAGGAATGTCGGCAACGTTGTGTATCACTGAGCATGAACCTATTATGCTGGCTGCTGGGTGATGCATTTCAGATGTTTTAAGCTCCTCTGAGTTCAACTTGGAGGTTGGTTTCAGGAGTCTGGAAGAGAACGTTGTGAAGCTGCGGGTTGTAGACGGCAGCCTGCTTTTTTCTTTGTATGTTGGGCATTCGCTAAATTCTCTAAAGGCCATGGTGCTTTCTTGTGGCTTAAATCCTGGGTTGGGAGTCAGAAGGTCTGAATTTGACTTCTAGCTCACAGAAGTGCCACAATGGGGAAAGGGGGTGGGTGGACTTATAATCTTTTAGAGACTCAGTTTGCCTTTCTGTGATGCGAGACACCTGCCTTTTCACGTCGCACAAGGACTAGATGTGGATTAAATATTTTGATGAGTAGTTATGAATTATTCATAGAGTAGCATGGTGTAAATACAGTCATAGGTTCCTGTTATTTCTTATTCCTAAATAATTATGTAAATGCTAAAGCTAATGGTATACTTTGACACTGAAGAAAATCTATAAAACCTATTGATGAACATGAAAAATGTACTCAAGAACAAGCTGTTAAATTCTCTATGCACTCAGAAGGTTCCTTAGAGAAATAGTGTCGGAAGCCAAAGCCAGCGTCATCTTTAATCGTGAATCCTTGGAAGCATCCCCATTAAAATCAGGAACAATACAGGGATGTACACTGTCAAAGTTGTTATTAATTAGAGAAAGACATCAGAAAGCAAAATTGCTATTATTTGCAAATGATAAAATTTTATAGTTTTAGAAATCTAAAAGAATCAGCTGATAAACAATTATAAACAATTTAAAATAGTTGGATAGGAAATTTCTCCATGGAAAAAGAAAATGGATAAAAATTAATATGCAAAGACAAACTAGGAAAGACAATTTGCAATCTATGTGAAAATGAAAGTCTAGCTTCCTTAATATATAAAGAGCTTTCAAAATCAATTAGGAGTAGGCCAATAACCTGTTTGCAAAGAATACATTTCACAGAAAAGAAAAAAAAATGGATTTCAAACATGCGAAAGGATACCCCGCCCTACATAGCAAACAAAATACCAGTTAAAACTCGGAGTGCAACCGTTTTTTCATTTAGCGGACTGGCAGAGACCAAAGAGTTTGAAAATATGTTAGGGATGACAAAGGTGTGGAAAAGCAGAAACTCAATCACATTGTTGGCTGAGAAATGTTAAGTTGACACAGTAGGGTAAGGATGGCAGTTTGGTACTATCAGATAATAAATGTATATGCCCTTTGATCAAACAGTTCTGCCTCTAGGAATTTTTTTTTCCAGATCCATTCACACATTTGTGTAAAGTCTTACATGCTGCTGGTGCCTGCGTGGCTGAGTCGGAAGAGCATGAGACTTTTGATCTTGGGGTTGTAAGTTTGAGCCCCACCCACATTGGGTGGAGAGATTACTTAAAAATGAATAAGTAAATAAACTTAAAAAAAGTCTTATATGCAAAATTATTGCAGCATTGTTTGAGATTATGAAAGACTGGAAACAACCTAAATGTGCATCAATAGAGCACTAGTTAAAGAAATTACGTCATATCCCCAGGGATGTGTAGCTGTTTAACAGAATAAGACAGTGCTTTATATTCTTTAAAAAAAACCAATTTTTTAAAAAATTTATTTATTTGAGAGAGAGAGAGAGAGAGAGAGCATGAACAGGACAGAGGGAGAGGGAGAAGCTGACTCTCCACTGAGCAGGGAGCCTGACATGGGACTTGATCCCGGGACCTTGGGATCATGACCTGAGACAAAGGCAGACGTTCAACTGACTGAGCCACCCAGGCGCCCCAATAGTGCTTTATATTCTGATATGGAACATTTTCTAAGATACATTGTTGAGTGGGGGAAAAGATTCAAAAGAGTGAATATTGTACATACTGTGTGAGTAATAAAAAATAAAAGGGGATATTTATATAGATCTATTCGTATGGAACATTACTACAGGGATACCTCTGAAAATACGGATTGTGATTTTCTCTGGGAAGGAGAACCAGGGCCTGAGGATCCAAGTGAGAGGGACATCTTTTCCCTGTATTCCTCTTTGTATTTTTGATCTGTCTCCCTCTTCCTCCTTGAGAATAGATTGCTTTTCAACAATTACAGATGTTAAAAACAAAGAAGAATCTACAGTTCTTAAGAATTTCTTAGGGCAACAAGTACGTTAATTGCCAATAGTAATTGTTTTCATATGTAGGTGTTCTGAAAATTCATAATAATGGTGCCAAATATATTTTAAAAGACTTAAATGGCATCTAAAGGCATATATCCATGTTTATGTGCATTTCTTCACAGGAATATTCCTGGATTCTGGAGAGTAAAAAATACTCTGCATACTTTGTAGATCTCAACAAACTTATTTTCCCAGAGAATATGTTTGTTCTGATACTTAACTCCCCACCCCACCCCCAAATTGTTCCAGCATTATTCTAAGTAAGCCCAAATGATTCTTTCCGCATTCAGAAATCAGGTCCTCCTGAAGCCTACTTATTCTGTAGTGTGTCCTTTGAAAGACTGGGGTGTCTTAATTCTGAATAATAGTGCTGGTTTATATCCTTTATTTGGATGTCATTTGGGGTTATCTCTGACCTAATTTTAGAAAATAACCTTATCCCTAAAGTGGGGGTAAAAATGCTAACTTGCATAAGGCAGTAACAATAACTTGGTATTTTCTCTAAGTATTTATAATCAGTATGTTTGCTTTAAACTTTTTTAAAGGGCTTGTTTATTAATTTTAGCTGTGCCTAAAAAAGAAATATCTGACTCTATGAAAGTAGAAAAAGTTGTAATCACCTGTAATTTATTGCCTTTTTGTTCTCCTAAATCTTTGGGATAAAAATTCTAAGTTCTACTGAATTGCATTTCTACGTATATTACCTACAAATGATGGGTTTGAGGATTGCTCAATGTCTGCTCATACACCGCAGAGACAGTAATGCCTTCTGTCGGTGTGTCATTGTTCTCCTCCTGTCTGTCTCCTCACTGGGGCCAAGCTATCGAGCCAAGCTCCAAGAGGGTTGTGTGTTTTGTTTTGTTTTGTATGTGTTTTTATTTCCAGGTTAAAAAAATAGCATGCAATTTGTTTTAGTCTTTAAAAGTATATTTTACAGGACAGAAAAGGGTAGTTTCTCTTGTCCTAAATGGATAATCATACCATGTGCAGTTACAGAAATCCTCGGAAGCACACTTAATCCAACTATAATGAATTCATATCTTCACAATAATCAATATTATTGATTGTAGGATTGTATTATTGATTGTCATGTGTAGGAGAAGGCCCACATGTCCTCATGGGACATTGATTTAACTTTTCTTAGCCTTTTTTTCCTCCTTGATTGTGTGAGGTTGAAAAGTTGGCATTCCTCTTCCCAAACACGCCTAGTAGACACCTTAAGCTTAATGTGTTCCAGACAATCTTCCTGATTTCCCTCCCCACCAGAAACCTTCCTTGCTTCATTAAGTCCACTCAGTTGCTCAAACCAAAAACCAAGACCTGTTGCCGTTCTTCATACCTAACTTCTAATCCTCCGGCCCTCTTGACTCTGCCGCCACAGTTGATCTGGAGCGTGTCTGCTCTTCATGCTCGTTGCCTCCATCCTAGTTAAGCTGTGACCATCTCTTGCTTGGACAGCTGCATTGTGCCCTTTTTGATTTAAATGTCACTTGCAACCACAACCCTCCTGCTGCTACAGTATTAGTTATTTCTCTCTTTCAAAGATGCTAAAAGATTAATTCCGAAAGTCCTCATTCTGGCTTATTCTAAAGGGGGAGCTGGAAAGAGATTTGCTAGCATTGCCCTTTCTCCTAGCTAGTGCAGCTCCTTCACCCTCCACTTCTGTGTTCACTGCCTCTAGCTTCAGTTCCGGGAGCATTGGTGAGGATGGCCAGTTGTCTTTGTCAGGGTACGTGGAGCTTCTCATGGTCTGATGATTTAGGGATGGCTGATGACAAGTTTAATTGTGTGCAACCATGGAGGGAAGTCAGGAAGCCAAACTGAAGACTACTATTTGAAAGAGTTGAGAGTGGGAAATACATAGTCTTCATGGATCAGAACACCTTACATTCTCTTGTACAGGAACAACACAGTGGTTGCCTCTGGATAACTCATGGTTTTTTATCCTCCTCACCCTCTACCTCCCCAGTCATTCCCCAAGATGCTCTGATCCTTGTCTGCCCCATTTCAGTAAGTGACATCATCGACCAGGTAGGGTGATCATTGAATTTTACCCTGCCTCCTTTCTTCAGCCAATTTCACATTTTTACGTCCGTCTTGTATTTACAATACCATACTTCATGATACTGATTTTTTTTATTAGTTAAAAAAAAAAAAAAAAAAAACCAGGATGCTTTCAGGTGTAAGTAGCAGAAAACCTAGCTTAAATTGGTTCCATAGGAAGCATTTCATTCAGTAAGTTAACTGAAAAGTCCAGAAGTAGTTAATAGCATGACAAGGACCCAGTTTCTTTTTGGCACTCAGTGCTGGGACCTCAGAGCCATTCAGGGCCATCTCTTTTTTTCTTATGATCAAAAGATGGCTATTAGAAGCTCCCATGGCTATTTGCTTCTAGCTTTAACCAGCAGAATGTTAAAAGTCCACTTTACCAACAGCTCATTGCTGGAGTAGAAGTCCTGGAGTTGAATCCTGTTGTTGGGTTGGCCTGATTTGGATCATGTGTCCATCTCTGAACCAACCATTGTGGCAAGATGATGGGATGTGCTGGTTGGACAAGTAGGATCCATCTTGGAATCTAGTAATGCTGTTAGTCCCACCCAACATATAGAACTGGGACATTTTGAGGGAACAGAAAAATGGATGCTAGGAAGGCAACCAACAAATAACTAGACAATACCATTAAAAATTTTTTTAATGCTAGCTTTGTGTATGCTGAGTGTGAGGATGATAAAACTATCATTTACTGAACTTATGAAAAAGAAGTATGCCTTCTTTATAGTAGTGTGAAGCAAAAGATGTATTTTTATAAAGATGCCAAATATTTTTCCTGAGAGTTAGGATTGGTAGCTTTATATGTAAACTTACCCCAACAAATATTATTGTTGATTTGTATTATAGAATGTTTCTGGATTGTTGTGTAGTGTTGTTTTATTTGGGACTATTTCAAGACTAAGGTTTTAAACAAAATTCAGTACAGATTCTAGAGATTCTTATGTCATTTCTCTAGACATGATAGGGTGTTTTTGAGAGGGGAAAATGCATGTTAATTGTTTGTAAATTGAACTTAGGATGAATAGAAAGAAAAAAATTGGTTTTTATGAGAGTGTATAATTTTTTTGATAAGATAGGTGATTACCAACTCTTCTTTATAGTAAAAGCTTTGGATTAATACCCATTCTTGATACTTGGAGCTCTGTATTTTCTTTGCTATTTTCCCAAAAAAAACAGCGAGGGGGGGCTTATAAGATGGTTGGCTGAGCTTTGAACCCATGTTCCAAGGAGAATGGTTGGCTCTCTCAGACGTCCAGGTTCTTTCCTCTGGCGTCAGGCAGGTGGGGTGGTTAGGAGCTGGGCTGGAGCCAGCCTGTGCCTTAAGACGAGTGACCTCATCTCTTAGTTTTCTCAGCCAAAAAAAAAAAAAAAAAGGGTGGGAACTAGTTGGAGCCACTTTAGAGTTTGTGGGTATTAAATGAAATAATCCACATGCAGTGTCTGGTCCATAGTAAGTGTTCAGTATATGTTAGCTAATATTAACATTGTCATATTTCAGTGAATCTGAGATGATTTTGGTTGAAAGTCACACCATTGTTTTATGTACCACTAAAAAAGAAACACCAGTAATTACACTACAATGTGATTCATTTGAAGATTTCAGAGATGTTAAAATCAGAAAAAATGTCTTAGAATCAATGATACATGGTATTATGGCTGCCTTTGACTTGCAAGTCCTGGAAATTGTTTGCATACCCGCAAATTAATGCCATCTGTCTTCAGTTTAAATATAATGCAGTGTGACCTGAAGTTTCTTTTTTTTTTTTTTTTTTTGTCCTAAACTTACGTTGGTGTTGGTCTCCTGCATTGCAATATTGGCAATTTAATAATTGCTAGTTCATTCTGTAGGTTTAATAATACAAGACCCATGGTGGGCTTGGGAACTTTGATAATTTGCTTTTCTTCAGCGATTTAGAAAAAAAAAATTGAGACACATTTTTGGAGATCCTTAATATCGGTTGGATAAAGCTATTTGAGGTGAAAGGTAGGTGAAATGATAGCACCCAGAACCTTTTACAACACCCAGGTTGTTGGCAGAAAGCCAGCTTAGGAAAACGCCTTTAATACACCCAAACACATTCAGTTTAGAAGGCATAATATTGGTACTTGAAAGCAATACATGGTATTTGATTTTCCACTAAAATTTAAATGTGGAAGTATATTGTAGAGCTTAAGTGATAGTCACAGGCTACTTAAGTACCAACTTAGTGCAGTAAAAAGTCGCCATGTAATATGCTAAGCTGGAATTTAGAGTAAAATCCATAAGGAATAGCACATAGCCTTGATAGCATTCTGTTTCTCTTGGAGCCTGGTATTTCAGGGGGTGTGATGGGAGTAGTATAAGCCTGCTTTGGCTTTTTTTTTTTTTTTTAGACCTATTTTTGATTTTAAGATTGAAATGAATTATGGAAGTCTTTGTGGAGACTTGACCTACCTGTTTACTTATTGCATTATTTATGGCTTGCTTCATCAGCTGAATGTCAGCGGGATTCCACTTTTGTTTAAGACAACTACGGGAGAGGAGCAGATGTGCCCTTGGGTTACCTTGTCATAAGCCCCAGAGGCTGTCCCCTGGCACATCTGGCACATGAAGCATTTAAATATTATTTAAGGTGTTGATTATGATTTTTTGAAAAAGACTGTCTCTCTGCATTTCATATTTTAATGCATTCTGAGATAGCAGTGCTGTTTTCTTTTTGGAAACCCAGGTTTGGTTGCTGTATTTTGCATAATGTTCAGCCTAGCAGTAGAAAAAAAATACATTTTTATTTCAGAAAAGGAGTTTTACTTTCGGAAATGGTACCTATATTGAAATACAGAAATATTATTTCCAAAAGGAAACCGTTTATCAACGTAAGCACTTTTCTTATCACCTGCCCAGGAGCATTGTTTGTTTAGAATAGACAGAAGCCAGTCAAGATCTCTCAGCCAGGCTTTACAAAATGATACGATGATGTCAGTGTTACTCCAGGTGTTTAATTTCAGGCAGTATGAGTCAAGGAATTGGTGTTTCTTATATTAGAATAGATGGAACTTTATTCAGAAAAAACAGCCCAACTCAATTTGAAGTGTATACATCACAGCCTAAAAATTTCAGTGAGAGTTTTTAAATAGATTATGTATGCATATGATATAAAAGGGTATTCATTAAAAATAAGTCTCCTACCCTCCCTGTCCCTTGTCAACCAGCTTGCCTCTAGAGAAGTAACTATTATTATCATGGCATTACTAGTTTCTCTTGTATTCTTCCAAAGGTTCTCTGTTCCCTTCCTTATCTCCCTCTCTTTAATACAGATGATAGGATATGATGTGCAGCATCTTGCTTTTTCACATAATATAGGGATTGCTCCATTTTCATACACCCACAGCTGCCTCTGTAGCAGAAACTTCTCTGCTCTTCAGAAGCCTTGTGGTTAGGTGGGCCCATGTGACTAGTTCTGGCTAGTGAACTGTGAGAAGTGATTTGTCCCACCGTGGGGCTGAAGCAGTAAGAGCCTCCAGCTCTTCTGTGGAGCCCTGGGAACTGTGTGGCATATGGTGGAGGCTTTATCAGCCTGGGTCCCTGAATGATTGTGTGGAGCAGAGAGTCCCCTTCTGCCCTGGCCCACACACCACCCCCTACCACCGCCCCGACGATGACCCAGCCTATGGTGGATATGTAGTGATAGCAGGGTAAAAACCTGTTATGTTAATTTGTTTCTGCATCATATCAACATTTCCTGATTGATGTTGCCCATTTCTTTTTAACAGCTATGAAGTGCTGTTAAATGTAACACCAAATAAACCCAGTTCAGATTATCTGATAGCTTAAGGACAAAAGGGCATCTCACTAAAGAAGAATCATTTTATTTTATTTTTATTTTTTAAAGATTTTATTTATTTATTTGACAGAGAGAGACACAGTGAGAGAGGGGAACACAAGCAGGGGGAGTGGGAGAGGGAGAAGCAGGCTTCCCGCCGAGCAGGGAGCCCCATGCGGGGCTCGATCCCAGGACCCTGGGATCACGACCTGAGCCGAAGGCAGACGCTTAACGACTGAGCCACCCAGGCGCCCCTAAAGAAGAATCATTTTAAAGAAATATCAGAGAAATACATTGTCCCCCAATGTGTTACTACTCAAAGGTAGCATATCTATTTTTTTAAAGGAATATATATCTGTTGAAAAATATAAAGGAGAAATAAGCACTGTATTATTTTAGTGACACTTCATTCTTTAACATAGTTCATAATTTTTGCATTTGAATTTGATATTAATTTTCTAGTCAGATTATTTCTAAAGGAGAATAAGCACCAAAGCCAATATGCTGCCTTACTCAGGATTGAGCACAATACTTAAGAGTGTTAAGGATGAGAGGAATGTTACAAAAATAGTCTCTACCGGGAACTTAACAGTACAGTAGGGAGTGAGACTGTCACTAGAAACAGTTGAGCATTAAAAAAAAATTTTTTTTTAAAGGTGCCAGATTGAAAAGAGAACTCTTTGTGGGCTACAGAGGTCTGGCTGCTGGGGAGGCCTAATTTGAAGTAGCTCTGGAAAGATGTGCATGGGGAGAGGGACCATGGGGTAATAGCACGTGCAAAGATGGAATGGGGCAAGAGTGTGGCCAGACGGAGGCAACAGAGGACCCAGGCTTCAGTGACAGGCTGGAGGGGTCTGGGTAGCAGTAGAGAGATTCGATAGGGAATTCTGATTTTAGAGGCCTGCCGTGTACGAAGGGGCTCTTTTGTGCCCAGAGGGCAGCACAGGATCCAGTAAATGGAGTTGTATAGTGGCGAAGAGCCTGCTACGCTGCAGGCCTGTGTTCCAGTTCTAGTTTTGCCACTTTCTAGCTGTGGAAAGTGCTAGAAAAAGGGTACACAGGGTAAGTGCTTAGAGGAGGTCAGTTGTTATGCCTCCGGTTGTGGCTGCTATGGGAGGGGAACTTGGTAACAGCGAGAAAGAACCGTCTAACTAGGGACTAAATTTGGCCCCTTCATGAAGTAGTAAGTGTTGTGTGTGACTGTGTTTATGCAAACGCTGGATGATCGACTTTCTAGGGGCTTTACAAGGAATCCTTTGTTGGGGCCAAGTTTAGACTAAATGGTCTACAAAGTTTCTTTTAACAAACATTGATTGAAAAACTACTAAGTGCTAGGTTGCCTGTCCACATACTGGACATCAGGAAGGGGATAGAGACCAGATGAAGGAAAGTACTTGTTATTTACCCAAACTGTGCATTGTTACAAAGTTAACATCAGATTCCTTATTTGGCCCTAGAAAAACCCTTCCAATTAGAAGGGATAAGAAATGTCTGTAAAGCAAGTTAAGTGATGTCGGGTACTAAATGGCATTGGACATCCTGAGAAAATGCAGCGGGAAAGCTGCCTTAGCCCTTCCTCCGATGTACTCACTTTAGTATCTTGCTGGTTTATTGCAACGTGCTTTCTTAAGACCTTCTTAGAAGTTCTAAGTGGAGCCCAGCTATGGCTCCCCCAGTATGAATGCTAAGTTGGTGTTTGTGTAGTGATTTTTCCCCCCCCCCCCCCCCAACCCCTTTTTCTGGACACTGGGACTACTTCCATTAGTGTTGGGACGTTACTCTTTGGAGCGCCCCTTCTGCCCTTTGGCTCTTTTTATGGAAACTAGGTCAGGTGTACAAACTACATACTGTAGAATTCTAAGGTGAACTCTGTGGTTGACTGTGAGTTTTAGGACACGCCTGACCTGGGTTTTCCTGTCCAGCTTTGCTGCTCAGGATTGGGGTCACTGTAGGCAATAATAAGATATTTGTCAATTCTCGAGGCTTTTATTACTCACCAGGCAGGCACTATGCTAGGCACGTTTCATGAATTATCCTCTCAATAAACTTACTAAGTAGGTACTATTCTTGTCCCTGTTTTGGAGACTGTGGAGTCAGTCCACCCAGTTCCACCACATACCAGTGTCTGGGCAAATCACGCATTTCGACTTTAAGCCTCAGACAATAACCTCATAAGGTTATTGTAAGGAATAAATGGAGTAATTCAGCACCCAGCTGTTTCCCAGCATTTGGTAGGGTTTACATTGCTGGAGACTTCCCCGAGTTATCTTGTAAGTGGTATACTTTGCTTCTTACTTTATAAGTTGGTGTAAACATTGTTTCTGAATCTAGTTCTTTTCTTTTTTTTGTCTCCAAATTAGAATCGTCATTAAACGTCATTCAGTTAGGAGCTCTCTTTTTCAATTGACCTTTCCACTTCGAAGGTTGTTTATGGAGGAAGAAAATGGCACTAGCATTATTGTGACAAAGATAAGTAACAATATGAAAAGGAAAGTGAATATTCTCAAATTTCCACCTCCTCTTACCAATTTAATATTTATTTTTTATTGCTATTTCTGACTTGGCCTACATTTCTATTGATTATTTACTAAAAATCAGAATAAACTGTGTCTTATTATGTATCACACATATATCACTGAAACATTACTCTGTAATTACAGTTCCACTAAAAAATAAATACAGTTAATCCTTGAACAACATGGGTTTAAACCGCATGGGTCCACTTACAAATTTTTTTTTTAATAAATACAGTGCAGTACTGTAAATGTATTTTCTCTTATGATTTTAATTTTTCTCTAGCTTTATTGCAAGAATATAGTATATAATACATAGAACATTACAAAATACATGTTAATTGACAGTTTATGTTATCAGTAAACCTTCCAGTCAATAGTAGGCTGTTAGTAGTTATGTTTTGGGGGGAGTCAGAAGTTATACACAGATTTTCAACTGCACAGGGATAGAGGGGTCAATGCCCCTACCCCCCAAGCTCCCTGTTGTTCAAGGGTCAACTATAAAATTTTGGTGACTTCTGAAAATTTAAACTTTTTTTTTTTAATGAAGCATAATTGACACACAATATTACATTAGTTTCAGGTGTACAGCAGTGATTCGACAACTCTATCCATGATGCTCTGCTCCCCACAGTCGTAGCTACCATCTGTCACTATGCAACGCTGTCACAGTACCATCGACTGTATTCCCTCGACTCTACTTTTGTCCCCATGACTCACTCATTCCTGTACCTCCCACTCCCTTTCACCCATTTTTCCCCACCCTCACCCCCCTCCCTCTGGTACCCATCAGTTTGTAAAAGTTTGAACATTGTTTAGGCTATCCCGGTGATATTTTTCTATTTGGTTTGGTCCCCAGGCCTCCTCACCACCCACTCTCTGTGAAAGAATTTTATATTCTATTTAATAGTGTAATGAAGCTGGTTGTCACTTTGAGATAGAGCATCCTGTGGTTCCACTTAATCCAGCGTGTGAACTCATGAACCAGGTTGAGGAGAGAATTTGCTAGTATGGATAATTGTTGGGTCTTGGAGACATTTTGGACAGTACCCAACTATAACACCAGTGGTTGTCCTGAAGACTCAAGAGAAATGATGTGAAATTATGATTATGTAAAAAGAAATACGGTTGATATCTGTGTGACTGAGTCCTTCTTTTTGGTAGTGCAGGGCTAAGGACATTAACACTTCAAAAATACTAAAGAACGAGTCAGAGTAGCTGTTTCTTTATATCCTGACAGCGTCAGGCAGCTACCAAGATGGCACCTCGTCAGAAACATGCTCAGTCAGTGGAGGCTCTTCTCCTGGCTCCCTGATCTCCACAGGGACCAAGTGCTGTGGGGAACCCACTGGAACAATAGTTTCCCCTGAAGTCTGAGGAGCTTGTTCTTGGGTGTGGTGCTTCCCTCCACAACTGTTTAGTTGTCAGACTGCAATGATTTTATCTCTCAGCAATGTTCCAGGAGGTTTTAGTGAAAATATAAAACTGCCTGCCCGCCTCTCAAACAGAGTTTGAAAAGAGGTCTCTTGGGGGAGGACAGACCGAGTCTTCTAAGTGGTCTGTGATCCAAAGCATTTCCTGGGCTACGTGTTTATCAAGGCTGAGTTTTACTTCCAAACTAAGCTTGAGAAGAATCTGGGAATGTTTCCCAGCTGATTGGGGGTAGGGAGAAGAGGAGGATGCAAGCCTGAAAGAACAGAGAAATTTCACTCTCGTTTTTATCTTTTTACCACAGTTATCTGCTGAAATCTGTCTATGGATATGGCTTGTAAAATAGAAACTTTCTGGAGTATGAAGTAGTATAGGATGTTGAATGTTAATTTTTATTTTATTTTACTTTATTTTTGAGAGAGAGAGAAAGAAAGGGGCAGAGGGAGAAGGTGAGAGAGAATCCTCAAGTGGACTCCCAGCTAAGTGTGGAGCCCGACACGGGGCTCGATCCCAGGACCCTGAGATCATGACCTGAGTGGAAATCAGGAGTTGGATGTTTAACTGACTAAGCCACCCACGCGCCCCTGTTGAATGTTAATTTGAAAATTATATATAATATTTTTATTTGGGGAATGGAACATTGAGAAGATTAGCTTTTATTTATTTATTTTAAAAGATTTTTATTTATTTGTCAGAGAGAGAGAGCACAAGCTGGGGGAGAGTCAGAGGGAGAGGGAGAAGCTGACTCCCCAACAAACAGGTTGCCCGATGCAGAGCTCTATCCCAGGACCCTGCGATTATGATGTGAGCTGAAGACAGACGCTTAACCGACTGAGCCACCCAGGCGTCCTGGAAGATCAGCTTTTAAATGGATCAGATTTACTCTTCAAGGTGAAAAAAAAATGCAGACAAAAGAGCATTATCTCCCTGTTAATTGCCATTAATCTCGAGTCACCCCAGTGTTTTTGCTGTGACTCTTATCTCACAGTTCAAGGTCTCAGTTGACACATTTGGGAAGAGTGAGGTGTTGGGGAAATAGTGCTAAGTAGATGGTTTTTCCTTCCTGTCTGACTCAGTGTTAGAGAACTTCTTTTAGACAATATGTTGATTTTAATACTCCGATGCTGGGTTTATGTCGTTACAGACATTCTGGTATATAGAGTGTTTCTTTGCTCTCTTAGTAGAAATCTTCTAAAGAAAACGTGTCTCCCTTATGTCACTGTTTCTTTCCCTATAAGTTTTTGTAGTCACTACTCCTTTTTTGAGAATTCAGATGTCGGTGGTACCAGAAGAAAATTTCTTTGGCCTGAATAATGCCAGCTTCACTTCCCTCAGTGATGACACATTCACATGGATTTTAAATTTGTTGTTTTCCCCTCACTGCGCTGCTGTGTGTGTGGGTTCCCTAGCTGGAGAGTCTGGTATTGGTGGTGAAAGACTTCAATCTAAATTTAGATTCTTTTCAGAGGTTTCATAGAATACTTCCTTAAATTAAGTCACAGACCGCAAAAGCAGCTGCTGTGTGGGGCTTCCAGGTTTGGTGGTGGTTGTTTTTTTTTTTTTTTCCCTGCTCTCTAAATAAAGAAGATGGGGCAGGAAGGGACTGGCTGTCACTCCCAGCTGCTTGAGGCGGGTCGGGAGAGGTGGTTCTGCCATTGCAGCCAGAATCACTAGCAGCTTCTGTAAGGAATTGAAGGATAAGGGGACAAGGCTTGATGGTAATCCGACAAAAATGGAAAACAGTCCCCAGTCCGAGGAAGTATGGCTAAAACAAGCACTTTGTTTTGGGTTGTATTGTAGGTGGTAGGTAGTAATGGGTAATGATAGGACTTCCTTTTGTCTGACACCTGTAAATTGGAAACTTAGAAGCCATGAATTAAACCAGTACAGTTAATTTTTAGGGAGAGTGATACAGTTGGAAGATCTTCAGAGTCCAGAGAAAGAGTTGAAAGTAGGGTGTTGAGGACAATCATGGTGTGTTACACAATCTCCCTCTCTTTCCTGGAATACGTGTTTTCACATCCTTTCAGTATGAACTCCCTTACCTGTCAGTGTCCACAGGCCCCAGACTAGAGAGCTAGGTTCTCAAGTGGGAGGCGGGAGGGGCCGGGGAGCCTGAGCACTGCCTGCTGGGCAGCATCCTTAGACAGCCTTCCAGTTTCTGCTGTGGCCCCGTCACGCCATTCATATGCCCTTAGGTTTGCGAACGGTGTGATGATATTCTACAACAGTATTCCAGCACCTTTCGTTGTTAGACACGAACATGTAAATCTCATTCCCACCCAGTGTTTCTCCCCCCGGCATGGATCAGCAGTCTTCCCATAAGCATATTTTCATTATATAACCACCCCTTTATTTCAGTATTTCCTCTTTTACAAAGGTCAATTTGGTTTTTTTTGGCGTGGGGGTGGGGAGGTGGGGGTGGGGGAAAGTATCTGTATGTGGCGTAACATGTAGACTGTGTAAGGTGACTTCTTTTAAAAAGGAAGTCTTTTCACACCTGCCCCTAGCCTTGAAATTCTCTTCCCCAGAGACATTCTGGTGGTAGCACTTTCTTGTTTATTTTTGCAAAGATGTGTTAGATGAAAATGCTTATATATTCTTCCTTTCCCTACCCCTCTTTTTGAAGGAAAACATAGACTCAGTTCTGTACCTTGCTTTTTTCACCCAATGATGTATCTTTGGAAAGCTTCCATATATATCACTATATATAGAATTGCCTCCTCTTTTTTCCCCTAAGATTTTATTTATTTATTTAGAGAGAGCGAGCGTGTGCGCAGGAGCAGGGGGTAGGGATGGGGGTAGGAGGGGCAGAGGGCAAGGGAGAGCGAGAATCCCAAGCAGACTCTGCGCTGAGCAAGGAGCCGGACATGGGGCTCAGTCTCACGACCCTGAGATCATGACCTGAGCTGAAATCAGGAGTTGGGTGCTTAACCAACTGAGCCACCCAGGTGCCCCCTTCTTCTTCTCTTTTTAAAAATTGAAGTAGGAGTTGGAGCACCTGGTTGGTGCAGTCGGTTAAGCATCTGCCTTCGGCTTAGGTCATGATCCCGGGGTCCTGGGATCGAGCCCCATATAAGATCGATCTCCCTCTCCGTCTGCTGCTCCCCCTGCTCTTGTGCTCCCTCTTTGGCGCTCTCTTTCTCTCTCTCTCTCTCTTTCAAATAAATAAATAAAATCTTAAAAAAAAATAGAGGTAAAAGTTAACTGTGTGTAATTCAGTGGCTTTATTATATTCCCGATGTTGTGTAACCATCATCACTGTTGAATTCCAGAATGTTTTCATTATCCCAAAAAGAAATCCAATACCCACTCGGCCATCACTCTCCATCTCCCCAACCCTAGCCCTGGCAACCGTTAATCTGCTTTCCATTTCAATGAATTTGCCTATTCTGGGCATTTCATAAAAATGCAACCCTACAATATGTGGCCCTTTTTGTCTGGCTTCTTTCACTTCACATAACGTTTTCAAGGTTCATTCATGTTGTAACGTGTATCACTACTTCACTCCTTTTTATGGCTGGGTAATACTCCATTGTTTGGATGGACCACATTTATCCATCAGTTGATGGACACATGGGTTGTTCCCACTTTTTGGCTATTATGAATAATGCTGCTATGTGCAGATTTTTGTGTGAACATGTTTTCGGTGCTCTTGGATATATACCTGAGAGTAGAAATGCTAGGTCATATGGAATTCTATGTTTAAATATTAAGGAACTGCTAAACTGTTTTTCATAGTGGCTGCACACTTTTACCATCCCACCAGCGGTGAATGAGAGTTCCATTTTCTCCACATCCTAGCCAACGCTTATTTTTTTCTTTCCTTTTCCTTTTCCTTTCCTTTCCTTTCTTTTTTAGAGTTACTATTATAGCCGTCCTAATGGATATGAGGTGTTATCTTATTGTGGTTTTGATTTGTATTTCCCTAATGGCTAAAGATTGTTGAGGATCTTTTCGTGTGCTTATTGGCCATTTTTGTATCTTCCTTAGAGAAATGTCTACCAATTGGGTTATTTGTCTTTTTGTTTTGAATTCTGAGAGTTTTTAAAATATATTCTGGGTACTAGACCCTTATTAAGTATATGATTTCCAAATATCTTCTTCCAGTCTATAGGTTGTATTTTCACTCTCCTATAGTGTCGTTTGATGCACAATTTTTTAAAATTTTGGTAAAGTCATTTATTTTTTATTGTTGTTAGTGCTTTTGGTGTCATATTTAAGAAACCACTCTATTCCAAAGTAATGAAAAATTTACCCTTATGTTTTCTCAAGAGTTTTATAGTTTCTGCTCTTACAAATAAGTCCTTCATTCATTTTGAATTAATTTTTGTATATGTTGTGAGATAGGGGTCCAAATGTATCCTTTTGCAAGTGGATATCTAGTTGTTCCAGCACCATTTGTTGAAAGGACTATTTGTTGAAAACGCCTATTGATTGGACTTGGCACCTTGTCAAAAATCATTTGACCATAAACATATTGCTTTATTTCTGGACTCTCAGTTGTATTCTGTTGATCTAGAATGTGTCTTTCTTTTTCTTTTAATATTTTATTTTATTTTTTTAAAGATTTTATTTATTTGACAGAGAGAGACACAGTGAGAGAGGGAACACAAGCAGGGGGAGTGGGAGAGGGAGAAGCAGGCTTCCCGCAGAGCAGGAAGCCCGATGTGGGGCTCGATCCCAGGACTCTGGGATCATGACCTGAGCCGAAGGCAGACGCTTAGTGACTGAGCCACCCCGGTGCCCCTAGAATGTCTCTCTTAATGCCAGTTCTGCACTATATTGATAACTATTGCTTCATAGTAAGTTGAAATGGGAAGTGTAAGTCTTCTGACTTTGCTCTTTTTAAAATTTTTTTGAAATTTTATTTTGTTATGTTATGTTAGTCACCATACAATACATCATTAGTTTTTGATATAGCGATCCATGATTCATTGTTTTCGTATAACACCCAGTGCTCCATGTAGTACGTGCCCTCCTTAATACCCATCACCAGGCTAACCCATCCCCCCACTCCCCTCCCCTCTAAAACTCTCGGTTTGTTTCTCGGAGTCCATAGTCTGTCATGGTTCATCTCCCCCTCTGATTCCCCCCGCCTTCATTTTCAAGATTGTTTTGACTATTCAGCATTCTTTGCAATTCCATATGAATTTTAGGATGAGCTTGTTCATTTCTATAAAAAGGCACTTGGGGTTTTAATAGGAATTGCTTTGGGTCTGTAGATCAATTTGGGGATTGTTGCCATCTTAACGTTATTTAATATTACAATCCATGAACAGGGATAGCTATTTCAGTCTTTTATAGTTTCTTGTAACAACGTATTATAATTTTCAGTGTATAAGTCTTGTACTTCTTTGGTTAAATTTATTTGTAAGTATTTTGTTCTCTTTGATAGGGTAAAATGGAATTATCTCCTTAACTTTATTTTTGGATTGTTCATTGCTAGTGTAGAGAAATATAACTGATTTTAGTATGCTGATCTTGTATTCTGCAATTTGGCAAAGCCCATTTATTAACTTCCATAGTTTTTGTGTGGATTCTTTAGGGTTTTCTGTAGATAAGATTATGTTGTGTGTGTGTGTTTTTTTTCATTTCCAGTGTGGATGCTTTTTATCTGGCAAGAGCAGACATTATAATCTTAGTCCTATTATTAGGGGGAACCGTTCAGTCTTTCATCAATATGATGTCAGCTGTGGGTTTTTCACAGATGCCCTTTATCCAGTTGAAGGAGTTCCCTTCTGTTCCTAGTTTGTTGAGTGGTTTTTGTTTTTCGTTTATCATGAACCAGTATTGGAATTTGTCAAATGCCTTTTCTGCATTAATTCAAGTGATATTGCAATTTTAAGAATTCTTTTTTTTTTTTTTTTTTAAAGATTTTATTTATTTATTTGAGAGAGAGAAAGCATGAGAGGGGGGAGGGTCAGAGGGAGAAGCAGACTCCCTGCCGAGCAGGGAGCCCAATGCGGGACTCGATCCTGGGACTCCAGGATCATGACCTGAGCTGAAGGCAGTCGCTTAACCAACTGAGCCACCCAGGCGCCCTGCAGTTTTAAAGAATTCTATTAATATATTACATTAAATGATTTTTTTAATTGTAGAGCTACCCTTGCATTTCTGGGATATAAAACCCACTTGGTCCTGTATAGAATCCTTTTAATATGCTGTTGTATTCAATTTGCTGGTATTTCATTGAGGGTTATTTGCATTTATAGTCATAAGAGATCCTGGTCTGTGATGTCCTTGTCTGACACTGCTATAAGGGTGATACAGGCCTCACAGAATGAGTTAGGAAGTAGTCCCCCGTCTTCTATTTTTGAAAGAATTTATGAAGGCTTGGGTTAATTTTTATTTAAATGTTTAGTGGAACTCACCAGTGAAGCCATCTGGTCCTGGGACTTTTCTTTTTCGGATGTATTTTGATTACAGAATCTTTACATGTTCTAGGTTTATTCAGATTTGCTGTTTCTTTTCTAGTCCTTTTTTGGTGGTTTCTGTGTTTTTAAGATTTTCTGCATTTCATCTAGGTTACCTAATTTGCTGGCGTACAGCAGTTCATAGTGTTCTCTTATCCTTTTCATTTCTGAAGATCAGTAGGAATGACCTCACTTTCATTTCTTATTTTAATTATTTGAACAGTCTTTTCCCTTGGTCAGTCTGTCTATACATTTGTTGCTTTGTTGATCTCTTCAAAGAACCAACTTTTGGTTTTGAGGATTTTTTGTTTTGTTTTCTGCTTATCTGTGCTCTGATCTTTATTGTTTCATTCTGCCTGCTTTGGGTTTAGTTTGCTCTTCTTTTTCTAGTTCCTTTAGGTGGATGGTTAGGTTATTAATTTGAGATCCTCCTCTTTCAATGTAGGCATTTACAGCTATCAGTTTCCCTCTTTGCACTGCTTTTGCTGCATCTCATACATTTTGATATGTGGTATTTTTATTTTCACTTACCTCAAAAGTATTTTCTATTTGTAATTTTTTCTTGATCCACTAAGTTGTGGTTTTTTTTTTTTTTTTTTTTTTTTTGAGACAGAGAAAGAGCACATGCGAGCGTGTGAGTGTAGGGTTGGGGAGGGGCAGAGGGAGAGAGAGAATCTCAAGCAGGCTCCATGCCCAGCATGGAGCTCCATTTGGGGCTCGATCTCATGATCCTAAGATCCAGACCTGAGCCAAAATCAGATGCTTAACTGAATGAACTACCCAGGCGCCCCAGTGACTCACTAGTTTTTAAAAGTACGTTGTTTAGCTTCAACCGATTTGTGAGTTCTGGATTTCCTTCTGTTATTGATTTCCAATTTCATTCCACTGTGGTTGGAGGAGATACTTTGAATTATTGCAGTCTCTTAAAATTTATTAAAACTTTTTTATGGCCTAATGTATGGTTAATACTGGAGAACGTTTCACATGCACTTGGGAAGAATGTGTTTTCTGTTTGTGATTGTTCTGTGTGTCTGTTAGGTCTAGTTGGTTTATAGTGTTAAGTCTTCTGTTTCCTTTTTAATCTTCTGGCTAATTTTTCTATCCATTATTGAAAGTGGGGTGTTGATGCCTCCAACTATTATTGTGGAACTTTCTATTTCTCCCTTCAATTTTGTCAGTTTTTCCTTTATATATTTGGGGCTCCATTGTTAGGTGCATATATATCTGTAATTGTTATAGCTTCCTTGTGAATTGACTCTTTTATCATTATATAAGGTCTGTCTTTGTCCCTTGTAACAATTTTTGTCCTAAAGTCTGTTTTGTCTCATGTTAATATAGCCACTCCAGTTGTTGTCACTGGTCACTGTTAGTGTGGAGTATCTTTTTCTATCTGTTCATTTTCAACCTGTTTGTGTATTTGAATCTAAAATGAATCATTTATAGACAGCATATAGTTGGATCATGTTTTGTTATCCATTTTGTTCATCTCTACCTTTTAGTTGAAGAGTTTAACATTTAAATTTATGTATTTGTTGATAAAGACATCTACCAGTATTCCTGGAGCTTTTACATTTGTGTTACATAAGCATTTATACTAAGGAGTCTATAACCAGATGCAGCTTAGGTGCTATTGTTGGGTCCATTGTGAAGAAAATAAAATGCTAATTATTGTCACTAGCAGAAAAAAAAAAAGACTTCTGCCATTTTGATATTTGTTTTCTGTATGTCTTCTGTCCCTTTTTTGGTTACTGTGTTCCTCCGTTATTCCTTATTTATGTTAAATCACCTGGCCCTCTTTGATGGACATGCAGGGTGGCTATAGTCTTGCACTTTTACACATGATGCTGCAGTGAATATCCTTGAATGTGTGTCATTTTACACATCTGTAAGCATGTCTGTGGATAAATTTCTACATGGAAATTCAGCTGCTGCTGGAATGATGCTGACAGAAATTGGGAAACAGGCAAGAAGTCACTTTTTCTTCCTCATCTCTCACCCTCTCTCTAGGACTTTCCATTGGCAGCTCTGAACAGGGAGCCAGCTGGCTTGGTGTCTGGGAGCCCAGCCCCAGTATCACAGGGTAGAGTATAGCAGAGTGGGGAAGAGGAGAGAAGATGGGCAAATAATTGCATATGAGGAATCATCATATTCTCTTAATATCTTATTTCCAAAAGTGCAGACTGATTTTCAACTTCTTAAAATTAAGCGAAATTAACTTCTTAATATCAATTAGGAGAAATTAATCTCTTCACATCACAAATTTGTTAATCTTGTAGATTCTGAATTCCATCCATGGTTCTTACTAACCCTCTCTCTTGACAAGCTGTGCATATTACTTTAGGCTTACAGCTGTGTCTTTAGTGACTGACTTGAAAAAATGGCTCTGCAAAGTGATACCCATCTAATGGACGATTCTACTGTGTCCTTTTCAAATCTTGGATGAGCAGGAGTATTGTCCGTTTCTGCATTAGTTTATTGGACAGCGTATTTTCAAGTCTTTGCCAAATCTTACCTTCCTTTTCCACATGGTTCCTGTTGTTCTGCCATTATCAAATAACATGCCTAAAAGGAGGTGACTTGTTGCATGTTTTGGCATCTATAGAACAGTAGAAGTATCTCTTGGAAGTGGAAAAAAAAGTTTCACTTGGTGGGCATAGTCTAGAGTGACCATATTTTTTGTTTCTGCTTGGAACAATTCTGTTTTAAACCTGTTGTCCTGGCATAATCAATAATAGTATCCTTTCTTTTTCTAAAACGTGCCCTGGTTTGGTTGATGTGGTCACTGGATATGAAACTTACCCATCTGACTGATGTTTAACCATATTCTCTGGTCTAGTTCTATTCTTAGAAATTCTAAAACTTCTGAGATGTTAGCTGTGTCACCTCATGGGCAAGTCATACAGAGAGAGGCTAAAGTCTGGAGTTGAGGTTAACAGAAGGGCCTGTGACTGAGGGCATATGTAGCTCTGTAGACATAACACATGAGGATCTTCATTCAACGTGTGTGCTGTCACATGATGTGCATGCATCCTTCCAGACATGTGTATATCTCTAAAAAGATATTTTTCTCTATTTGGTGTTGTTATACTTTATTAAAGGAATGATTCTTTTCAAGAAGAGAGATCCTATTAATCTTTTAAAAATTGAAAGTCTTGAGTGCAAGGGCGTAACAGGGAATGCCTGGTATGGACCAGTTGTTGAGACTCTACACAGCAACAATGGCCAAGTGTTTTTTAGTTTGCGACCAGGGTGAGTTTCACTGTGGTTTGGTTAACTCTGTTCTGTTAGTGCCTTTCACATACTTTAAAGGGATAGTCTTAAAACTTTTGAGTTTGGAGATGTCTGTTATGAATGATTTTTTTTTTTTTTTTTTTTTTTAAGAAGAATGACTTTTGAAAGTGTTCTCAGATAGGCAAATTAGATTAATGACCTCACTTTTCCTCCTTGTCACACTTTTGGTATATTTGTCGTGTATTTTCTGGGCCAGGTGTAGATAAGTGCAAATAAGTTTGCTGTTGAGGTGGACATTCAAATGTCTCACTACCCTGGTGTTGTTACTAATACTCAAAAGAACCAGTGAGATTTCGTTAAGAGTAACCTCTTTTCAGGAATGTTGAAAAAGAAAAGCAAAGCTGGTGGCATCACAATTCCGGGCTTCAAGCTCTATTACAAAGCTGTCATCATCAAGACAGTATGGTACTGGCACAAAAACAGACACATAGATCAGTGGAACAGAATAGAGAACCCAGAAATGGACCCTCAACTCTATGGTCAACTAATCTTCGACAAAGCAGGAAAGAATGTCCAATGGAAAAAAGACAGTCTCTTCAACAAATGGTGTTGGGAAAATTGGACAGCCACATGCAGAAGAATGAAACTGGACCATTTCCTGACACCACATGCAAAAATAGACTCCAAATGGATGAAAGACCTAAATGTGAGACAGAAGTCCATCTAAATCCTAGAGGAGAACGTAGGCAGCCTCTTCGACCTCAGCCGCAGCTACTTCTTTCTAGAAACATCGCCAAAGGCAAGGGAAGCAAGGGCAAAATGAACTACTGGGACTTCATCAAAATAAAAAGCTTTTGCAAAGCAAAGGAAACAGTCAACAAAACCAAAAGACAACCGACAGAGTGGGAGAAGGTATTTGCAAATGACACATCAGATAAAGGGCTAGTATCCAAAATCTATAAAGAACTATCAAACTCAACACCCAAAGAACAACTAATCCAATCAAAAAATGGGCAGAAGACATGAACAGACATTTTTCCAGAGAAGACATCCAAATGGCCAACAGACACATGAAAAAGTGCTCAACATCGCTCGGCATCAGGGAAATCCAAATCAAAACCTCAATGAGATACCACCTCACACCAGTCAGAATGGCTAAAGTTAACAAGTCAGGAAACGACAGATGTTGGCGGGGATGCGGAGAAAGGGTAACCCTCCTACACTGTTGGGAATGCAAGCTGGTGCAGCCACTCTGGAAAACAGTATGGAGCTTCCTCAAAAAGTTGAAAATAGAGCTACCCTATGACCCAGCAATTGCACTACTGGGTATTTACCCCAAAGATACAAACATAGTGATCCAAACGGGTACGTGCACCCCAATGTTTATAGCAGCAATGTCCACAATAGCCAAACTATGGAAAGAGCCAAGATGTTCATCAACAGATGAATGGATAAAGAAAATGTGGCATATATATATACAATGGATATATATATTTATGCAGCCATAAAAAAACTGAAATCTTGCCATTCTCAACGATGTGGATGGAACTAGAGGGTATTATGCTAAGCGAAATAAATCAATCAGAGAAAGACATGTATCATATGATCTCACTGATATGAGGAATTCTTAATCTCAGGAAATAAACTGAGAGTTGCTGGAGTGGTGGGGGGTGGGAGGGATGGGGTGGCTGGGTGATAGACATTGGGGAGGGTATGTGGTATGGTGAGCACTGTGAATTGTGTAAGACTGATGAATCACAGACCTGTACCTCTGAAACAAATAATATATGTTAAAAAAAAAAAAAAAAAAGATAGTAGGAAGGGAAAAATGAAGGGGGGTGGAATCGGAGGGGGAGACGAACCATGAGAGACTATAGACTCTGAGAAACAAACTGAGTGTTCTAGAGGGGAGGAGGGTGGGGGGATGGGTTAGCCTGGTGGTGGGTATTAAAGAGGGCACATATTGAATGGAGCACTGGGTGTTATACACAATGAATCATGGAACCCTACATCAAAAACTAATGATGTATGTTGATTAACATAACATAGTAAAATAAAATAAAAAAGAGTAACCTTTTTTCTTTGGGACTGCCATTTGGTGCCACTTTGGAATTGGCTTTGTGAAGGCTGGAACCAGCTTAATATTGCTTGCTTCCTGTAACTATGCTGTTTGGCACAGGCAGCCCTGCAAATGGGACAGAAAGATCATTTCCAGTAGGGACTGTTGGAGGTCGTGTGTACCCAGATTTCTCTGTATCCGAGAATAGTTGTTTTCCTGTTGTTGTGTTAGGTGCAAAGGATTTCCAGGAACTCTTAATGAGTGTGGATTATAAGGAATCAACCAAGCCCCGTCAGAAAGATCTCAATGTAGCTTTTATATTTTTAAAAGCGAGGGGTGCCTGGCTGGCTCAGTCAGTAGAACATGTGACTCTAGATCTCGGGGTTGTCAGTTTGAGCCCCACATTGGGTGGAGAGATTACTTAAAAATAAAATCTTAAAAAAAACAAAGGTGAGGCTTTAGTTTTCTGAAAAGAAAGCGTTCTTGGAGATGTTCCCGCTGATGAGGGTTCCTCATGGTGGCAGAGGAGTTAATGTGTCAGGTGGTAAGGGTGGATCTCAATTCTCTTCCTACAGATGGCATGGGAGAGCTCCTTCTGGGTTTGATCCGCAGGTGGTGTGGGCCGTGAGTTGCCTTTTTTGTCTTATTTCTTTTGGTGACGCAGGAATATACCTTACCCCCAAACTTATCATAGAATCTACAGTTTATTAATTCCATTTGGTTAATAATTATAAGTATGTGGATTTCTTCCTACTGTTTTCCACACTTACTTATCCAATATAGGAAAAACACAAGGGGAATATTTCATCTTCACTGCGGTAATGAGCAGGTAACTCAAAAAATGCAAAGAGCTTCTTAGCTTTGATTTAGTCCATAAATCACTTGAGGAAAACCAATAGAAGGAAGACAAGAGCTGCAGAAGGCAATGGAATTCTTAGAGTGAGAGTTGGCCACCTGTCTGATTTACCTGCAGTTAATCCCCTCACTGCTTGCTATAGGGGCGGCCAGAGTTTAGGCTTTTTCTTTGTGGTTTATGTGGCCTTGTGTTCCCAGTATTTACCAAATATTTTAAATAGTTTTCCAAAAAATTTCCTTGTTCATTTCCACAGTGTGCACATTCAGACCATAAAAGGACCTATTGAGATACATGTTAAAATTCCACAAATGGGGGCGCCTGGGTGGCTCAGTCATTAAGCATCTGCCTTCAGCTCAGGTCATGATCCCAGGGTCCTGGGATCGAGCCCCGCATCGGGCTCCCTGCTCGGCAGGAAGCCTGCTTCTCCCTCTCCCACTCCCCCTGCTTGTGTTCCTGCTCTCACTATCTCTTTCTCTGTCAAATAATAAAATCTTTAAAAAAATAAAATTAAAATTCCACAAATGATAGTGTCTCTTAACGATAGGTTTTTAGATTTCGATTTCCAGGGATTTAGAGTAGTTTAATGTAGGCTAAATTTTTCTAGATCTTTAATATTTTCCAGTTTGCTTCCTCGGGATAGTCTATCTTGATAGACTTCAACGCCCTGATTCCCTTCACTTCAGTACTCATTAATGGAGCAACTAAACTACTTGTGACAACTTTTTTTCTGTACCGTGGAGGATACTAAATAAAAGAAGGGAATTTATCAGATGTAGTCTCTGCTTTCTAGAATCTTACATTGGGAAGAGAAGGATTGGGAGGAAAACTAGCAGATTGCAATACACGCTCCATTGGAGGCAAACAGAATCACAGGAACATGGGGGCAGGCAGAGTCCGTCGTTCCATCTAGATGGGCTTGAGGAAAGTTGGTGGAGGATGTGGTATTTGAGCTTGCCATTGCATTGCTGGATGGAAATAGGCAGATGGGTGATGGGTTTGGAGGGCATTTTAAATAATGGCTTGAGTGAAGGCTTAGGAGGGGAACAGCACATGGCATTTGTTGGAGGAGGAAGGGGGATGATACGGGGTTCTGGGTACTGGGATCATAGTCTTAGTGGGAGAAGCTATAGTAGAAGATGAAGTATTTATTGGAGCCCATCTGTTTGGTAAATATCCTTTTGCCATTTACATATCAATTTTTATATCAATATCATAATAATGAAAATGTAATTAATATATGATCATAATTTAAAAATCTGTCATGAGACAAAAATCAAGAAGCAGTATATATGGTGGTTGAGAACATAGATTTTGATGTTGGATGGCCTGGGTTCAGATCCCTGAATAGCTGTGTGATCTCGGGCAAGTTACTCAGTCTCTCTGATGCCTCACTTTGCTTGCATATCACATGCAGATAATAATAGTACTTACACATTTATTGCAATGATGAAATAGCTAATAGGTAAATTAGTGCCTGGCATATAGTAGCATGGTATGTGAGTATTAGTAATTATTATTAGTAGTAATAACAGTATTAGTTAATACTGAGAAAGATTGGATCGGTGTTTCTGTAGATTATATACTTGGTGTAATTTTGCATGATTGAAATTGTAGCATCCCAGGCCTATAAATGCATACAGAGTCTCATAGCAGAATTTTCATTGGAATGGAAAATTCTTTTGGAGAACTTTTCTGCTTTGCATTATAGCTGTCTGGTTTTACTGACTGCTTCCTGGGATATAGCTGACCTGGGAAGGTTGGTTGGCTCTGTACTTATTTGTGTGTGTGTGTGTGTGTGTGTGTGTGTGTAATGGAATGAGGTCTTCTAGGGCGCCTGGGTGGCTCAGTTGGTTAAGCGACTGCCTTCGGCTCAGGTCATGATCCTGGAGTCCCGGGATCGAGTCCTGCATCGGGCTCCCTGCTCAGCAGGGAGTCTCCTTCTCCCTCTGACCCTCCCCCCTCTCATGCTCTCTCTATCTCATTCTCTCTCTCAAATAAATAAAATCTTTTTTAAAAAAATGAGGTCTTCTATATCAGTAAAGTGTTTTGGTTACAAGTAACAGAAACGGACTTCAGCTAACATAGCATAAGGGAATTTATAGAAGGTTGTTGGGAACTCGTAGAATGGCTAGAAGGCTGGGCACCAAACTTGAGAAGAGACAAAAACTAAGGTATCTTGGGTGGCCAGGAGGCACAACAGCCGTCTCCTAGGCTAGTGGCCTGGTCTTGGTGTATGTAGTGTTGCCGTCACTGAGATTTGGGACACCTGCCTCCCAACCGTTCCTGGTCTCCTTGTGTAAATGCCTTGTTGGAATAGCAGAAAGATTGGCGATGGTTAAAGTGCCTGGCTTGTAGGGATCAGAACGCCTTGTGGCACAGCCGTGTAATGGGATGCCTTGTGGCCCTTAAACATTTTATAGAAGGATATTTAATGACATGGAAACCGTTCACACGTTTTATTAAGCGGAAAAAGGCAGGTAGCAAAACTGTATGGGTTGGATCATTATATTTAAGAATTGGATGAAGAGCTACAATTATTCCTACTGGACAGACAGGCATGGAACTATTGCCTGGTTTGCCCACGGTCACTCAACCAGTAAGTAGAAGAGGCAGGACTTGAAGCTGCGAGTTAGGCTCTAGAATTGGGCCCTTAGCCACTTTGTGGCTCACTCTCTGACATACACAGAAAGTCTCCATATGAAAACAGTAGGAGAGATTATAGCTAGGTGGTGAGATTATGGGTGCTTCTAGTACTTACTCGGATAGCTCTGATGAGCATGTGTTGCTTCTATAGTGACCAAACTGATGAAGTTATTGTAAAAATGGGAAGGTTTGGAATACATTTCTTCCAATAGAAAAGTTGTGTCCAGAGGTCTCCACTGCAGATTTTTTTTTTTTATGTAACAAGAAATCCCAATAATCACCTCCATTAATAGATGAATTTCCTCTGAACTTGTACGTGTCATGCAGTGTATATTTACCATTAATTGGACAAGTGATTACCATCATCAAAACCAGAAAATGTTATGGGGATTTGAAACTCTGTGGTTGCTGCATTTTCGGGATTACATCAAAGCATTGATAAAATAGTTTGTGTTTTAAATGGAAGATTTAAATCTGTGAAGCTTTTTAAGATTTGTGTTTGTCACGTCTTGGCATGAGTTTCTCGTTTGTAGTCTAGTTATGAAAAGATTCTGGTTTCCATATGTATATTTAAAATGCTCTGAGTCATGGATCCAAATGAGTAATAGACCTTATATCTGTATTAGATTTCTGCTTTGTCATACCTTCACATGAAGCCAGTGCATTTCTTTTAGTACTTGCAATGGCAAACACATTGGGGAAAATGGCATTCATTTTAGATATTCTTCCCGGTGTTTTTTAATTAATTTTCAGAAATGACTGTATTGGAATGCAAATGTATGTTTGATTTCACAGGATGCTTAGGAAAAGGGTCCACGTGTGTATGCACACGGGCATGCATGTATATGGTGCTGTGAGTGGTGTATGCACATTGATTGTGAGGTGCACTGTTATGGTCACCCTTAGAAGGGACGAAATGCTGTAAATTAAACAATGACAGAGGTTTCTTTTTTTTTTAATTTTTAAATATTTATTTATTTATTTATTTTAAATATTTTATTTATTTATTTGACAGACACATAGTGAGAGAGGGAACACAAGCAGGGGGAGTGGGAGAGGGAGAAGCAGGCTTCTCCCGCGGAGCAGGGAGCCCGATGTGGGACTCGATCCCAGGACCCTGGGACCATTACCTGAGCCAAAGGCAGACGCTTAATGACTGAGCCACCCAGGCGCCCCCCCCCCACTTTTTTTTTATTTTTTAAGTAGGCTGCACGCCTAGCGTGGAGCCCAACACAGGGCTTGAACTCACAATCCTGAGATCAAGACCTGAGTTGAAATCAAGAGTCAGATGCCTAACTGGCTGAGGCACCCAGGTGCCCTAGCAGAGCTTTCTTATTATCTTTCATTTTTATTTATACTCTTGCAAGGGTAACTTATTTAAGTATAGATTTTTATCATGTACTATTCTTGTGCATTATAATGAAAAAGTAAAAGCAAAATAGATGAAAGAATTCTTAAAATATCTTCATATTCAGTGCCCATCTCTCATGAATTAGCTGTTAGACTAAAATCAAAAAATATTTGTGTATTTCCACATACTGTGTCATAAATAATGTTGACAGTGCACCTTTTTTAGAAGAGTGGGCCATTCTTGGGGCGCCTCGGTGGCTCAGTCGTTAAGCGTCTGCCTTCGGCTCAGGTCATGATCCCAGGGTCCTGGGATCGAGCCCCACATCGGGCTCCCTGCTCAGCGGGAAGCCTGCTTCTCCCTCTCCCACTCCCCTGCTTGTGCTCTCTCTCTCGCTGTGTCTCTCTGTCAAATAAATAAATAAAAAAAATCTTAAAAAAGAAGAGTGGGCCATTCTTAGCTCTGTAAGTTTTTAAAAACCACTGTATTCAGACAGTCGACACACCATGCAATTCACCCACTTAAGTGTAAAATTCAGTGGTTTTTTGGTATATTACATTATTAATTTTTAAAAATTGTAAAATATATAACAATTTACCATTTTAATCATTTTTAAGTATACAATTCAGTGGCATTAATTCTATTCATAATGCTGTTGTAACTGTCACCACTGTGTATCTCCAAAATGTTTTTTTTAATCATCCCAAACAGAAGTTCTGTAACCATTAAGTAATAACTGCTCATTTCCCCCTTCCCCAACCTCCTGGTAGCCTCTCATCTACTTTTTGAATGAATTTGCCTGGTTTAGATAGTTCATAAAAGTGGAATCATACAGTATCTGTCTTTTTGCGTCTGGCTTCTTTCAACTTAGCTTAATGTTTTCGAGGTTCGTTCATGTTGTGGCATGTGTCAGTTTCTTTCTATGTTATGACTGAATACTACTTCATTGCATGGATATACTATAATCTGTTTATCCATTAATCAGTTGACGGACACCTGGGCTCTTTCCACCTTCTGGCTATTATGAATAATGCTGCGATGAACATTTATGCACAAGTATGTATTTGAGCCCCCACTTTCAGTTCCTTTGGGTGTATACCTAGGAGTGGAATTGCTGGGTCATATGGTCATTCTGTGCTTACCTTTTGTTGTCTCTCTGTTTTAATGCTGTTACTTTTGATCTCCACACGTACAGGCAATGACAGCTAAATCCCACCTGTCACTGGCTGATTGTAAGATGCATCTTGATTTCAGAGAGGTTAAGACACAGACCTTAGAATTGATTAAGTATTGTATTTTGGTATTTCATAAAGCTGGATACCTTTAAGGAAGTGGTGGGTCAACATGCCTCTCAGAAGATTTTCATCTGAATATATTCTTAAAAATCATTTGTAAAAATACAAGTTTTCTGTTATACAGGAATACATCTTGTTTGTACAATATTTGGGGCAAAACCCATGAAAATATGAAGGAAAAAAATAACCTGCCCATTCTCTCTTTCTCTTAGAAATACTGCTATTAATCTTTACTCTGATTTTGTTTCTCAGTTACTTTTCCAGTCATACATGTTTTAGTTTAATTCTTCATCTTTAGGATCCCTGACAAAAGTCATATATATTCAATTTTGAAGTTACAGTAATATTTGCTATAGAAAGCAAAGCTGTCTGCTTGTTGCTCCCCTCCCCTGTGCTCCTGCCCCATTAACCCATGAGATAACTTGGTATATGAGTTAGAAATAGGAGCCTACAGATCTTGTTCTATGCCTGTGTCAGCATTTATTACGATCATTTTATTGTCAGAGTCCATCGTCATGGGGTCATACTAACATTTTCTAATTTGTTTTTCAAATCAGAAACAGATCTGTATACATAAAGCGAGCTAACAATGTCATTTTATTTTATCCTTAATTAAAATTTTTGTTCTTAAAAATTGAATAGCTGCATATGGTAATAAATAAAATAGTAAAGCAGTACAGAAGAGATTCAGGTGAAAAACTGATGATACCTTTTCCTGCCTTTCTTCAGGCCCCTGAGTTTCTATCTTTAGTTCCTTTGGTAACTCCAGATGATACAAATATGCTTCTCAGTGTTTACTTAATTTTGCAGAACAACGTGACTCTGCTGTGAGAACTTTGAGGTTTGCCTAGATTCTGTTAGAAGGTAGCTGGCATCTGAGTTCTTATTTTCCATCACTGTCCCCTACCTGCTTTTGTTTATACATATCATGTCTGCTCGTCAGACCAGCACATAGTCCTTGCTCCATTACTGAATTTCTGCCAGACCTGTTTTTCCCTGTTCCTTGGTTTCTTTCACCAGTGAATCCAGAAATTTACCCACCCCACCCCCTGCCACCATATAGCATGCCTTTGTTATAATATTGATATGGACCGTAGTAGGTAAATTCTCTTTCAAAACTCCTCTAAGAGACAGATGTATGGGATGTTAGTACTATGTACAAAGAATAGAAAAATATTGAGATAATTCCATTAAAATGTTAGCGCAATTTTAGAATAAGATCTAAAAATGTCAAGTTCCTGTTTATAGAAAATCATATTTTGCCTGTATTTTGTGCAGATTATAGATTTAAATGGGATCAAAATTCATAATCCTAATATGTTCCTATAAAAGGAGCTAACTTATGATTCCCTGTCTTTTTTTATTTCAAGTACACACCATGAGATACGTAATTTTTATTCCCCTCCACCCTCCCCAGTATCATATTAAAATAGTCCTTAAGATTGTCTAGACATGGGAATGCAAACTAAGAAAAACGAAGTTACTGTATATTTTTGTATATATTATTTTTCCCCTTTAATGTGAGATTAAAATGTTTGGATCTTTAGATGTTGAATTCCCATTTGTATTACAAAAATTGATTGCACATCGTACAATAAATATATCTATTGTGGGGGCATCTGCCTTCGGCTCAGGTCATGATCCCAGGATCCTGGGATGGAGTCCCACATCGGGCTCCCTGCTCGGCGGGCAGCCTACTTCTCCCTCTCCCTCTGCCTGCCACTCCGCCTGCTGCTTCTCTCACTCTCTCTCTCTGTCAAATAAATACATATTTTTTTTTTTAGATTTTTATTTATTTATCTATTGTGTTTCAGCTTGAGATTTAATTGTGCATGTCTCTTGTAGTGTATTCATTTGTATGTTTAAACCTTCACTCAAATATGAGCCAGGAACACCGTATCTCAGCTTTTAAATTAGTGGAAACGGCATGTTAGCATTGCTGGAACATTCTTATCACTACTTCCCTCCCTGCCTCCCTGCCAGTTTCTTCAGGACATAATAATAGCATTGCACCTTAGGCAGCTGACTCTTGATTTCGGCTCAGGTCATGATCTCAGGGTCCTGGGATCAAGCCCCATGTTGGGTTCCATGCTTAGTAGAGAGTCTGCTTGAGGATTCTCTCTCACCCCCACCTCCTTCCTCTACCCCTCCCCCTGCTCATGCTCACGCTCTCTCTCCTCTCTCAAATAAATAAGTAAATCTTAAAAAAAAGAATCAAGTTCATAGGTAACTTCTCAGGAGATTGAACTGAGTTCTAAAATGAAAATAGATGGCAGGAAAATTTGAGCACGGTTAAAAATTGGATACCTCTTCATCTAA
Source organism: Phoca vitulina (assembly GCF_004348235.1). Classification (NCBI taxonomy): domain Eukaryota; kingdom Metazoa; phylum Chordata; class Mammalia; order Carnivora; family Phocidae; genus Phoca; species Phoca vitulina. Next base: position 5,913,306 of record NW_022589782.1, on the reverse strand, counting down.
TTATTAAAAAGGTCTAAAAAAATCACTTTACTAAGTAAAGGGTTCTTTTGCCTGCCAGATTTATCTCTAGCCTTTGTTTCTTGGATTTGGGTTTAAGATTTGATGAGTATTATCTTGTATCTCTCTTTAACTCTGAATATTCTTTAAAAAAATTTTTTTTTAAGATTTTATTTATTTGAGAGAAGGAGTGGGTGAGAGAGAGAGAGAGCACATGAGCACGGGGAGAGGGAGAAGCAGGCTCCCCACTGAGCAGGGAGCCCGATGTGGGGCTAGATCCCAGGACCCTGAGATCATGATCTGAGCCGAAGGTAGACACTTAACCGACTGAGCCACCCAGTCGCCCTGACTCTGGATATTCTTGTTGCTTTATGAGTCTATCTACATTTCTTCTCCACTCCACATCCTGTGGTCTTACTTGTCTACGAGTTCAGTTTCAGTTTGATCATTGATAGAATGTGTCTAGTAGTAACTTATCAACTATTACTGGGAGCTAATGATTGTCCTTCTAACAAAGATACAAACCTTATTCAAATAAATGTGCTTCTTTTCACACATCACCTGGGAAGGCTGGATATATATTTCTATAATGTTTGGCTCAGAACTTGCAACTGCATTTTTAAATTGAAGTGCTGGTTGCTCTCTTCCTTTCTTACTAGATAAAGTACAACATCTTTCCAGCACTAAATTCATAGATACCCTGCCATCTGGCCTGTTGTTAACCTCAGTGTTTTTAAGTGAACATTTGAGTATGTTAACCTTAAAAATAAAAGTCATTTGTTTTACCAGCAAAAATAGTTTTATTTGGTAATAACAGAATTGCAGTTCAGGACAAGCAAGCATTGATAAAACCATAGGCAAGTCCAACAAAGGACAAGAATGTTATTTTATGGAGAAGAATGAGGAAGTTGAGAGGGGCTGTTTTGGACAAAAGTCCAATGGAGAAAAGCAGGAGTCCAGAGTGATGACAGTTTCTCATTGGCTGAGTTGCCGGGAGGATCCATTTCTTGCAGGGGATGCAATGTCCATTTCAGTGTCAGGGCCTGTAATTGAGGACTGTTTCCTGTTAAGGTTTCTTCTGTTAAGGGTCTGTGATTGACATTGAGTGGTATGTCTCTACGTTCCAGCCTCCCCTCCTGGCATCCTGAGTCCACTTTAGCCGGGTTTCCCTTTAGTAATTTTCACAAGTATTTATAAACTTCAGTTATTAATAATGATCCTAGACTAGTTGTTTAAAATACAAGGCAGAGACTCTTTTAGTTTCAAGCATTGTTTACTTCAGTTCCTCAGAAACCATTCTGGTTCAGTTGTTAAAGCTCACGTTTTCACCATGTACTTTTTCCCCTTTGGTGTTAGTTAGCCCACGTGCCCAAAGAGCTCTACACTTCATAAAAACAGAGTCTGTTGATCACATTGAAGAGATTAACCTGACGGTTTTAAGATCAAATCGATCTTACTGTGTATATTTAGAAAGAGTATAACATGTTGGCATATTTAAGGGTAAAAATCTTCATAGAGTGGTATGTCTCTGCTGTTCATCCCACCCTTGTGACGATGTTTTGATTCAGTATTTTTCTAAATAATTTTTAAGCTGATTGTTAATAGAAGAAAAAATAACCTATGGATGCAGATGCCAATCAAATTGATAAACAACAGGTAGGTACAGTCTCAAACATATATACGGGTGGAACAGCTTTATTAATATACCGTAAGATTTACCCTATAAAAGTATACAATGCAGTGGCTTTCAGTGTATTCACAGTGTTGTGCAACCATCACCACTATCTTATTTTAGAACAACTTTTTCTTAAGTTTTTATTTTAATCACCCAGGGCTCATCACGACAAGTGTGCTCCTTAATCCCCATCCCCTATTTCACCCATCTCCCCACCCCCTCCCCTCTGGTAACCATCAGTTCTTTATAGTATAGAGTCTGTTTCTTGGTTTGTCTCTTTTTTCCCCCCTTTGCTCGTTTGTTTCTTAAATTCCATGTATGAGTGAAATCATACGGTATTTGTCTTTCTCTAACTTACTTCACGTAGGGTGCTCTCTAGGTCCATCTACGTTGTTGCAAATGGCAAGAAAAAATACAGAATGTTTCACAAATGTGCGTGTCATCCTTGTGCAGGGTCATTCCAGTTTCATTCATTCATTCATTCATTCATTTTTTAGAGAGAGTGAAGGTGCATGGTGGGGGAGAGGGAGAGAACAAATTTTAAGCAGCCTCCACGGGCAGTGTGAGCCCCACTTGGGGCTTGATCTCACGACCCTGAGATCATGACCTGAGCTGAAATCAAGAGTTGGCTGCTTAACTGATTGAGCCACCCAGGTACCCCAGTATCATTCTGATTGTAGTATATATGCTGCTGAAGTGAGCCCGAACATTTTCATTACTCTGAAAAGAAACCATGTACCCATTAGCAGGCATTCCCCATGCCCCCATCCTGAGCCCCTATAATCACTAATCTAATATTCTGTCTATATGGACATCATCTGTTCTGGACATTTCATAGCAATGGAATCATAGAATATGTGGGTTTTTCTTTCACTTAGCATAATGTTTTTAAGGGTCATCCGTGTTGTAGTATGTATTAGCACTCCATTCCTTTTTATTGCTGAATAATATTCCATTGTATGGGTACACCCTATTTTGTTCATTCATCAGTTGATGGACATTTGAATTGTTTCACTTTGGGGCTGTTGTAAATAATGCCACTGATAAAAAGTCATGTACCAGTTTTTATGTAGACCTGTGTTTTCAGATCTCTTGGGAATATACCTAAGTGGGGGAATTGCTGGGTCATATGCTACTCTGTGTTCAACATTTTGATGAACTGCCAAACTATTTTCCAAAGTGGCTGAACCATTTTACAGTCCTACCAGTAAAGCCTAGTGTTCTGATTTCTCCACATCCTTACCAGTACTTGATATTGTCATATTTATTTTAATTATCCTAATGGGTGAGAAGTAGCATCTAACTGTGGTTTTGATCTGCGTTTCTCTGATGACTAATGATGCTGAGCATCTTTTCATGTACTTCCCATTTGTATGTTTTCTCTTGAGAAAAATCTCTTCAAATCCTTTGCCCCTTTTTTAATTGATTGCCTTTTATTACTGACTTTTAGGAGTTTTAAAAACATTTTTATTGAGGGGCGCCTGGGTGGCTCAGTTGGTTAAGCGGCTGCCTTCGGCTCAGGTCATGATCCTGGGGTCCTGGGATTGAGCCCCACATCGGGCTCCCTGCTCTGCGGGAAGCCTGCTTCTCCCTCTCCCTCTGCCTGCCTCTCTGCCTACTTGTTCTCTCTCTCTATCTCTCTGTCAAATAAATAAATAAAATCTTTAAAAAAAATTTTTTTATTGAAGTATACAATGTTATAGTAGCTTCCGGTGTACAGTAATTCAGTAATTCTGTTCGTTACTCATTGCTCACCACGATAAGTGTAGTCACCAGCTGTCACCAAACAGCATAATTATAATAATATTGACTGTATTCTCTCCTGTACTTTCCATCTCTGTGACTTACTTATTTTATAACTAGAAGTTCATACTTCTAGTTATAACTAGAAGGTAGAAGTTCATACCTCATAATCCCCTTTATCTTTTTAAAAAAATTCTCTTTTTTACTATAAATAGATATAAAGATATCTATATCTTGTATCTCTGTAGATAAAACGGATTGTAGGACTTAATATATTCTGTATACAAGTCCCTTATTAGATATTTTCCAGTAATTTTGAAGTATTCTGTAGATTGTCTTTTTACTTGATAATATCCTCTGAAACACAAAACTTTTTAATTTTGATGAAGTACAATTTATATATTCTTTTTTGTCCCTTATGCTTTTGGAATCATATCTAAGTAACCAGTACCAAACCCAAGATCAGAAGGACTCACGCCTATATATTCTTTTTGTCAGAGTTCTATAGTTTTAACTCTTGCATTAACTTTGCATGATCTATTTTGAATTAACTGTTATGTACAGTGTGAGGTAAGGCTCCAAGTTCATTCTTCTGCATGTGGATATTCAGTTGTCCCGGCACCATTTGTTGAAAAGACTATTCTCTCATTAAATTATTGTGCACTGTTGTCCACAACCAAGTGACATAAATGTAAGGGTTCATTTGTGGACTTCCAATTGTATTTCATTGACCTATGGATGTCCAGCCTTATGCCAGTCCCACATCATCTTGATTACCTTAGCTTGGTTGTAAGTTTTGAAATTGGTAAGTGTGAATCTCCATCTTTGTTCTTTTTCTCTCAAGATTGTTTTGGCTTCTGGGTCCATTGAATTTCCATACAAATTTTAGGATCAGCTTGTCAATTTGGGCAAACAAAACAAAAAACAACAAAAACCCCCCTCACCACCACCACCACCACCAACAACAAAAAAACCCCCAAAAAAACCCAAACCCAAAAAAAACCCCAAAACCCAGCTGGAATTTTGAAAGGGAATGCATTGGGTAGATGCCATCTTATTTTAAGTAGTCTACCAAGTCTTTACTATTGATTGCATTCAACTTTTGGAATAGGTCGCAGTTATTGGGAGTATGCGTTGAAGATTTTATCTTGGTGGATAAATCAGTGCACTTCCAAAATTAGATTATTTGGAGAAACACTGAACTGGCACAATCTATATATTGAAGCCCTTCCTTGGTTTCATTATTAAAAATGTATATGTGGCATCCTCTGGTCAGCATATTGACTTTGCAGGTTTTTTCAAAACTCTTTCCGCCAGTGTTTTGAGATCAGTGAAAATGTGATAACACGAGGACAAGGAGAATCTGTGAGAACCCGTGTTCTTCAGGATCTTAGCTGTATATTAGAATGGTGTGAAAGGCCCTGGTAGTTTTAGCAGAGGTAACTGGTGGTGTGGCGGCCACTGCCCCCGTCTTGAGGATGGAATGGTCTTCGAAAGCAGGAAAGCCCTTTGTAAGAAATTTAGGTGTTTTCCTGTCAGGTCAGTGCAGCATTGTTCTCTTGCTATGCATAAGGCACTGAGCTAGCTGCCGCGGGGTTGGAAATTAGAGTAAGACCTCCTTGGACTATTTCAACAGCCTCCGGATAGATCAGTCTTCCTGCCTCCTTCCTGCCTCTTCCCATTCCTTCTCACTTTCTGCTCCAGTGCCAGAGTTTATAGCTTCCTAAAAAAAGCCAATCTGATCCTGTTTGGCTCCTCATTGCCCACAGGGTAAAGTCCGAATTCCTGAGCAATTGCAGGTGAGACTTTTTCTAGTCTGGCCCTATCTCTTTCTCTTCCTCTTAAAGCAAACATCCCTTAGAAGCACACTCTTGGCCCTGAATGCATCATGCCTCTCCAGCATGTCCTTGTCCACGTTCCTCGTCCACATAGAGTGACCTCCCCCAGAGCCTCCTGCTTGGCAGGGTCTAGTCCCCCTTTCTCATCTTCCTATATAGCAGGGTCCGCACAACCTTATTTGTATTCTACACGTCCTTGTCTTTGCTGCTGCCGAAGGTGAGAGGCAGAGACTCAATCCCCTCTCTCTCTCCAGTGGCCCAGGGCCTGGCCAAAGCAATTCTTAAATGTTATTTTATTTTTTTTTATTTTTTATTTTTTTTAAAGATTTTATTTATTTATTTGACAGAGAGAGACACAGCGAGAGAGGGAACACAAGCAGGGGGAATGGGAGAGGGAGAAGCAGGCTTCCCGCGGAGCAGGGAGCCCGATGCGGGGCTCGATCCCAGGACCCTGGGATCATGACCTGAGCCGAAGGCAGACGCTTAACGACTGAGCCACCCAGGCGCCCCTCTTAAATGTTATTTTAAATGAATGAGGTAGAATACCTGCTCAAAGGACCTGATAATCTAATGAGCTGGGAAGATGTTCAAAGGACTGAAAATCCCTAATACATGGCTGGATGGAAAACCGTGTATTATGCGGTAAACTGCAGTTTCTCTGGATCGGGTATGGTACAAATATAAATCTGTCCAGTTTTACTCAGCTGCAGAGCTTAGTGTTCCATGCACTTTCTAGGCACACTGTGTTGTTTTCTGTGGCTATCCTTTGTTCAGTAAAGCTCCCAGCAGAGTATCTGTGTGACTAGGGGGCTGATGTGTGGTGACACAGGACAGAAATATGCATCAATTAGTGGTGAAAACAAGAAAGTAGACTGTTCTGTATTATAGGCCCGGTCATGTCCTATCAGATTTTTAGGAACTATTCCGTCTATGTTGTGAGACCACCCGACACACTGTGTTTGCTTATTATCTATTTTTGGTGCACATGTTTATAAACAGGGGTCCTTCTAATGCAATTGCCCTTTGTAATGACCAAAAGATGTTCATTTGGGACTGAACTAGTATAGTTTCCCTGGCCCCACTTCAGTTTCTTTACCTTACCAAAAATAAGGTAATTATCTGTTACAGTTCAGATTTGACGATCAGCTTTAACTCCTGAATAGAAGGGGAAGAGGGTAGATTCTTTTCTTTATTCTTATAGCAAATTTAGCTTTATTGTATAATGACTTTATAAAATTTCACTGGTTGGAAACTTTTTTGTGTTTTGGTCCATGTATGTTTTAGATAGAGGCGTCTTGTGATGGTAACAATGAAAATCGTACTGGTGGCTAACTCAGGTTTTGTCTGAAGAGACCTTCACTTCATCTCGGTTCTTAAAAGGTGCTTTTTGCTGGGTAGAGCGTTCTAGGTTAGCAGTTATTTTCTTGAAAATGTTCTGTCTTCTGACTTCCCCCATTGCTTTTGAGAAGTCCATTGTCAGTGCTTGGAAATGAGTAATCATTCCTTTTTTTGTGGCCCCGCGTAAGATTTTTCTTTTTGTTTTTTGTTTTCTGCGGTGTCACCGTGATATACCCCCATGTGTGTTCCTTTTATTTATTCTGCCTGGGCTTTCTGAATTTATGGGTTGATGTTTCTCATCACTTCTTGAAAATTTCCCAGCCAGAATATCTCTCACTGTTGCCCTGTCCTCTCTAAACACTCCTCTCTCTGAGACTCCAGGTAAACTTAACATCGAGTTTCTCACTGTAACTGTTTATTTTGCCCTTTTTCTAATTTCTTAAGGTATAAAGTTGGATTTTTCATGTGCATCTTTTCTAATAAAAATTTGTGTATGTAACATTTTATGGATAACTATTGTGACCTCTGGTTATTTATTTTAAAAGGTGCAAATTTGTTTTTTGTGTATTTAATCACAAGAAGCTAGCTAATGGAGATTTGTTTTTTTCAGAATTCCTATTCTATTTTATTCAGTCTGATTGGAAACATAGCCTATTAAATAGCTTAAGTTGAAAATTTCAAGCCAGATTGGTTAGGACACTCTTTGGACATTGAGACACACAACAGAAGATACTTCAAACATTCTGTTACAGTTTTTCTTAGTGACTTAGGTTTGTTAGTGATGTTTGAGAAATTGTAAAAGTGCAGCTTAAATTAGAGTTAGTGGGTATTGATTTCTTAATCTTAATGTGTTTACCTAGTGGGGGGTCCTCTGCCCACTTTTACAGTATGGGGTATCAAGTCCCAGAAAGTGACTAAATTTCAGTTTTCAGATATGACCCCACTGTGCCCTTTACTTTAGAAAAATAGAGAAAAAATTTCTAAATATCCTTCTAAGTACTGCTTTAGCTGAATTCCACAGATTTTGGTATGTTAATTCAAAATTTTTCTTTCAGTTCTAAATGTTCTTTAGTCTCCCTTAAGATGTTCCCTTTCGGGGCGCCTGGGTGGCTCAGTCATTAAGCGTCTGCCTTCGGCTCTGGTCGTGATCCCAGGGTCCTGGGATCGAGCCCCGCGTCTGGCTTCCTGCTCGGCGGGAAGCCTGCTTCTCCCTCTCCCACTGCCCCTGCTTGTGTTCCCTCTCTCGCTGTGTCTCTCTGTCAAATAAATAAATAAAATCTTTAAAAAAAAAAAGATGTTCCCTTTCACCCATGAATTATTTACAGGTGTGGTGTTGACTCTTCACGTGTTTAGCGATTTTCCTGTTATCTTTTTGTATTGCTTTGTAGTTGAATTCCGTTATGATCAGAGAACATAATTATACAATTTCAATTCTTGTACATCTGTTATAATTTTTTAATGAAGGTTCCATGTGTGTTGAGGAGGATGAGTCTACTGCTGCTTGTGTGGAGTGTTGGAGAAATGTCAGTTCGATACAGTTAGTTGATGGCACTCGGTGCTTTCTGTCTACCAGTTCTGTGGATTACCGGGAGAAGTGCTGAAGTCTCCAGCTGTAATTTTGGATTTTTCTATTTTTCTTTTCAATTCTGTCAGTTTTTGCTCCCATGTGTTTTTGAAGCTCTGTTGTGAGATGCATGCATATTGAGGATCGTTATGTCTTCTTGGCAAATTAACCCTTTTATCATTATGGAATGTCCCCCTTTATCCCCTCTGGTTTTCTTTGTTCTGAAGTCCACTTTGTCGAATATTAATGGAGCCATGCCAGCTTTTTTACGATTGGTGTTTGCATGGTGAGTGTTTGCATGGTGTATCTATCTTTTCCGCCAGGTGAGTGGCAATTTTCCTCGCCCTCTGTATGCTGAGTAATTTTGGATTATATCCTGAACATTTTGAATGTTCTATTATGAGGCTCTGCATCTTGTTCAAATCCTGTGGTGAATGTTGATGTGTTTGTTTAGCAGGCATTGACCTAGTTGGGTTCAGGATATGTGCTCCAAACGGCCTTCTGTGGCTTGTGGTTGCAGTGTCAGTTCTGTGTTCATAACCTTTGCAGTGTTACTTGTCCCTGACCTGTGTGCCAGGGGTGGCCACCTGGAGCTTGGCCAGTGCTCTACCCTGTAGTTAGGTGTACTGGACGTGTGTGTTTGAAAGTTATCACTAGTGGTCCAGAATCAAGGCTTGAGATTTTCTTGGTCACCCAGCTCATACAAAGCTGGGCTCTGTCTCAATTCCTACCCCCAGCCTGCTGCCTTTCGAGGGCTAGCCCAAACTGAGATACCCTTCGCCAGGACCCCATCCTTGGTAGTTAACAGATCCCAGCCCTCATCCCCCAACATCCTAAAAGGACACCTCTTAGCAAATGACTGCAGGGCAAAAAGCAGCTGGACTTCTTCCTTCTCTCTAGGGCTAGTACTGACTTGAATCTGGGTTCAGTACATCCTCACTACCGTGTTAGCTATTTGGGGCTTTTAGGAAGACACTTTTCGTATTTCCCTCAGCTTTTACGGTTTCTAGCAGACCTACTGACCTCATCGGCCGTTACCAGGGGCTGGAAATACTGACAGTGTTTAGTATTCTCCACTTTGTGAATCAGAGGTTGTTATGGATTGCATTTTGACCCTCCCATATTCATATGTGAAAGTCTCAGCCCCCCTGTACCTCAGAACGTGGTTTCCCATTTAGAAATAGGGTCATTGCAGATGCAGTTAGTTGAGATGAAGTCATACTGGAGTAGGGTGGGCCTCTAATCCAGTTATGGCTGGTATCCTTATCAAATGGGGAAATTTGGATGCAGATGAGCAGAAAGGGAGGATGCCATGTTTACACAAAGGCAGAGGTTACGAGATGCATCGGCAGTCCTCCAAGGACACTGGAGAGTGCCAGCAAACCACCAGAAGCTAGGAGAGATTCTCCTTCACAGCCCTCAGAAGGGACCAACCCTGCCGGCACCTTGATCTCGGATTTCTAGTCTCCAGAAACGTGAGACACATTTTCTGTGGTATAAGGCCACCCAGTACCTGGTACTTTGTTATGGCAGCTCCAGCAAACTGATGAAGAGATGTTCGTTTCTCTTAAGTTGAGATCTTTAAGAAAATTCTTTTTAGGTCCTGAAGTTTAAGTACCTGGCCCATTGCCTGTACATAGTAGGTAGGCACTTGAGAAATATTTATCGTTCTTTCTACTATAATGGAATATTTATGTTCCTGAAAAATCTTGCATTCTGCAAATCATGCACTAAAAATAGTGTCTTACAAGAGAAAAATAAGGCGGTGGGAGATCTCTCAAAATCTACGCAGCTTGGTAGCTACTAGCAAAAGCAATAATTGGTACCTCAGGCGATTACCTGGACCATATAGGTGAATATCTCAGTGTGGCTGGACGTTACTAAAATGGGTCCTAAAAGTGGACAAGCACAGCAAAGTGGAAATTCTAGCAATGCTTGCATTGGTGCATGGATAGTATTTTAAATGAGGAAAATGTCTTCAAGAGCAACGCTTTAGGTGAGGAGAATAGAAATCAAACTCTTTAGCATGCAAAATGATTTTTGCTTGAGAATTTCAGGAATGAAATTGCAGAAACTCAAAATTTGGGTGCCTTTTCTGCAGGGCTCTGGCAATTTGGTAATAATCTAATGTCATTATAGGCAGTTTGCTTTGTTGTATTTTATTGAATTTTGGGGAAGTAAATTCCAGGGCAGTCTTTGTTTTCGAAACACAATACATCTTTGTGGTGGTAGTACTGTCCGTATTCTCTCCTAATTGCTATAGTTAGAGCTGAAAACAGAAAGGAGATTGGCTTTGCAAGGAGAGGAAAGGAAATTTGACAGTTATTGAGAATGCCAGGACTGAGGGCAGCTTTAAATTTGATTAATTCATAATTCATTTTTGGAAATGTTTTCTGAATATAGGGATTTCCAGGATTCCCAAAGCTTATAACTCTGGAAGTAGGAAGGAGCAGAGAGTAACAAGCTTATGTTTTTAGTGTGTAGCTTAGATTCCTTCCTCACCTTTTTTGAGCAGTAGATTATTGGAACGCCATGTTTGGTCTACCTTTTCTTCGTTCTCCTCTTGTTCTTTCCTATGCCAGTGGCCCCCCCCCCCCCCAGCCTCCCACCAGTATGTCTGATGGGCGGTGTGCTAGTGGCCATGGGAGTGAAACCGTCCAGGGAGGGTGTGTGGATAGTATCTGAGGTGCAGATAATTCCAGCCCTGACAGTAGGACGAGGCCTATACCGTTGATTCCCGTTATTCATGGTAGCTGCGTTCTGGGGAGTCTCCAGGAACACTGAGTTAGTGACCCCTGGCCCTTTGCTCCTAAGGAATACAGAATTTGTTTCCTGTGAACTTCCAGTCACATTTTTGTCAACTGAAGAATAGCATGTTTCATGTGTGCTCCTGTTTAAAGACACTGTATTTAGTATGTATTAATAATTAATAATGATAATGCTGATTCATTAGCATTTAACTTGTGGCTAACAGTGCTGTACGTCATGCCTGAATGCAGCTGGTCTAATTACATGTATTTTTTCTACGAGGCACATCATAGCCTTCTTGAGCTTAGGAACACTAGGTAGCACTTCAACACTAGGGGCTATTTTAAATAGCAAAATCACCAACAGAAAGCACAGAAATGTGGAAAAGGAGTCACTAAAATAGACTGCAAAAAGGATACTCATTTGTAGCATGAGCGTTGAAACAAGAAGGCAAAATGTTGCCTCGTTCAGCAGCTAGGAGTGTGTACATTGGGATACTCAAGTTTTTTGTTGCTTTGCACATGTCTGTGTATGACTGGGAAAGTGCCAGGAGTATTGATTTTGGGGTTACAAGTAAATTTTTAGAAAAGATTTTATTTAGTTATTTATTTGAGCACGAGAGAGGGAGTGAGCACGGCGGAGTGGGAGGAGGGTAGGAGCAGAGGGAGAAGGAGAGAGACTCTCAAGCAGACTCCATGCTTAGTGTGGAGCCTGACTCGGAGCTGGATCTTAGGACCCTGAGGTCATGACCTGAGCCAGAAATCAAGAGTCAGACGCCCAACCGACTGAGCCACCCAGGCGCCCCACAGGGAAATTTTTTAAAAAGTAAATGCTACTCCCAACGTGGGGCTCGAACTCAACGACCCTGAGATGGAGAGTCACATGCTCTACTGACTGAACCAGCCAGGCACCCTGGTGAATTTTACCAAGTAGGCAAATTCACAAATACAGAATTCATGACTAATGAGGATCAACTGTACTTGCACGACTAGGATTGGGTCCTGACCCCACCATGCAATACAAGTATTGTTATCTTAAGCAAGTTAACCTCTCTGTGTCTGTTTTCCTATTTGTTAATTGGGGATAAATATTACCTATATCAGAAGTTAGTGAATTTAAATGAGTAAAGTTGCTCTCACATTGCCGCATATACAGTAAGTCCTTGATAATTAGTCGTGTTAGTAGTAATTAGTAAGATAAGTTAATACTGATAGCATCTATCTTTATTGAGTACCTATTCTGATGCTCACGATAACCCTAGAAAATAGGAAATATCTCTGTGGTACCAATGAGAAAAATGGGGGTCCAGAGAGGTTGAGTAGTTTGCTCCATGTTATCCATCTGCTAAGTAGTTGAGCTGCAATTTGAGCCCAGAGCATGATCATTTTAAGTGAAGAAAGATTATATATGGCATCAGGTCCCTAGTGATCCAGCTGGGATCTGTACATCCAGGGGAAGGGCAGAGGGCGTCAGGCAGAGGACTGTGTTGGGAGGGCTGGGGCTCATGCTTCCTGCCCAGAGTGGGAGAAATCAGAGCAAGACAGAGCCTAGAGTGATCCACATAACGGGTCTTGGGCTGCAGAGGCATGGAATTATAACATAGATTGGGGTGGAGGCCAAGGGGCGCTCCAAAGAATAGAGGCCTTAGCTAGGGTTCAGCTGGCACGAGGACCTGGGCAGGGAACACTTATATCTGAGGGAGGTGATGAATTTGAGACTCTTTGGTCACCTTCGTAGCTGTCCAGAACTGGACTTGTAAAGAATAGCACTTATAATTGCTTCTCTGTATGTCTTGCTGACCTTCCTAGGTCCTCATATCTATAGGAAAGTGAGCACTTGGGGAAAGCACTTTGTTTCTTAAGTGCTCCAAATGACCGGCTTAAGAGGTGTTTTCCTCAGTCTTCTTCCTGAGATGGGTCCTTTTTTTGGATGGTTCTGGAGGAGGGCTTCCCATATTCACACAGTTCGTGTTTGTAGGTGGAGTGAACTGGGAACCGTCCCAGTTCTCAGAGCCCTAAGGGTCTGGCGCTTTGGTAAGTAAAGGCCTCCCAAAGGCAGTTTCCACTCCCCCATCCGACAGTGACAGAGAGATTTTTCTGAGCCAAGGCTGAGCAGAGTGTTGTGAATGCCCAGACTCTGAGAGAGACATGGAAATTTTCTATCATTTTCTACTTGTAGTCTGCAAATGTTTTTCAGTAGACGACAACATGGCAATTTGAGAGGAATGTTTCATGGTGTTCTTGTGGAATGCTTATTTCTTGCATCTGGTTCAAGTTCGGTGGATATGCATTGCATAAATTTTGAATTGTGTTTGTATATAGCATCCATATAAATAAATGAATTAGCCGTCAAAAGCCAGGGTGGTATTTTGGGGATATGTTTCTCTTCATGGATCCCCAAGAAGCTTGTCCACTGAGGTTATTATGTATATACAGTCAGTACTGTTATATATTTGGAGCAGGGGCAGCAAACTTCTTCTGAAAAGGCCCAGAGAGTAAATATTTTATGCTTCGTGGGCCATATGGTCTTTGTCACAACTCTTCAGCTCTGCCATTGTAGCCACAGACACTGGGTGAACAGATAAGCATGGCTGTGTTCCATGTAAACTTTATTTACAAAAACAGGCAGGAGGCCCATTTACAAAATTTGGCCCACGGGCCATCGTTCGCCAATCACTGGTCCACAGCAAAGCTCTTACTTTAAGACCTTTGTAATTCCTTTGTAGGGTTAAACCCTAGCAGAATTTTGTGTGTGCAGCATTTTATTTATCTATTTTTATTTTTATTTTCTGTGTGTGCACAGCATTTTAAAATTTGCATTGTAACCTTGGGCAGTGAAAGTAACATTATATAGAAAACCTGTCATCGCTTATGAATTTTGCTCTAAGAAAAAGTTTGATACCAAGATACTAAGTGGTATTTTTTTTGTATTCTATTTTTTAAAAATTTTATTTATTTATTTCTAGAGAGAGCGAGTGAGAGAGCAAGAGTCCAAGCAGGAGGGAGCAGCAGGCTCCCTGCTGAGCAAGGTGTTTGATGCAGGACTTGATCCCAGGACGCTGGGATTATGACCTGAGCCAAAGGCAGATGCTTAAGTGACTGAGCCACCCAGGCATCCCTGTTGTTTTTTTAAGTAGGCTCCATACTAGTGTGGAGCCCAGTGCAGGGCTCGAACTCACAACTGTGAGATCAAGACCTGAGGTGATATCAAGAGTTGGACGCTTAATCCACTGAGCCATCCAGGCGCCCCACCAAGATATTAGGTTTTTTTGTTTTTGATAGGAAAGGAAAATTGAAATTAAATACCAGAAACTGTAACAGCTTACTCACATTTCACTAGTTTTTCATCTGTTACAAATTGTGCATTTAATGATAAACTTTGAGGGTATTTAATATCTCAGGACAGAAGGCAGAGGTTACTAATTAATTTTTCCCCTAAAATGCAGTGTATTCTCTCTCCCCTTTTCCATCTTTCCTTTCCTACCTATCCCACATGTTGGGTTAGAGAAGCTGACCGTAAGAGGCTTGGATTTATGTGGGAAGACAAGATCGGGGGGGAGGGGGGTTGGTCCTGACAGCAAGCTGGGGTAGCTAGCTGTAAGCTGCAGGAAAGGGGGGGCAAGCTGAGCGCTCTCAAGCCCTGAGCAACGTGTTTGACCCCGATGGTTGGCTCATCATGATGAGCGAGTAGAAGATCCATTTTGTAAGAGCTTTGTTTTAATGCCCCCTTCTCAAAACATCTGAGATTACACCCAGAACCCCGCACCACCTGCTCTCAGCCACAGAGGGGTCACATGTTTGTCTGCTGGGAAAAATAGTACACATTCAAGAAGCATCAACTATTATCCACCTGGTTTCTACCACCCCTTTCTAAACTGACTGTAATTTATGTTCACAAAAATCTTTTTTTATAGTTGCCAGTTTTCATAAATTCATGGGTTTTTTTTTTTTTTTCTTCTCAGGAAGTAAGCTCTCTTAAGAAGGCCAGTGTCCTTCAAGCATTTGTGATAATATAATATGAAGAATGAGCCCCTTCCTACCACATACACATGATCTATTTGGAGATTTAAATTGGGCAGAAAATAGTAGTGTGATAAAAAGATCCATTTGGGTGGGTTTACAAAAAAGTTAACCCAAAATCTTATTATAGGTGAGTAACAGGCTGAAAACGTAGACTTCTGTGTCAGCGCAAGTGTTAAATTGTTCAGGAGATCAATGCTGGTTTACTTTCCAGTGTGATTTTCACCAATAGTGTAGAATTTTGGAAGGTTTTGAAGAGAAAAAACCCCAACTAATTGTATTTTAAAGATTCACTGTGTTATCAGTGTCTAGATCCTCCCTGCGAAATGTGTTTGGCACATGGATCCTGGGATACACCTCCCCCACCCCCCTGCCCTCCCCAACTGATTTCTGACACGACTTCCTCTTCATAAAGCCACAGCCCACCCGCCCTCTGAAATTCAGCTTGTCTCACCCCCACAAAAACAAGCAAACACAGCCTAAGCCTTCCCACAATAATATTGTTTCTCTGAATTCTGGTAATCTGTCTGTAGAGTTTGATTCCATATGGCAGTGTTTGTGGGGCAAGATGTTAGTCTTAGATTTACCTCTGCGGTGGGTCTACTTTCCGTGAGTTTAAAGTCTGTTTGGAGACTTATATAAGTAACTAATAAAAAATGTGACTTCAGGGGCGCCTGGGTGGCTCAGTGGGTTAAGTGTCTGCCTTTGGCTCAGGTCAAGGTCATGATCTCTGGGTCCTGGGATTGGCCCCTGCTCAGCGGGGAGTCTGCTTCTCCCTTCTCTGCACCATTTCCCACCTCCCACTCTGCTTTCTTTCTCTGTCTCAAATACATTAAATCTAAAAAAACTATGACTTCACAGGGCAGTACAGGATAGGGGATGGCTGATAGAGGAAGGGAGTCTTGAACTAGGCTGAGAAGCACAGCCTGGATGATGAGGAGGAGGCGGCGGCACTGGGGGGTGGGACCTCAGCAAAGGAGTTGGGGGGTGGGGTGGGAATGCATGAGCCAAATCTAGGAGTGACCAGAGAGGAAGGGTTGGTGGTGATAAGACCAGAAAGTGAGTGGGACAGGATTCTGGAAAGTTTTAAGTGCTAGCTGCTAGGAGTTTATACTTCTTCTCCCTCTCTCTTTATTTTTGGGCAGAGTGGTGTGGGGCAGGGAGAAATTTATATTTCACTTTGGAAGTGGGATTAAGCTCAGAGGTTTATGTGTAGGGCAGTTTACATAATGAAGAGTGTTCTATTCACTTATCCAACAAATAATTATTTCATGATTAAAATGAATTAGGGAAAAGAGATGCCGGAGCCTATTGTAATAATCTAGACATGAGACAAGAGTCGCCTGCATTTGAGCAGTGGCGCTGGGACTGCAAAGAATGGATTTAAGATACTACAAAAGACGAATTGATACGACTTGATGAGTAATTGAATGTGGGTTGGCAAAAGTGAGAGACTTTGCACTATTGTTTGGTTTCTTGTTGATGCGTTTTGTTTCTGGAGTTAAACTATAAACTCGTTTGGAACGGACTCTACATCTTCTACTCTTTTTGTCATAGGTGGCCATTATCTTTTTATTCCTGTTAAAGAATTTATGTAACACGTATTGTTCTCCACAGCATGCGTGACATTTTAAACAATGGCCTGGAACTCACTAACAAGATAAAGCTAAGGCCAAAGGGTTTGTCTTATGAAAAACCAGTATTGCTTAGTCTTCAAACTACTATTGTATTTTATATTTTAATTGGGATATAATGATCATACCACAAATTTTACCCTTTAAAGTGTACAATTCAGTGTTTTTAGGATGCTCACAGAGTTGCATGATCATAACCAGCTAATTTCAGGGTATTTTCATCATCCCCAAAGCAAACTTTTGGCAATCAGGCCCTATTCACTTTACCCTCAGCCCCTTAGAGCCACTAAACACTTATTTATCACGGTTCGAAATGCTGGAAAGTCCAAGATCAAGGTGTTGGCAGACTCATTGCTTGGTGAGAACGGCTTCCTGGTTCATAGATGGCATCTTCTTACTATGTCCTCATGGCCAAAGGGGTGCGGGAGCTCTCTGGGATCCCTCTTTTTTAAATTTATTTATTTAAGAGAGAGAGCGGGAGGAGGAACAGAGGGAGAGGAACAAGCAGACTCTGCACTGAGCACGGAGCCGGACACGGGGCTCGATCCCATGACCCTCAGATCATGACCTGAGCTGAAATCAGGAGTTGGCCACTAAACCTGCATAGTTCCCAGTGTGCCGTGTGTCACCCACCTGGTAACTGATGCCTGCCACAAAATAGAAAGGCTACCCATGCTCTTTTATGTGGCAGATAAGAATTTTCATTAAAGTTACTTAAAATATTAGGTGGTGTTACTTCCCAAGATGAGGAGCTGTATGGCTACTACAAATAACTTTGATATATTTATAGCCCAGGGGCACCTGGGTGACTCAGTGGGAAGAGCATGCGACTTTTGATTTTGGGGTCGTGAGTTCAAGCCCCACATTGGGCATAGAGATTATTTTTTTAAGATTTTATTTATTTGAGAGAGAAAGCGAGAAAGTACAAGTGGAGGGAAGGGGTAGAGGGAGAGGGAGAAGTAGACTCCCCAATGAGTAGGGAGCCCGATGCAGGGCTTGATCCCAGGACCCCGGGATCATGACCTGAGCCAAAGGCAGATGCTTAACCGACTGAGCCACCCAGGTGCCCCAGTAGATTGCTTTAAAAAAAGAAGTAAAAAATATTTAAGCCCAATTTTGTAAGACATAAAAATGTGAAAAATAAAAAATAATGCAAGAGCCACAGACAGGGAGAAAATATTTTCAGAAGATATATTTGATAAAGGACTGTTAATCCAAAATATACAAAGAAGTCTTAAAACTCAATAATAAGAAAACAACCCAATTAAAAAATGGGCAAAAGACCTGAATGGACATCTCCCCAAAGATATACAGATGGCAAATAGGCATATGAAATGATGCTCCACATCATATGTCACCAGGGAAATGCAAATTAAAACAGCAGTGAAATACTATCACACACCTATTAAAATGGCCACAATCCAAAACACTGAAAACACCAAGGGCAGGCGAGGATGTGGAGCAATAGGAATTTTCATTCATTGCTGGTGGGAGTGTAAAATGGTAGGTACATCTACCTTGGAAGATTGCTTAGCAGTTTCTTGTAACACCAAACACTCTTACCATATGATCCAGTCATCCTGCTCCTTGATATTTAACCAAAGAACTTGAGAACTTATGTCCACACAAAAACTTGCCGCACGTAGCAGCTCTGTTCCTAATCGCTAAAGCTTAGAAGCGACTGTGATACATCCAGACAATGGAATATTATTCACTACTAAAAAGAAATGAGCTATCAAATCATGAAAAGACATGGAGGAAATGCATATGCTTGTTACTCAATGAAAGAAGTCGATCTGAAAAGCTACATACTGTAGATTCCAACTATATGACATTCTGAAAAAGGCAGGAAAAAAGATCAGTGGTGGCCAGGAGTTAGCAGGGAGGGAGGAATGAATAGGCAACACACAGGAATTTTAGGACAGTGGAACTATTCTGTATGCCACGACAATGGTGGATACACGTCATTATACATTTGTCAAAACCCACAGAATGTACAGCACTAAGAATGAACCCTGATATAAAACGTGGACTTCGGGTGATCGTGATGTGTCAGTGTAGGCTCATCAGTTGTAACCAATACAGCACTCTGGTGGGGGATGTTGATTGGGGGTGGGGGGAGAGGATGTGGGAAATCTCTGTACTTTCCACTCAATTTTGCTGTGAACCTAAAACTGCTCTAAAAAATAAAGTCTCCTTCCAAAGTACAGTTCAAGGTAGTAGAGCTTTATGTGTCAAAGGCAGGAAGTACTTCAGAAGTTCAGAGGAAGGAGAAATTACTGTCGGCTTAACAGGGAAGGGATAGGATTTCAGCTATAACCCAAGAATGAATAGAATTTCAGTCACCGGACAGTGGTTGGGTGTGTGTAGCCTTGGGCAAGTAGTTCCTTGGACCCTTCATTTCTTCACAGGGTTTGTGGAAGGATTATAGGAGATAACATAGGTGAAGTGAAATGCTTGGGACAGAGGCCAGCATAAAATAGGAAGTAGGGTTCTTCAACAAGTACTGTTTTTGTTTTTTTTTTTTAAGATATTATTCATTTATTTGACAGAGAGAGAGGGCACAAGCAGGGGGAGAAGGAGAGGGAGAAGCAGACTCCCCGCTGAGCAGGGAGCCCGATGCGGGACTCGATCCCAGGACCCTGGGATCATGACCTGAGCCGAAGTCAGACTCTTAATCGACTGAGCCGCCCAGGCGCCCCAGCGAGTACTGACTGAGCCCCGACTGTGTGCGTGCACTATACTTGAGCCCACATTCTAGCTTAGGAAACATTGGTTAGATATCATAGAGGACAGCATGCAGCATGAAGAAAGACCGAGAGGTAAAAAAAAATTGCTATGTTGTCTAGAAACAGTTAAATGAACCATAGTTGGGTGGGAAAGTTGGCAAAGTAGATCAAGAGAAACTGTATCTTGTGTTTTGAACTCCAAAGAAAGTAGTTTGTAGGTGGCATGGACCCTTCAGGCATTATCAATCAAAAAGGATTCTGATAATGCTTTAAGAATAATTGGGCTTGAATCAACAGAGGAAGCAGGAATTTTAATAGAGAGGCTGTTCCAACAATTTTGAAATCATCACAGCAGTCATTAGGTGGTTTGCTTAATGGGCAGGTTACTTACTTGTCACTCTAAAATGTACCTGACCAACATTAGAAAAGTAAACAGCGGAAGTTTTCTTTCCCCTTTCCCCTAGTTTAATATTATGGCCATCATGCTTTGTTTGAGACCGATTTCATAGGAGTTAATGTTTCCAAGCAAACCACCAGTGTGTTAACAATGTCTTTGACATTGGCCTAGGGAAGTGGAACATCTTTCCTTTTGATATAAATGGAAAAGTACAACATGCTAAGAATTTGTTCATCTACCTGATAGGGTTTGTTCTCTCTCTCATCTTAATTGAGGTTTAATTCACATACTATAAAATCCACCCATTTAAGTATATCATTCAGTGTTTTTTAGTATATTCACAGAGTTGTGCAACCATCACAACAGTCCATTGTAGAACATTCTCACCACCCCGAAAAGAAACCCTATTAGCCCTTGGCTGTCATCCCCACCTTTCCTATGCAACCACTAATCTATGGGAAAAGAAATTTAAAAACCATTCCCTTTAAAGTAGCATAAACAAGCAAGAAATTCAACAATAGAAGTGCAAGACTTCTAGCTGAAAACTACAAGACATTGTTGAAAGGAACTGAAGAAGACCTAACTAAATGGAAGACATCCTATGTTTATAAACCAGAAGACCTAAGATGGCAGTGCTCCCCAGATTCCTCGACAGATGCCACACAGGACCCGTCTTGCCAAATCCCAAGAGGCTTTATTTGCAGAATTTGACAAGCTGATTGTAAAATTCATATGGAAATGCAAGGGATCCAGAATAACCAAAACAGTCTTGAAAAACTAGGACAGAGTTGGAAACACTTCCCAACTTCAAAACGTTCTACTGAGTGATGGTAATCAAGATTTCGGAATGTTACCCATGATAAGGATAGAGATATGTAGGTCAATGGAATGAGATTGAGTTTGCAAATCCACACATTTATAGTGAACTGATAATGACGGTGATGTCAAGACCATTAGATGGGATGAAAGAAGGGTCTTTTCAGCAAATGGTGCTGGGACAGATAATGAGAGTGGTAAGGAGGTGGAGAAATCGGAACCTTTATGCACGGCTGGTGGGCATGTAAAATTGTGCAGCCGCTTTGGAAAACAATTTGGCAGTTCCTCAAAACGTTGAACATAGAGTTACTCTGTGACCCCACAAGTCTCCCCCTATGTAGAGACCTAAGAAAATTGAACACGTAGGTCTGCATAAAACCTTGTTAGACGAATGTGCATTAGCAGCATCGTTCACGGCAGCCCAAACAACTCCTGAAATGCGGTAATAACTGAAATGTTGGTTATCTGATGACCAGATAAGCAGAAGATGCTATATCCATATAGCTGAGTGTGACCTGACCACAAAAAAGAGTGAATTACTGATGCTTGCTGCAACATGAACGACCTTTCAGGATGAAATGTTGAACATTATGCTGAATGAAAGAAACCAGTCAGAAAACGTCACATATGGGGCTCCTGGGGGGCTCGCTAGGTGGAGCACGTGACTCTTGATCTCGGGGTTGTGAGTTTGATCCCCACGTTGAGTGTGGAGCCTACTTTAAAAAAATAATAAAATGTTACATATGTATGACTCCATTTATACAACATGTCTGGCGTAGGCAAATCCATAGAGACAGCAGATCAGTGGTTGCTGGTGGCTGGGGAGAAGGGGAAGGGGGAGTGACCACTCATGGGTGGGGGGCTGCTTTGGGGGATGATTAAAATGTGAAATTTGGGGCGCCTGGGTGGCTCAGTCGTTAAGCGTCTGCCTTCGGCTCAGGTCATGATCCCAGGGTCCTGGGATCGAGCCCCACATCGGGCTCCCTGCTCCACGGGAAGCCTGCTTCTCCCTCTCCCACTCCCCCTGCTTGTGTTACCTCTCTCTCTGTGTGTCTCTCTGTCAAATAAATAAATAAAATCTTAAAAAAAAAAATGTTGTGAAATTAAATGGTCGTGGTTGTACAACTGAATATACTAAAACCCACTGAATTGTATTCACACTTTAAAAGTACGCGTTTCGTGGTTTGCGAAGTCTATCTTAACAGGATGGTGTGTATTTTAAAACGTGCGCTCAATGAGATACCACTACTTTATAATTTTTTTTCCATCCTCTAGTTAGAAGCAAGAGTTCCCTTTTTATTTTAAGTCATGTTTGTTTGCTTTTTTTTTTTTTTAAATACAGGTTTCTCTAGAGTATTCTGGCTTCCTTGTGTTGTATGTCAATTTGTCACCATAATTATACCTTTTTAAAACAGGCTGTATCAGAGTCTGGTGCCGTGTAGAGCTGGGCCTTCAGGGGCAGACAGACTCCATATTTTCCTCCTATAGGCTCTGTGGTCTTGGGTAAATAACTGAAGCTCACCTAACCTTGGCTTCCTTATCTTCTCTGAATATTAGGTAAAGTGTAATCTATAAAGTGCTATTAAGAGTGTTTGGCACAGAGTAAGCTCACTAAATATCAGAAATTGTTGTTGTTAGTTTTATAGTTAATAATTATTAAATCTACCCCTAGATGTGTGTCCATACTGTGGTCATGGCTTCCTACAAAATCAAACCTAGAAATTTTTAAATTTTTTTTTAAACTTGGAAACTTTTTTGAAAAATTAATCTTATCATGTTTATTTCCCCCCTGGTTTAAAAAGAAGATAAACGGAGGGCGGCAGGGCGGGGAAGCACCAATAATAGTTTAGATGGTCCCCTATCTGTTAAAAGGGTAGTCTCAAAAGTTCTTCTAATCCAAGATTCTACATGTACTATGGGATTATTCTCCAGATGTTAAATGAATTTCTGGTCTCTCTCACATTTTCCTCCTTCCCTCTCCCATGTCTATTGTCTTTTCCTTTTTCTCTGGGACCTATGAGATTTATTTTTTTAAAAGCAATCTGTAAATAAATACATTCTTCTTCTGAAAGAATGCACATGGCAGGCTGAAGGCCCCCTAGTCCGCCCTTTCCAAGCCTGGAGTTCTCCCCGTACCAACCTCAGGTCACCATGATTTACTTTTTGTTCATGTTCATTGTGAGTTGGTGGGGGCTGTCGTCCACATGGTCGGTCAGCGATCCAGGCAGATGGGGGTTCTGCTGGTCCGCTGTCTCATGGAGGCATGGAGATCTCTTAGCAGCTCTTCTGTACTTTGGCCCCGAAGTGACACACACCACAGTCACATGGTCCCGGCCAACTCGAGGGAGTGGAGAAGTGTGGTCTTTCCTCCATCATGAGGGAGAGGAGGACTAGATGTGATGAGCATTAGGGATGTCTACCACAGTCTGTCATTTTCTTTGCTCATAGTTTCTGGTTTTGATGTCAGCCTCGTGAACTCAGTTGGAGTGGCTTCCCTTGTTATTATAAGGTGGGAATTATCCGTACCTTGAAATCTTGATAGAATTCTCCCGTAAAACCGTCTGGGCTTGATGTCTTGTTTTTGTGGGTAGATTTCTTTTTTCTTTTTTTAAGATTTTATTTATTTGAGGGAGAGAGAGAGGGTGAGCAAGCAGGAGCGGGGAGGGGGGAGGTTGGAGAAGGGCAGAGGCAGAGGGAGAAGCAGGCTTCCCGTTGAGCAGGGAGCCCCATGTGGGGCTCGATCCCAGGACCCTGGGATCATGACCTGAGCCGAAGGCAGTTGCTTAATGACTGAGCCACCCAGGCGCCCCTTGTGGGTAGATTTTCAATGACTGTTTCAACTAACTATGGTTAATGGTCAGGGTTTTACTACTTTGGGGCCCAATTTTGACAACTTACATGTTCCTAGAAAAGTTTTCATTTTAGCCATTGGTTTAAAGTTATTCCTATGGTGTACCGTTGTGATTTGTAAGATTTATTCTCCTGGTTTTATCTCCTCCTTTTGTCTTTGCTGGGGTTATGTATGCTGCCTTTCTTTTTTCTTGAGTTTACTTAAAAAAAGATTTGTTCATTTAAAAAAAAAAAATTAGAAGAACTGGCTTCTGGTTTTTTGGCAACTCTCCTGTTTTTTTATTAATGTGTGCTGTTATCTTTATTAATTTCTTCTTTTTTCTGCCTTTGGATTATTTATCTTTTTTGAGTTGAAGCCTTAGTTCATATATTTTCCGTCTTTCTGGGTTTTTAGTGAATGAAGTTAAGCCTATGCATTTTAATATATAGTATTTTTTGTTTTCATTCAATTGTAAATAAGTTCTCATTTCCACTTTGACCACAAGGGCTATTTAAAAATAGGTTTTAAATTTTCCAAATGTGCAGGGCCGCCTGGGTGGCTCAATTAAGCGTCTGCCTTCGGCTCAGGTCATCCCAGGATCGAGTCCCACATCAGGCTCCCTGCTCAGTGGGGGTCTGCTTCTCCCTCTGACCCTCACCCCTCTCATGCTCTCTCTCTCATTCTCTCTCAAATAAATAAAATCTTTTAAAAAAATTTTCCAGATGTGCAGATTTGTTTAGGCTATATATTTGGTATGGATGTTTTATTACATTTAGTGAATGAATGTGGACTGTTTATCAACTTGAGAAATTTAAGTTTCCTTTGTAGCTTAGAACACAATCTGCTTTTCTAAATTCCATGTGTGTTTGAAAAGAATGTGTGTTCTCTGTTTTAGGAGGGAAACAATTTTAGTGAGTTTATTTTCTCTTTCGTGATGTGACTTCCTGTAAATGTTTAGTGATTCTTAGTTATATATTTTTGCAGCTGGGGTTTCGTGCTTCTCAGTCAAGGTGTGAGAGGGATGGAGGGATGAGGGGGAGATGAGCTGCAGGAGAGCTGTTATTCTGTGCACTGGATGAGCTCTGAGCTTGAGTCACCCGTTCTCTGCTGACACACCGTCCTGTGTCCCAGAGCCACGCGCTGCAGTCACTCCTGCAGCTGGAGGCAGAGACTGGCCCTGGGTCACTGGCTCCCAGTGGACGGTGTGCACGCCTGACGAGGAGCCGAGCTGCACCCACCGCGGTGGCTCCTCATATCGCAGCTCCCACGCTTGTGGCCTCACCTGGGATGCCACAGTGTTGGTGCCACCTTCTGCGGTCACAATTACCCGCATGTGGCTGTGTCCTCTGGTGACAGCTAAGTTTCCCTCTTTTTCTTGTTTGTTCTCCATCTTTTAGAGGTTCCTTTAATTTGTGAGCAGAGCTATGGGTGTATGTGTCTTAACTATCTATTTCGTCTTTCCTGTTGGTTTTGGAGGAAGGGGCAGACCCCATGTGTTCCGTTCTGTCAGTCTGGAAACCTAATAACATGTCACTTTTTATTCAAGTTAGAAGTGTGGTGGGATTCTTTCACTTTCCTTTTTTTTTTTTTTTGAGCATTTTCTTCCTTCCGTCACTACAAGATACCTTGTGTATTACATGTCCTGGTCCTAGAAGCATACATTTCTCCATGGAGCACTTTTTTCTTTTAATGGATGATGATACTAGAAATGTGACTTTTTTCCAATTAAATATACTACTGATTATCTTCTCATGTCATTGTATATTCTTGTATAGCACTATGATTTTTTTTTTTACTTTTTAAAATAGGCTTTATTGAAATATAATTTACCTATAATAAAATGCTCTCACTTTAAGTGTATAGTTCATTGAGTTGTAACAAATGTACGGCACTCATATAACCACCATGCAAGTCAGGATCTATAACCTTTCCATCATTCCAGAAAGTTCCTGATGACCTTTTGCAGCTAGTTTCCCTATCTAGCTCCTGGACCCACTACTCACCCAGTGCTTTGCTTTTTATATTGATCAATTTTGCCTATTCTAAAGTTTCATATACATGCAGTCATATAGCATGTACTCTTAAGTGTTTCCTTTTTTAAAGATTTTATTTATTTATTTATTTGAGAGAGAGTGAGCAAGAGAGAGCACGAGCAGCAGCAGAGGGAGAGGGATTCAAGTGGGACTTGATCCCAGGAGCCTGGGATCATGACCTGAGCTGAAGGCAGACGCTTAACCAGCTGAACCACCCAGGCACCTTACTCTTAAGTGTTTCTTTTTTTTTTTTAATATATATATTTTTAAATGTTTTATTTATTTATTCATGAGAGTCAGAGAGAGAGAGAGAGGCAGAGGCAGAGGGAGAAGCAGGCTCCCCGCCCAGCAGGGAGCCCGATGCGGGACTCGATCCCAGGACCCTGGGATCATGACCTGAGCCGAAGGCAGACGCTTAACCATCTGAGCCACCCAGGCGCCCCACTCTTAAGTGTTTAATACTTCTAAGATTTATCTATGTTTTGCTTGTATCAGTAATTTGTTCTTTTTTATGAATATACCACCATCTGTCCATTCACTTGTTGATGGATGTTGGGTTATCATTTTTAGCTATTATGAGTAAAGTTGTTGTCAGCTTTCATGCACACATCTTTTTGTGGCTGTCATGTTTTCCATTTGGATAAGAATCTAGGCGTGGAATTGCTAGGTCATAGGGTACATGTCTGCTGACCAGTTCTCCAAAGTGGCTGTTCTGATTTCTACTTCCAGCAGCAACATATGAGAATTGTTTCTCCATGTCCTCACCAACACATAGTATTGTCCATCTTTTTAATTTTAGCTGTTCTAGTGGGTGTGTCGTGACACCTTATTGTAGTTTTCGTGTGCGTTTCACTGATCATTAGTGATGTTGACCATGTTTCATTGTGTTTACCGGCCATTTGATATCTTCTTCAGTGAAGTGTCGTAGTTTTCTTTGCCCAGTTTTAAGTTGGGCTGTTTTTCTATTATGGCATTGTAAGAGTTCTTTATATATCCTGCATACAAATCTTTTGTCAGATATATATATTATGAAGGTTTTTTCCTGACTGGGGGACAATGCCTTTTATTTTTTTATGGTACCTCATATTTAAGTCTGTGCTCCATTTCAAGTCAGTTTTTGTGTATAATGTGAGACAAGAGTTGAAGCTTGTTTATTTTTACCCTAAGGATATCCCATTATTCCAACTGGATATCCCATTTTCCAGGTGGGAAAAGACCATCCTTTTTTTTTTCCCCCTTTATTGAATTATCTTGGCACCTCTGATGCAGATCAACTGATCTCATACCTATGGGTCTGTATTTGGACTTTTTATTCTGTTCCATTGATTTTCATGATGATTTATAAATATTTAAGTGTACAGCTCACTGAACTCTCACAAACCAAACACACAGGTGTCATCAGCACCCAGATCAGGAGACAGAGTCTGGCCAGTTCCCCAGACGTCTTCTTCATAATCCCTTCCAGTCCCTACCTTGTCCCTGCTAAAGGTTAATCACACTTGACTTCAGTATATATTAGTTCTGTCTGGTTTTGTGCTTTGTATAAATGGCGTCGTATAACATATGTTATATATGTTATATAACATATATTGTATCTTTTATTCAATATCATCTCAATTTATGAGATGCCTTCCTAATTTTGTGTGTGGTTGTGGTTTTTTTCTCTTAGTGCTATATAATATTCCATTTTGTGAATACTACAACTTCTTTATTCACTGTACTGTTGATGGGTGTCTCATTGGTTCTTGGCCTTAGGCTGTTGCTAACTGCAGCTATAACCATTCTATGTGGTGAACATATGTATATGTGTGCATTTCTGTTGATCATGTACCTAAGGGTGGACTTGCTGGGTCATGACTTTTTTTTTTTTTTTTTTGAGAGAAAGGGGGGGGGGGGGGGAAGGGCAGAGGGAGAGAGAGAATCTTAAGCAGGTTCCATGCTCAGTGTGGAGCCTGACGTGGGGCTTGATCTCACAACCCTGAGATCATGACCTGAGCCAAAAGCAAGAGTCAGACACTTAACTGACTGAGCCACCCAGGTGTCCCTGGTTGTTGTTGTTGTTGTTTTTTAATTTAAATGATCTTATGAATCCAGTGTTGGCCACATTGATTTGAAATTTTTAATGTTGTAGCAGATTGTTTCCTTCTTCACACTTAGTTATCTTAATGAAGGAGCATAATTCAGTGAACTATGTGGTTTTCATTCATGACTGGCTCAAGTTCTTGTCTCCATCACTAACTTTGCTGGGTCACCTTGAGCAAGTTGTTCAATCTCCTGAGCTTTTATTTTTCTCAACTAAATTGAGTATAATGATTTTGCCCTGACTTACACTGTGATGTGAATAATGATTAGCTAAGTAATTATAAAAGATTTTATGATAAAATCATGCAAAATAATACCTTTAAATACTTCAGTGTTAGAGAACTTGGTGCTGTAAAATGATAAATGGGAAAGAAATTATAAGGGACTTCGTTCTAGAAGATTATGGGTTTTTATAACCAGGCATGGGGTATTGCAATGTGTTACCTTGCTTTTTGGTTTGCTGTTGACCTTTCTCTCACATTAATAAAGCCTCATTGATCATGATCAACAGAAATGCACACATATACATATGTCAGCTTAGTAACTGGAGGAGAGAAAATGCTCAGAGAACTTTCTCCTGCTATTATTTGTTATCACTTCCCACCCACCCCCCCTTGCCTGTTTGTTTTATGTCTGGTCCAGTGATCAGGTTGTAGACTAATTTGCTTACTTCTAGCTTTCTTTCCCCTAAATCCCTCAATTTCCCTCACTCTCAGTGGTTATCACCTTGTTTAAAATGACTTCATCAGGGGGTGCCTGGGTGGCTCAGTCGTTAAGCGTCTGCCTTCAGCTCAGGTCATGATCTCAGGGTCCTGGGATCGAGCCCCACATCGGGCTCCCTGCTCCGCAGGAGGCCTGCTTCTCCCTCTCCCACTCCCCCTGCTTGTGTTCCCTCTCTCGCTGTGTCTCTCTCTGTCAAATAAATAAATAAAATCTTTAAAAAAAAAAAAAAATGACTTCATCAGAAGGACACAGCTCAGGTAGGTGAGGATGTTTGGAACCATGCAGGGTTCTCCTCCCCATTAACCCTGGATTATCTCCTATTAACAGAGTTCATTCCTTTCCTTAGGGTGACAATCAGATATAGTTTACTTAATGACAGGCTTTTTGGGGTTAAAATTCATTTCCTTTCTGACAAAGTTGAGTTTTATTTTATACTGTATAACCTTAGGAAGATAGTCCACGCTCGAGAAGTTGGTTTTAAGCAATTGCTATTTCAAAAAAAAAGTTTATCTTAATTTACTTTTCTTAAACGTCAACCCCTGAGGAAGTAACCTGACGGCAAGCACTGGCGTTTTTTTTGTGCTTCATGGAATATTCTGGGTTAGAACAGGGCTCCACCTGCTGTGGGTGATCACCAAACATTTGTCAAGAGGATAAACGGATTCCCTGCTCAGAAGCCACAGCTTTTATGTACTAGCCTGACCGCGGTGGGGGGTGTGTGTGTGTCAAGTTAGATGATCTTGTAAAGCCTTAGCTTTCTCATCAGGAAAATGAATATAATGACAGTAACTACCTCATGGAATTGTGGTGTTGAGTAAATGCAATCGTGCATGTCGTACTTATAGTGCCAGATTACCAGGTGAGCATTCAATAAATTTTAGCAGCCGTCTTTACACTAAAGGGACTTAGATTGTATTTTTAAAGTTTCACAAAGCAACGACAAAGTTTCCAAATCTTCCAAACTGTCCCCCTTGATTCCATGGATAGGTTTCATCGGATGTTTTTGGTCAGATGGTTGCCTGGGAGATAGTCTGCCTGCCAGGGTGGTTTTGGAAGCTCATGTTGCAAAGTGTTCCTTAATTCCTGGTTGTTAAAACCACCACGCGCTTTGCAGGAGCTGAGACACTAGACGCTGGGGGCTCAAGTGCTGGAGTTAATAAATGTCATTGCGTATGGCATTTGAATGAGGACATTTGAAAGGAAAAACAAACATGTTTAGAGAGACAACATTGATAATTACCGATCTAGGAACTGATTACTTTTGGAATAGAACCTTAAATATTGAGATAAAACTGTATCTAAAAACAACCTGGGTTTTCCTGTGTTCTAAGGCAAGGAGACACACTTCCACCTATATAGTCACCCTGACCCTTGATGCCTTGGTCCACTCTCATGGTTGAAAAACATTCCATTTGGTTGATTTTAAGACAGAAACATGATCTGGAAGTAAAAGAGACTTTATTTTTTTTTATTTTTTAAGATTTTATTTATTTATTCATGAGAGACAGAGAGAGAGAGAGACAGAGGCAGAGTTTGGAGAAGCAGGCTCCCCGCGGAGCAGGGAGCCCGATGCGGGACTCGATCCCAAGACCCTGGGATCATGACCTGAGCCGAAGGCAGACGCTTAACCAACTGAGCCACCCAGGCGTCCCAGTAAAAGAGACTTTAAATGAGATGCAGTTGCCTGGCCTGTGATGCTTGGGAAGAACTCAAACAGAAGCCAGCAGTAGCTTTGGAAATTGCTTCCCGTGAGGCTGGCTTTGTTCATTCTTCCCACAGGAAGGAGTCCTCCTCCTGTCCATTCCGCGGGGGCAAATCCAGGGTGTCAAGAAAAGCAACACTTTAAAATTTAAAAATTAAATATGTTTTTAAGGGGCGCCTGGGTGGCTCAGTTGGTTAAGCGACTGCCTTCGGCTCAGGTCATGATCCTGGAGTCCCTGGATCGAGTCCCGCATTGGGCTCCCTGCTCGGCAGGGAGTCTGCTTCTCCCTCTGACCCTCCCCCCTCTCATGTGCTTGCTCTCTCTCATTCTCTCTCTCTCAAATAAATAAATAAAATCTTAAAAAAAAAAAAATTAAATATGTTTTACATCTTCTTGGAATGCAGTGGCCTAATCAATCCCTGAAAACCATCCCTTACTATGTAAAAATGACTTTGTTCGTTAATGAGGGCTTTGTTCAAATGAAATTTCCAGATGCCCTCTCGATTTTTATTACTGTTTTTTTGACAAATACTTTATTTCTCCCTCATTGAAATATTACCTCTGGCTTGAAACTGCAGGGGAACATTTTTTTCCCTTGGTGTCAATCAGAGGTCCCTAATGATACCTTAAGAAATAGCATGAACTTGTTCCAAAGAGCAGGACCTGCCGGGTGGCGGTGTGCACGCGAACCTGCCGGGCATGGGGCTCCCGGGATAGCAGGCAGACACAGCACAGCCGGGGCTCCGGCAAAATGATCTCCTTCATTCATCCGTTCCTTCAAGCACGGACTCCTTTATCTCAGCAAACATTTCCTGAGCGTTTCACTTATGCCAGGCCCTGGGCTCCATGGCAGGAATGTATGTCATGGTTCAGGAGGATCATCTGTGCCTTCTTGGTGTTTATGTGCTAGTGATTAGTTTAAAAAAAAAAAAGGTTATTACAAGGGGCACCGGGGTGGTGCAGTCGGTTAAGCGTCTGACTCTTGATTTCAGCTCATGTCGTGATTTCAGGGTTTTGAGATTGAGTCCCACGTTGGGCTCAGTGTGGAGCCCGCTTAAGATTTTCTCCCTCCGTCCCTCTGTCCCTCCCCCTTACATTCTCTCTCTCTCAAAAAAAAAAAAAAAAAAAAAAAAGGTTATTACCCAATTCATTTATTCAGCAAACATTTTAAAAGTAACCTCCGTGTGCCAGGCACCGTACCAAGCTCTGGAGACAGTGGTGAATATAAAAGACACAGTTCCTTGTTCCAGTGGACACTTTTGTAAGGGAGAAACAGAGACGAAGCAGAATACAAGTAGAGGATTTAATTTTAAAGTGGTAACGGCTCTGGATGCCGCTGTGATAGCGTAATGTGGGATGGGCTAGAAGTGGAGGTGGCTACTGAATCTTTCTGAATCTTAATAATTTCACCAAGTAAGTGGGAAAAAAATGACACCTGCCCTGTGTATCTGCTTGCTGTATCCTGTAAGGAAGAGGTAGAGAATAACAGAGCTTCTGAGCCTCTAAAGTCACAAGAATGGTGTTGGTGTTGCTGCTGGTGGGGACCCAGGGTGGCAGGCAGAGGAGGAGGCAGATCCCCTAGTCCCTGGAGCCAAGCTCTGCTGGGGCTGTTGTGTGTGCGCGTTTGGGGGGTGGGGCTGGGTGGGTTGGGGGCGGGGGGCGGGCGTGTCGCACAGAGTTTCTGTCGTGGCAGCCCTGCCTCACCCTTCAGGATATGGGGGGGTACAAGCCCAACTCTGCTACACTTCCGAGTTCAAATAGGTCACACAATTTTGTCGTTTAGCTCTTAATTTAACACATTTATAGAAGACGAAGCTGCAACGCTCGGATTTTAAGCAAGGAGGTGCTTGGAAAACCCGTCCAAGGATTGTAGTTTATCAGAGTCACCCCGCCTGCCAAGCCCGTGGGGACGGCTGGTGGCTGCTAAAATGTCTTTGGGTCACTTGGACAATTTTCCCTGCAAAGAAGAAATCATTTTATCATCTGATGGTGTGTGAATAGTGGAAACGTGTGTGTGTGTGTGTGTGTCTGTAAGCTTATTGAGAAGGATCGGAAAAAGTTGATTATTCCATGAAGCAAATAATGGTACAGAGTTCAGTTCTATATGGATTTAAAGGTTTGGAGATTTTGAGTCTGTTGATGTAACTGAAATGTGGTTCCCCGCCCCCCATGCAAATTTGAAGATTTCTTAAACTGGTATGAGAGTTGACAGGTGAGTGACTCTGGTTCAGGGCCTCCAGAGTGACCTGCTGGTGACACACTGTCCAGGAAACCTTCTGCTTTGCCTTGAGGAGGGATTCTGTTTTTCTCTCTTTTTTGTACAAGCTTAAAGGATTTCCCCCTAAGTTGATAAAAAACGGTGCATTTTGGAGTTAGATGAGGTAGACCGCTGATAGTATCCATTACGTGCATATCGTGTGTTAGCAGCTATCCCACGTGGCAAATGATATTTTCTAATAGATGAACATTTTACCGAGATGTTTTAAATTATTGAAATGCCTTCATGTTCTACGTTTGTATCCCTGTTACTCTCGGGCCTTTTGTTTCTTGTTCATCAGGGTCTGTGTCGCATGGCTGTCGAGGGGCCTGCTCCACACGAAACCCCTGTCTAAAGGGAACTTCACTTACCTGGAGGGACAAAGCCCACCTGTGTGAAAAGTAACAACTGCTCAGCCATTTGGTTCTTAAAGTAAATAGGAAAACAGGAGGGGAGAGATTGCTGGTGGCGAGAGCAGCGATGCTCAGATCAGTCAAAACATTTCTGTAAACATGGCCTTCAACACAAAATTTCCAGCTTTTTGTTTTGCCAAGTCATTGGTGAAACTGTCACTGTTTTACCTCATTTCATTGTAGACAGGATATTGTAACGTGAAAAAATATAGAAAAGGCCTAACACCAGGACAAAGGACAGGCATTTGAGATAATTTCGTTCCATTTTTACAAAATCCCCACCATTTTGGCCTCACTTTTCCCATCTTGGCATGAGTGGAAATGTTATCATGGAGTGACTTTCCAGAAACACTGGCCTGAACGGGGCCTCACTGAGAAAAGAGCCTTGGCCTGGACTGTGAAGATGGAGCACAGCGAAAAGAGAGGACTGTTGAGTGGGTTGAGAAGCAAGAATAATTGCCTGGGGTGGGAGGAGAGGGTGACAAACCAAGCTGTGCTCTGAAGAATGGTGGGAAATACAGGTGATACTAGGGGATGGCACACTTTAGAACCCAGGGAGAAATTCAGATTTGCAGTAAAACATAACACAGAGCCGTTGGTGGAGCTTTTTGGGCCTCAGAACATGAAAATAGCATTTCAGAAGATTGATGTGGTGTCTGGACATCATGTGGCCTGGGGAGGCTTGAGGAGGGAGGGTGCCATTGCTCTTCGATTAAGCTGTGAGTCATTGAAGCTAAGAATGGGAGAATGGGTCCAAAAGGAGGGGAAAGGGCAAATTCAAGAGAAATTTAGGAGGAGGAAGAGATAGGACTCAGTGACACATATAAGTACAGGAAGAGGGAGGGATCAAAGTGACAGAGGCTCTAGCCTTGGAGAACAGAAAAATAGTGGACGTAATGACACAAATTAGAACTTTTCTTCAGGGGCGCCTGGGTGGCTCAGTCGTTAAGCGTCTGCCTTCGGCTCGGGTCGTGATCCCAGGGTCCTGGGATCGAGCCCCGCATCGGGCTCCCTGCTCCGCGGGAGGCCTGCTTCTCCCTCTCCCACTCCCCCTGCTTGTATTCCCTCTCTCGCTGTGTCTCTCTCTGTCAAATAAATAAATAAAATATTAAAAAAAAAAAAAAAATTAAAAAAAAAAAAAAAAAGAACTTTTCTTCAGTTGATTATTATAATAAAGTACTAAATTTGTGCCATTGTGGCTTGTCCTGGGGGGTGGGGGAAACCACAAGTAGTGTTTTCGGGAAACTGCTTTTGTCGAGGACCTGGTAAAGAGGTTGTCTTACTAACTGAATCTACCTCAAGTTAGCGCTTCCCTCCCATGTATTTTCAGATGCAAAGTGAGCATTATGTAATTTGCTCTTACTTATCCCCAACATTAGGAAATTCTGGCATGTGATTATGAAATCATGGGATGTAAGAGACATGATGTGTCCAAAGTGGAGGGGCACCTGAAAGTCGGGAGTCGAAGCAACCAGGCAGTGGTCTACGCCGAGAGAAATAGGCTTCATTTTCTGTTAATTGTTGTATCCTCAGAAGCTCACTCAGAATTGGTGTCTCTGGATAGAGTGGGATTTTACCCTGTGATAAATTACACTTTATCATTTTATCTCCTAGAGTGGACAAGATTACAGAATTATTCTAGTAGGAGAAATCATAATTCCCTTAACCAAACCAGATTCAGTATGGCCCTAAATGATCTTAGCACAAAATGGAGGCAAGGTTATCTTTGCTGACACTATTGATGTCCACATTGTCCACTTTATGATGTAATCAAATTCCACTGGAATGAGCCTTAAATTAAAGCATTGTGTCTTGTGAATATGAACATAGATTCATCTTTTTGGGATGTGAGCAGAATTCTTCCAGTCAAAAGCAGCCCAGCACCAGCACCTTAGAAAAACGAGGGCCGGGAGCTAGTGGATAATGTTTGAGGCTGAAGAGGTGAGGTAGGTCGGGGTTAGAGCATGACAGGGCTGGAGTTTTGCAGTGGGAAGCCAGTGTGGAAGGAGGCAGGAGATTTAAATTTTGAAAAGGTTACTAGGTGACGGCTGATGTTGGGGACTTGAACAAGGGTGGAGATGGTGAGGAGTCAAGACATTTGAGAGAGATTGAGAAGTAAAAGCATGACACATAGATTTCTGGCTTGTGCAACTGATGGGTGTAGCTGATGATCTCTGAAGTAATGGATCCTGGGAGAGGACCAGGTTTTTAGGCAGAGTGGGAAGATTTCAGCTTTAGTTTTGGACATTTGAGTTTGATGTGAGAGCCTTTGAGACATTCAAACTGGGGGAAAGAAAAGAGAAGTTGAAGGAAACAACATCGCAGGTCCATTTGAAGAGAGTTGAAAAAGATGGCTGATTTTAAATTAATGTAAGAAAATTAATAGCTTGCCTATATCCAAGTAACAGAAAATGCAGTGAAAGGAACATTCCCATTCACAATATTACCAAAAATCACTTAAGCATAAACCCAATTAAAATTGTGGGAAACTTTTATGAAATACTTTAAAACCTCACTTAAGAGCATTAAAGAAGAATTGATCAATGTACTACATTCAAGAATGTGAATACTCAGTATTGTAAAGAGATAAATTCCCTCCAATTTATTTATTAAGTAATTTTTTTAAACTTCTCAAAATGATTCTAAAGTTCAGTGGGAATACTAAGCATGTGAAAGTAGCTAGGAGAATCCTAAGCAAAGAATTAATGACAAGATTTCAGGGTCATAAATTTTCTGCTTACACATTTCCAAGTTTTCATTTTTTGTAAGTATTACTTTTGTAATTACAGAAACAAAACAGTAGCAGGAGCTGTAATAAATTATGATCTATCCATGAAAGAGACTAAAGAGAGAGAAAGTGTGTGTGTGTGTGTGTGTGTGTGTGTGTGTGTGTCCATCCCTTGGGAAAGAAAGAAATATTATAATGAAGGGAAGATATTACTACTGACTATATAGAAATAAAAAGGATTATCAGGGGACACTGTAAACACCTGTATGCCAACAAATTGATAACCGAAGTGAAATTGACAAGTTTCTAGAAAGACACAAACTACCAAAGGTGATTCAAGAAGAAATGAAAAATCTGAGTAGACCTATAAAAAGTAAAGAGATTGGATTAGTAATTGAAAACACTTTCCACAAGGTAAAGCTCAGGCCTAGGTGGCTTACTGGCAACTTCTACTAAATGTTAAAGAAAAATAAATACCATTTCTTCACTTAAAAAAAAAAAAAAGAACAAGAGTGAACACTTCTCAACCCATTTTATGAAGTCAATATCACCCCGATTAAAAAAAAATCTATAGACCAATATCCATTATGAATATAGACAAAAATTTTTTGACATACTACTAGCAAACTGAATACAGCAGGACATAAAAAGATTATGCACCATAACCAAGTAGAATTTATCTCAGAATGCAGGGTTGGTTTACCATCTGAAAATCAATGTACTATATCATACCAATGGATGCAGGACAAACACTAAGTGATCATTTTAGTAGATGCAGAAAAAGTATTTGGCAGAATCTAACAGTGCTTCATGATAAAAACACTCAAGAAACTAGGAACAGAAGGAAACTTCCTAAGCCAAGTATAGGGCATCTACGAAAACCCCCCCCAGCTAACATCATACTCAATGGTTGAAAGTCTGAGATCAGGACCAAGATTAAATGCCCACCCCTGCTATTCAGGATTGTATTAGAGGTAGTGGGTATGAGAAATTAGTTAGGCATGAGAAATTAAAAAAAAACCAAACAAACCCAAAAAACATCCAGATTGGAAAGGAAGAAGTAAACTATATCTTCAGGTGGTATGATCTTTATACAGAAAATTCAAAATAATAAAAGTATTAGAGCTAATAAATGAGTTCAACAAAGTTTCAAGATACAAGTTGAATATACAAAAGTCAATTGTATTTCTGTACACTAGAAATGAATAATCTGAAAATATAATTAAGGAAACCGTTCCATTTGCAATAGCATCCAAAAGATTAAAGTACTTAGGGGGGCACCTGGTGGCTCAGTCGGTTAAGCATCTGCCTTCCACTCAGGTCATGATCTCAGGGTCCTGGGATCAAACCCCACATCAGGCTCCCTGCTCAGTGGGGAGTCTGCTTCTCCCTCTCTCTCTGCCTCTTCCCCTCCCGTCGTGCTGTCTCTTTCTCTCTCTCTCAAACAAATAAATTAAAAAATTTTTTAAATGATTAAAATACTTAGAAATATGTTTAATAAAAGAAATACAGAACTTATATTCTGAAAATTACAAAACAAAGTTAAAGAAGACCTAAATGAATGGGGGGGTGGCATCCCATCTTCATGGAGTAGAATATTTAAGATTGTTAGGATGACACTACTCTCCACGTTTCCTGCAGATTCAGTGAAATCCTTATTAAACTCCAGGCTGGCTCTCCCCTTCTCCCCCAAATTAACAAGCTGATCATAAAACTCATGACAATTTGACAGATCCAGAATAGCTAAAACAATCTTGAAAAAGAACAAAGTTGGAGGACTCATGCTTCCTAATTTCTAAATTTACTACAAAGCTATGGTAATTACTGTGGTCTGAATTTTGTGCCCCTCCCCCCAAAAGGAGGCAGTATTAGTAGGTGGGGCCTTTGGGGGAACTTAAGTCATGAGGTGGAACCTTAATGAATGGGATTAGGATCTTATAATAGAGATTCCAGAGAGATCCCTAGCCCCTTCTGCTGAGGATTTATAAGAAGTCTGCATACCCACCAAACTGTGCTGGCATCCTGATCTCAGACTCAAAACTGTGAGAAGTAAATGTTTGCTGTTTATAAGCTACCTGATTATTGTATTTTGTTATAGTAGCCTGAACAGACTAAGACAGTAATCAAGACAGTGTGATCATGGCATGAGGAGAGACATACAGATCAGTGGAATAGATTGAAGGACCACAAATGAGCTCTCACATTTACAGGGACTTAATTTTTAGCAAGGGTCTAGACAAGTCAATGGGGAAAGAGTAGTCTTTTTTTTTCTTTTTTTTTTTTTTAAAGATTTTATTTATTTATTTGAGAGAGAGAGAGCACATGGGAGGCAGGAGGGTCAGAGGGAGAAGCAGACTCCCCGCTGAGCAGGGAGCCTGATGCGGGACTTGATCCTGGGACTCCAGGATCATGACCTGAGCCAAAGGCAGACGCTTAACTGACTGAGCCACCCAGGCACCCGGGAAAGAATAGTCTTGTCAACAAATTGTGCTGGTACAACTGGATATCCACCTGCCAAGGAATGAACTTGGACCCCTTCTTCACATCACACTCAGAATAGATCATAGGCTAAATGTCTAGTTAAGAGTTAAAAGTGTAAAAAAGCTAAAAGTATTAAAGCCATTAGAAGAAAATATAGGAGTAAATCTCTAACACCATTGGTTAGGCAAAGCCTTCTTAAACATGACACCAGAAGCACAAGCAACCAAAGAAAATAGATGCATTGGACTTTTCTCAAAATTAAAAACTTTGTTGCTTCAAAGAACACCATCAAGAAAGTGAAAACCCACAGAATGGGAGAATATTTGCAAATCCTATATCTGATGAAAATATCTTATCTATAGATATCTATATATTTAGAATAAAGAATTCTCACAGAAAGGGGCAAAAATCACCCAATTAAAAAAAGGGCAAAAAATTTTATTTTTTTAAAAGATTTTTTTTTTTTTTAAATATTTTATTTATTTATTTATTTGAGAGAGAGACTGAGATAGAGCATGAGAGGGGGGAGGGTCAGAGGGAGAAGCAGACTCCCCGCTGAGCAGGGAGCCCGATGCGGGCCAGGACCCCGGAATCATGACCTGAGCCGAAGGCAGACACTTAACCGACTGAGCCAGCCAGGCGTCCCTATTTTTTTAAAAGATTTTATTTATTTATTTGACAGAGAAAGACACAGCGAGAGGGAACACAAGCAGGGGGAGTGGGAGAGGGAGAAGCAGGCTTCCCGCCGAGCAGGGAGCCCGATGCGGGGCTCGATCCCAGGACTCTGGGATCATGACCTGAGCCAAAGGCAGACGCTTAACGACTGAGCCACCCAGGCGCCCCAGGCAAAAAATTTTAAATAGAAATTTCTCCAAAGATGATTTACCAATAGCTAATAAGCACATGAAAAGATGCTCCAAGTCATTAGTCATCAGAGAAATGCAAATTAAAACCACAGAGATGAAAAACCACAGAGACAGACATTAACAAGTATTAGGGTGTGGAGAAATCAGAGCCCTCAGACGCTGCTGGTGGGACAATGAAATAGTGCAGATGCTGTGGAAAACTGTCCGGCACTTGCTCAAAATGTTAGATGTAATGCCTCAGAGGTTCCCAACAAGAGAAAGAGAATCTAGGTTTACACCACAGGTTGTATGGCATTATTCATAATAGCCAAAAACTGGAAACAATCCAGATGTCTCTGAGCTGATGAATGGATCAAGAAAATGCGGTCTATCCGTACGATGGGTATCAGTTATGAAAAGGAACGAGGTACTGATTCATGCTACAACATGGGTGAACTTTAAAAACACGCACAGCAGAAGAAACCAGTCACAAAATGCCACATACAGTATGATTCCATTGATATGAACTGTCCAGAAGGCAAATCCACAGAGACGTAAAGTAGATCAGTGGTTGCCTAGGAGTAGGGTGAGGGGTAGTTGAGGAGTAACAGCTAATGGGTATGAAATCTCTTCGGGGGGATGAGGAAAATGTTTTAAAATTGATTGCAGTGGTTGTGCAACCCTGTGAATATACTAAAAACCATTGAATTATATGCTTTAAATAGATGAATTGTATATGAATTATATCTGATAAGGCTGTTGTATAAAAATATACTGAGTGAAAAGTTTGCAGAACAATATACATGAATATACATAAAATAATATGTTTGTCATAAAACACTATATTCTTTTTTTTTTTTTTTTTTTTAAAGATTTTATTTATTTGAGAGAGAGAGAATGAGAGACAGAGAGCATGAGAGGGAGGAGGGTCAGAGGGAGAAGCAGACTCCCTGCCGATCAGGGAGCCCGATGCGGGACTCGATCCCGGGACTCCAGGATCATGACCTGAGCCGAAGGCAATTGCTTAACCAACTGAGCCGCCCAGGCGCCCCAAAACACTATATTCTTAAAAATTGGCAAAATTTGTGAAGTGCTGGAAAAGTGACATTGGTGTATTTTCCCTTGCGATGGTAGCTTTAATCATGTAACAGAGCTGGTGACAAAATTTCTTCACAGTACCTGGTGCCACCTCGTTATTAAAGTGATAATAACATTTATTATATTCTCTCTATATGCCAACATTGTGCTAAATTATTTTTTTTTTTTTAGGATTGATTTACTTATTTTAGAGAGAGAGCAAGAGAGCATGATCGGGAGGGGCAGAGGGAGAGGGAGAGAGAATCTCTACTCTTAGCATGGAGCCCAGCGATGGGCTCCATCTCATGACCTTGAGATCATAACCTGAGCTGAAACCAAGGACGCTTAACTGACTGAGCCACCCAGGTGCCCCTGTGCTAAATTCTTAATATGCATTTTTTCATTTATGTTTCACAACACTTGATGGTGGCCCCATATTTTCTATCTTCTCCCTTGCTTTCTGTTATCTAGCATTTGCAAAATTGTGTTACTTATCTGAATGTCCAAAGTGCAGTTCCTTTCGTTGCTGTTAGCAGTAGCTATAAGGTAAATATTGTAGGTCTTTTTTTTTTTTTTTTAAAGATTTTATTTATTTATTTATTTGACAGAGACACAGCGAGAGAGGGAACACAAGCAGGGGAAGTGGGAGAGGGAGAAGCAGGCTTCCTGCTGAGCAGGGAGCCCGATGCGGGGCTCGATCCCAGGACTCTGGGATTATGACCTGAGCCGAAGGCAGACGCTTAATGACTGAGCCACCCAGGTGCCCCAAATATTGTAGGTCTTAATTTGAATTGGCCTTCGTGTGATCCTGTGCAGTCGTAAGAGCATGTTGATAAATTTATCTCTGTATGTTTAACATTTAAAGTTTAAATTAAAACATATTTGTTACAGTTGATTCCCAATTGGAGGAGAAAATACTTTCTAGTTACTTGTCAGGTTTTTTGTTTAGTGTAGTACTAAACTTGAAAGATAATCATTGGCAGAGATAATTTCTAGATTTTTTTTTTCCCCATTGCAAATACAGATTTGTGTCTCAGTCGTTTGTGCTGCTGTAACAAAATACCATAGGCTACGTGGCTTAAGTAACATCTATTTCTCACAGTTCTGGAGGCTGGAAAAGCCTAAGATCAAGGCGCTGGCAGACGTGGGTCTTGGTGAGGGCCCTCTTGTGGCATAGAGATGGCCACCATCTTGCTGTGTCCTCTCATGGAGAGCAGAACGAGAGCAAGCTTTAGGGTCTCTTCTTGTCAGGGCACTAATCCCACCACGAGGGCCCCACCCTGATGACCTCATCTAAACCTGAGCACTTCCTAAAGGTCCCACCTCCAAATGCCATCACATTGGGGTTAGGGCTTTGACATTAATTGGGGGCCAGTTAGGGGAGGGGGCAACACAGTCCAGTCCATAGCAACTAGTTGTGCTGAACATCTTCTCCATAAATGCTAACCCTAGATTTCTGTTTGTTTTCAGTATTATGTGCCAAGAACCTTGCAAAGAAAGACTTCTTCAGTAAGTACACACCCGCTTTTGCTCTCTTACAATATTAATATTCCTCACATGTCTTTTGCAATGTAAACTTTTTAAAAACCCCTGGGTATATTCCCTGGAAGAGTTGTGCCCTTTGCCGAGTAGATCCCTGCTTTGACCAGCTTCATTTCCAAGTTGACTACAGTGCAGAGTCTCCTTAGCTGCTAGGCACGGAGTTTATAACTCATACAAGAACACGCTCTCTCTCACTCCCTGTTCCGGCCGCACCCTGTTTTCTGTCTTTCCACCCATGAATACATTGCTTTCTGCTGGATGGAGTACTCTCAGCTCAAATACACACAAGACATTTCTTCTATAAAATAGCTGGGTTTGAATCAAATTGTTAGTCAAATTTTAGAAATTAAATCACATTTTGAAAGACTCATAATGAAAGGAAGTGTAAAAAAAAAATAAAAGTGGAAAAGATAGAATGAGAGGATCCTTTTCTGCAGGAAGAAATCACCCCTTAACTTAAAAAAATTCACTTACTATAAAGTAGGTGCCTGTAGCATGAATTTTTCACTCTTTCTGATCCTCACAAGAGTGCTGCTCAGTTCTTAAGTGGTATTATTCACACTTTAAACTTAGGCTTACAGGCTTTATTCAAGTAGCTAGGAAGCTCGGGAGTAGTGGCCCCCATCCAGGTGTATCTTTAAAGCCCTAATGTTGCCACCTCTCGGATTGTATAAATCCGTGTGATTCATAACGCCAGCCTTTAGGAACCTACCTGACTTGGTGAACACTCGTGTCCGTAGATAAACTAGACAAAGATCAGTAAACAAGATTTCTAGGTATTATTTTTTAGAAAGTTTAAATACAATTAATTATAGACCCCTTTTCTTCCATTTAATTAGCACAGTTAGTGATCATCAGAAAGGAAATTTTGAACTTAAATCTATTTTTTATCGTTTTCTAGCCTCTCAAAATCTGAGAGTGCTGTCATACTGGGTTGCCTCTCTTAGGAAGCTAACTAGCAATAACTTATTTTGCTGATCAAACTAACCCTAAATTAGAGAGTAAAATGCACCAGGGTAATCTTCACTAAATTAGATGATCTTGAAGCTCTCTGTAGCCTGTAAGACCATGTTCTGTGTCCCATGGATGGATCTGTAGTCTCATCCAGGTGTGGCTGTCCCCTCTCCTCTAGGACTCCCTGATCCCTTTGCAAAGATTGTGGTGGACGGATCTGGGCAGTGCCACTCAACGGACACTGTGAAAAACACGTTGGACCCCAAATGGAACCAGCACTACGATCTGTGAGTTGAATATTCTATAAGCCATTTGGGGAGCCCCAGGAAAGTAGGTATCTAGCTTTTAAGAGAAGCATTTAATAATAAAGATAAAAATGATTTACTAATTTCTTATTGATAACAAAAGTGGATGGCCAAATGGATACATATTGCCTAATTTTAGAATCCGTATACTTGGAAGTTCTTATGTTTGACATTTTCATGGATTTTTATGGTTTGCTTCCATTACTGTGGTTTTCAAACTTTTCTGTCTCCTGGCCATGCTAACAGGAAAAAAGGGGCCATGGTTCAGGTCCTCTATATGCTACTCTTTTTTGTTTTTTGTCTTTTCCAGTGAAACTCTAAACCTGGTTGTAGAGCTTTATTTTTTTTTAAAGATTTTATTTATTTATTTGAGAGAGGGAGAATGAGAGAGATCATGAGTGGGGGAGAAGAGTAAAGGGAGAAGCAGGCTCCCTCTGAGCAGGGAGCCTAATGTGGGACTTGATCCCAGGACCCCAGGATCATGACCTGAGCTGAAGGCAGACGTTAATTAATTAATTAATGCATTATTTTGGGGGCGTCTGACTGGCTCAGTCGGTGGAGCGTGAGACTCTTGACCTCGGGGTTGTGAGTTCGAGCCCCATGTTCGGTGTAGAGATTACTTGCGAATAAAATCTTCTATTATGCAAACAAATAAATAAATAATAAATAAAATTTATTATGCAAATATGTGTTCTATATATTTCCATCTTTTAAAATGCCACTTTTTAGTACAAGTAGATCTCCTACAAGAGTAAATATAGTTTGGTATGGTTGAATCTCTTTCAGCCTATGCAACCATCAGACAATTTCTTACCTTCATTCCTAAAATGGATTGCAGCTTGAAAACCACTGTTTTATATCCACCTACATTTTCGTGTCCCTGCTGAGAAATTTTCATTGAAGGAACCTGGAGTGATTCTTGGTTTTGTATGATACAGATTGCACGGAGTTTGGGTGGGATTTTTAGTAACTGGATTCCAAGACTCATTGCAGTTACCCTCAAGAATCCCAAGTGACTTGGAAGGTGGTGGTCACTCCTCATCCCGAAAGCTGCCCTCTGGTTGATTTGCATGGAGAGTAGGTGGGGGTGTGATGTCTGAGTTAGTGCTCTGTAGGGTGCTTCGGGTGGATCTGAGGGTTTCTAAGTAGCCCTTGGTGCAAACTGGTATTCTACATTAAAGCCTGATTAGTGGGAATTTAGGAATCCTCTCATTGTTCTTTGGAACTATGCAAATATAGCAAATCTCTGTTCTCATATTATCATCACGATGTAGGTAGGTCCATTTGCGTCTTCCATAACTGGCTGTAGTCCTTCTCCCAGACCATCGAAGTGAGTCAATGTGTATTTATCGAGTGCCTGTTAGATGCGGACTAGAGAGCCCCCATTACGTGAAAAGGACTCTTTTGTACTAACAAGTCAATCAGATTACATCTCAGCGGGCTATCCTAATTCAGAAAGACAATTAAAAAGGAGTTTGCCTGTTTTCAGGTATGTTGGGAAAACGGATTCTATAACCATCAGCGTGTGGAACCACAAGAAGATCCACAAGAAGCAGGGGGCTGGCTTTCTGGGCTGCGTGAGGCTGCTCTCCAACGCCATCAGCAGATTAAAAGATACCGGATGTAAGAACCAAATGCTTTCCTGCCTCTCAATACAACTGAAGAAGGCTTATGAGGCATCTTTTTTTTTTTTTTTTTCCCTTTTGAATACTGAAATAGACAATTCCTGCCTTCCTCCCTAGTTACCATTTCCCTGGGTTAAGTTTTGAATTGTTTGTTTGCAGACCAGCGTTTGGATCTATGCAAACTAAATCCCTCAGATACTGATGCAGTTCGTGGCCAAATAGTGGGTAAGAACTTTCTCATCTGTATAAAGAGATGCTTTTACAGACTTTAACATTCAGCGCTTCATCAGCGAGAAAGCACACAGTCACTGATAGTGGTGACAGATTTCAAAGGACAAGCCA
Organism: Phoca vitulina; assembly: GCF_004348235.1. Classification (NCBI taxonomy): domain Eukaryota; kingdom Metazoa; phylum Chordata; class Mammalia; order Carnivora; family Phocidae; genus Phoca; species Phoca vitulina. Next base: position 5,868,869 of record NW_022589782.1, on the reverse strand, counting down.
CATCCGGGGCCATCTTTTCAGCACTAAAAATGCTCATCTTGTGTGGTTTTATTATTTTATCGAATTCCCTTCATCCCGCCATCCCAAGTTGAGTTACAGTGACTAGGCTCCAAAAACATTTTGGGTTATAATTTCAAATATAATTTTAAGCACCTCATTCATGGCCGATTAATTTGTCATTGTCCCCTCCAAGCGTTTATGATAAGAGTGGTGGCCACACATGCGAGGGCTAAGAACTAGTTTCTCTGGGAAGACCTATCGTGTATGTATGTACAAAGCAAGGATGACTTCGGAAGACTTCCATGTAATAGGGATTTTATAGAGTTAGGATTGAAGTATGGAGGAGGAAAAAAAAAATCAAATGTGCTAAAGTTACAAGCCTTGACTGGAGGTATCCCATTGGAAGCGCTCCGTCAAGTGGCTTGTTCTGTTATCCATCCCATCTTATTAGCATTTTAGGGTAATTCCAATGTTGACTATATGCATTGCAAGGAGGCGGAGAAAACGTAGTATTTCAGCGGCATACCAGAGTGAGTTAGGACACCAAATCTTTCGGGCATTGTCTTGAAGAGACTTGACTCAAATGAACAGTGGGTACGCATCATGAAAACCGTCATAATGAGAAAGTTCTCACTTAATGCTTTTCTGTTTGTGATTTCTTTTTCTCTGTGGAGTGGTGTGCCAGGGGGAAAACGAATAACTAGAAGCAACTTTATAAATGTCTTTGTTGTTCACAGTAGGGATAGAGGATAAATATTTAAATTCATCTAGACTTCGCAGATACTGGAAGTGCTCTCTGTGTCCTTATTAAAGATCTTCTTTAAAAATGAGGTAACTTAGAGGAAGCGACTGTTGTGAATCTGTTATTTTTATGGGGTGGGTGAAAACACAGCACCCCCTTCTCCATATTTACCAGGAATGTTCCAAGCAGTATGCGGGGGCATGCAGCTCATGGAGTAAATGCTTCATACTCGAGAGCCTAGGAGTAGATATGTTTCTGTATATATATGTGCCTTGCTTTGTATAATAATATTATACATAAGTTACACATTCGCAATGGCTCACTGTATGACAGTTGTATGAAATGCCACTGGATTTTAATGCAAGACGTTCTTTTCTGTTTTAGTCAGTTTACAGACACGAGACAGGATAGGCACTGGAGGCTCTGTGGTAGACTGCAGAGGACTTTTAGAGAACGAAGGGTACGTATCCCCCTGCTGGTGCCCGCTCACGTCTCTGCTGCCTTGGGCTCTCGTGCTTCCTGAAAGTAGCCCTCACACCTTTGTGCTGACGGCTTGACATGCAGGAAAAGACTTTGGGATACAGGCGGGGTCCGGTTTCCCTGTTTATAAAGGAGGCTGTACATATTAGTGGGTTGCGCCCACAAGACTCGGGAGCCAACTGAAAGAGATTTTCACTGGCCAAAGAGTTTGAGCGTCATTAAGAGTTATAACTACAATGGATGAAAACACATCAAATATATCAAAAATTCTTGAGTTTATAACACTGAGCAAAAAAAAGCCCTAAAACACTTAAAAAAAAAAACACAAAAAAACAAAACCTTAAGAACTCATTGGTCACGGTCACAGTTTTGCAATCCCCATGCCTTAATGGAGCTGGGCAGTAATCATTAATAGTTGCTTAAAGACCACAAAAGAGAGGTAATCTGACATTAACACACCTCTTGGAAATCCAGAGGATGGAGGAATGTGCTGCCCAGCCCCCCGGGAAGGCCCTAAGCAGCATTCAAAAGGGGGCGCTCTGCAGAGTACGGAAGACAGCTCCATCTTCGACAGCTACATCGCAAGAGAAATAAAAAGGAGGGGAATCTACAAATTAATAATAACAGAGACTTAAGAGACATACCTACTAAATGCAGTGTGGGGACCTTGTTTAGATCCCGATAAATGAGACTACTGACTGGAGAAATTTGGACACTGGTATTTGATGATATTAAAAAAATCAATGTCCCTTTTTTTTTTTAGTTGTGATTATGGAAGAAGTCCTTATCTTCTTGAGATATATGCTGAAATATTTAAGGATGAAATCAATCACTCTGGGATTGGTTTCAAAATAATCCAGTGGAGGGGGGAGAGTGGAGGAGTAGCTGGGAGCCGGTCATTGTTGGGGGGGGGGGTGGTTATGGAGATAGTCTCTCAATTTGTATATGTTTGAAAGTTTTCAGTGTAAGATGTTTTTAAAAAATACTTGTGAAGGGAATAGCCTATTAAGGTAAATTGTCTTCAGAATTGTTCAGGAGGTAGAGACGTATGTTAGAGAGTACTTAAAGTCATTGCAGTACTTTATATAACCAGGAGTTCTATTACAGAGTAAGGTAACAAGGAAAATGGAGTATTTGGATTTGATTTTAAACAAGAAAAATGAAATCTCATTTCACAAGCTTCTTAGAGTGCAAGGTTGGGTTTTCCAGTCATTCAGCTCTCCCCGAGGATGGCTTCCTGCACGTGGCCTTGGTGGCACTTGACATATGGCTTCCTTTGGCTGCTTGTGCCTCATGAAGAAGTCTGTCTTTCTGTTTGAATAAGACAGAACAAAATTTGTACAAGTAGGCACTGGGGGCATCTCGATTGAGGGAAAGCACAGTAAGCGGGTGTGGGGGCACTGCGGTCGGTTTTTAGGCGCTTGTCTCGGACTGGGGTCCCCATGTGCACTGTGCCCCTCTCCTTTCCAGAACCGTGTATGAAGACTCAGGGCCTGGAAGGCCACTCAGCTGCTTCATGGAGGAGCCGGCCCCTTACACAGACAGTACCGGTGCTGCTGCGGGGGGAGGGGACTGCAGGTTCGTGGAGTCCCCAAGTCAAGATCAAAGACTCCAGGCGCAGCGACTCCGAAATCCCGAGGTCCGGGGGTCACTCCAGACGCCTCAGAACCGACCCCACGGCCACCAGTCACCAGAACTGCCCGAAGGCTATGGTGAGAGAATCTGCCCCGCTGTCCCACGTGGAGACTGCCGTGGCTCCCCGTTGGAGCCGTTTGTAGGGACTTGTCCGTGCCCTAACTGCTGACGTTGGCAAAGCCGTGCCATAGGACGGCTGTGTCAGAATAAAGACAAGTAAAGAAGGTGGTGATAACTCATGAATTTGTCAGCAATTGCTCCACTCTCCCAGTTTAGCAATCGTGTGAAAATTTTAGGCAAATGAAGACCAAAAAAAATGCAAGATGATGTGTGGGCTGGATGAGGGTACTTGTGGCGCTCTGTGATGTGAATGTGGGAAGGACCGTGCGGGGTACGAGGGAAACGGGAGCATCTGACCACCCCAGAGAGGAGAACCCAGGGAAGGAGGAATGTAATGGAGAGGTGCACATGATAGCAGACATGAGAGCGGCCAGAGGTGCCTGGGGTCAGGGGGAGGTCAGTACCCAGGTGGATACACATCCAGCGCCTCACGGGGTGTGGCCGGGGAAGGGGAGCACCGCTCTGCAGGGGGGAGCAGGGCGAGCCGCCCAAATACACGCACAGGGCTTGTGAAGTGAGCTGGTCCGGCAGAAGCTCACCGCTGTCCTCTCGTCTCCGTGATTCAAAAGAAAACCCAGAGGAAGCTTAGGCTCTGTGCTGAGAAGATTCTTGGACAACTCTTCTTGGAATTGACCCTAACTAACCACCGCCTCTGGTTTCTCACGCAGAACAAAGAACAACGGTGCAGGGCCAAGTTTACTTTTTGCACACACAGACTGGAGTCAGCACATGGCACGACCCCAGGATACCAAGGTGAGTTTTCTAGACTGCGCACAGTCAGAGCCCTTTCTCCAGCAGTTTCGGGGGGACTTCCTCCCCCCACCCCCGCTGCCGCCCCTCTGCTGATTGATAGCACCCCTTGGGCTGGAAGAAGCTTGGCAGCGCAGAGAGGATGAGTCACAGGGGCTTGGACTCAGGCTCTCTGGGTTGGAGTCCCAGCTCTGCTGCCCCCTTGAGACTCCTTTTGGTACCTGGGCACCGGCTGTTGGCACACAAGTGGGTCCTTGAGAGAGCAGGCCTGATCTTGAAATCAGTTCACGTAACTGGAAAGACCCTTGCCCCTAGATGAAATCAGATGTGCTCTTGCTTGAAAAACCAATGAGCCCTTCAAGGTGTGTTGCTGTCATTTTCATCTAAAAATAAGCAATGGATGAAATGATAGGATGGCTGGGGTTTGCTTCAAATAATCGGGGCTGGGGGTGGGAGCGAGTAGGGGCGTGTTTGAAATAGGTGGACAGTGAGTTGGTAATGGTCGAAGTGGGTTATTCATTAATGGTCTCTCTCTACTTTTGTATGTGCTGAAAATTTTCCATCAGAAAACGTTACAAAGGAAATATAAAGACTCTATTACCCTTTCTCTCTTCTACTTTACTGTCCCTATTGCCTCAGTCCCTTGGGGACCATTCCTGGGGGAGATGAAGCTTTTCTATACGAATTCCTTCTACAAGGCCATACATCTGAGCCCAGGTCAGAGAGACCCCCACCCCTCCCCCATCCCATAATGGAGTTGTTTCTTTTCTTTTTTCTTTGTTTTGCTTTCCTTTTCAAAATTTGTTTTGTTTTGTTTTAGAATAGCATTACTACCTAATAACATTTTTAGTAATGCTCATTTCCTTTCTATTCATAATTTGTTTCATCTGAGAACAAGCTTCCTGTCGCTGACTTTCCGAGTCTCTGTTGAATTTCAGATTCATTATCTATAATTAGAATGGAAATGTTACCTGCAAATGAATGAGGTGTCTCTTTAGTCCCCACTGTAAGAAATGTCAGGTTTTGTGCTAATTAGACAAGCGACCTGGTCAGTGAGGTTGTGTTCCCATGTGACTGGACTGTATTGAAATCACTAAGCACAAGGTTAGGATCAGAGCCCCCTAAATAAAGCATGAGGATGCCGCTCTCTGGCGCACCTGCTCAGAACTGAGAGATTTCGAAGGCATGTTACTATGTCCCCTTGAGCTTTACACTCGGGCTTCTGGGAGCTTTTCAGTGAAGACACCTCTGTAACCTTGGAGCATTTAATTTAGCTCGTAAATTCAGAGAGTTTTCCGACAGCAGTCAGCCGCTTCCTGCTACTTGGCCCTCTTTCGTGTAAGAAATGCTCTTCCCCGGGTGGACCAGGTTCCCCATCGCGGTTATAGGCTCCGAGGGTTCTTTTTCTCTCTCGGGTGTCGCTGCCACTTGAGGCACAGAGGGCTGGACTCGGTGGGAGTTTGGCGTAAGTAGCACCATGACTGTCCCTCTTAGTGAAACTGGGCCATGGCCGCATTGATCAGGGACTCCTGTGGCTCCTCTCGCTGAAGTTTTGGTCTTATGCCTCCATGCGCAGATGGACAAACCTCTCTGTTATCTTCCATTTTGGTAGAGACCTTAACAGTGTGAATTGTGATGAACTTGGACCACTGCCACCAGGCTGGGAAGTCAGAAGTACAGTTTCGGGGAGAATATATTTTGTAGATCATAATAACCGAACCACTCAGTTTACAGACCCAAGATTACATCACATCATGAAGTAAGACTTTCATAAAATCTTTGTTGACCTCTTACATTTATAATGTAATATTTTCTACTAATATTTCTCTTAATTTATCTACTGCCTTGTGTGTTAGTGGAGAATAAGTTAAGTAAAATATGATAAACAATTGGTGGACAGGTGCATATCTCAAGCTCTCAAGTAAGCTGTGAGCTGTTCTGAGCTGTATTGTTGCCCCCTTTTCTTGCTTGCAGCCTCAGTGAAATTCACCCAAACGGCAGTCTTAGCTCCATTCTCGAAGCTTCCACATGTGGCTCTCTGAGGAGTGCGTGGCCCTTAGAGCGAGGGGCAGTGAAATGAGGCTTTTCCTTAGTGCCTGTTCGTCACCACCCAGGAGGGCTGCCGTAGTCGGCAATGCTCCTCACCGGAGCCTTTTCCTGTGCCCGTCATTCCCGGACAACTTGGAACTGGGAGTTACCTTGGATCCCACGTTCAGTGTCCCGGGTTTGTTGTGTTCTCTAGAACGTAAGAGCCCACGTAGCCCTTTTCATTGACAGCTGACATTGGGGGCAGAAATGCCACTTCATCCCTCTGCTCCTCCTAGTCCTTGATTTTACTGGAATTTTGTGAGTGGGCTTAGAAATGTCTTGGTTGTGAAACTGAGGAATGGTTCCCAGTAGGCTGCTCTCGCATTGTTTGCCCCCCTTTATGATAATCGGCTTGTGAAATTTTTCGTGTCAGCTCCATGCAATTCTAGCCACCGAGGCGCATCTCCTAGTGCATCGGTCAGTCTCTCAGAGACATACTAGATGCATGATAAATTATCGCAATTTCTCCTTTTATTTATAGCAGTGAGGATGGGTGGGATAAGCAGTGGCTTGGAATTGGGGTATCTTCTTGACTTAGGACATATCTAGACTTCTCTATTTAGGCCAGTGGTGGACACTGTCAGTGTTTACGTATCTTTGTACGTGGTTATGTCAGCAGAGAGAACATTTCTTCTTGAAGTTCTGTGTAACGAACTCTCAGCTGCTTGGTATGGGGGGGCCCTTGCTTGCAGCTCCCTTGGCCGCTGCTTTTGGAGTGACCTTGATGCTTGTCTTCTCCTCAAGTCACCAGTGCCAACTAAAGGAGCCCAGCCAGCCGCTGCCATTGCCCAGCGAGGGCTCTGTGGAAGACGAGGAGCTTCCTGCCCAGAGATACGAAAGAGATTTAGTCCAGAAGCTGAAGGTCCTCAGACACGAACTTTCACTTCAGCAACCCCAAGCCGGTCATTGCCGCATCGAAGTATCCAGAGAAGAAATATTTGAGGTATGGGATTCAGTGTAACCAGCAGTGAGGCACAGACGGTTCAACCCTGTTAACAGACAGTGAGTTCTTTCTGTTTGGTGTTTCAGGTCTTGATTTTTTTTTTAAAGATTTTATTTATTTGAGAGAGAGACAAAGACAGCGAGAGAGAGCAGGAGCGGGGAGGACAGGGAGAAGCAGGCTCCCCGCTGAGCAGGGAGCCCGATGTGGGGCTTGATCCCAGGATCCTGGGATCATGACCTGAGCTGAAGGCAGACGCTTCACCGACTGATCCACCCAGGCGCCCCTTCAGGTCTTGATTTTATTACTCAGCAAATTGTAGGTCTCTTTCAGGACAAATGGCCAGAGAGAGACTATTTTCTCCTTAGGTAGGAGTTTAAAAGCTCAAGAACTTCTGAAGTGAAAATAAAGAGATTTATATGGAAACTAGTACTAAATAATACTGTCAATCCTCTTATCTGCTCCGTGCAGATTATATATTCCCGCAGTCTGCATGGTTTCTTTAGGACCAATCATTCCTTCTATTGTCTTACACAGAGTTTCACCCAATGGCTTTGCCTCCTCAGAGAAGCTTAGTGACCAACTGGCCACCATATTTTTAATGTGTTTTCTGGAAATAGGAAGATCAGGTGGTTCCTGAAAACCAGGGTTCTGTCCTTCATACAGCTCCCCGGTGGGATCAAGACCACTAAACAGGCAGGCCCCTCTGATCAGAAGGTAAAATCTCAGTGATGTTTGGGCCATATCCTGCCTGCCTTTGTGGAACCACTGGCAGAAGTGATCAAAGGAGACTGGATAAGAACTGAACTCAGATCCCCACTGGGCTGCAGTGGCTGGGGGAGGGGCACAGAGGGCGAGGCCGGGGGCTGTAGGGAGCCCAGTGAGGTCTTCCCGGTGATGGGCACTGAGTATGTGCCCAGGGCCAGGCTCGACACCCGAGCTCAGCCAGTGTTGGGTGATATGGACAGATCGGCCAAAATGGCCATTGAGCAGTCTTAAATGGTTGCTGGGGAGAGGAAAGTGGTGAATTATTGACATGTTGCTGCCAGATCATTTCCACTCAGTGTCCTCTTTCCCTCTTGGGTGCTAAAGCTTGAATTACATTTAAAGCATGAAAAGATTCTTAAGTGCCTTATCATTGAAAATATCTACAAACATTTAGCGAGTTCCACTCAAAAGACTGAATCTGGGGGAAGGCTGGGCTGGCCACCTGTTCTGTGTTTTGGGTAAGCTACTGTATGTCTTACTGAAACCCTTTTTTTGGCTTTTTTGACTCCGTGCAAATCATGTGACTCTTCATCTCAGATATAAAAACAGGCTCAGAATTCTTTTACTCTTCAGATTCTCTAGGGATGTCTTCATTTTGGTTAAAATATGTAAGTTGGGATGCCTGGGTGGCTCAGTTGGTTGAGCGTCTGCCTTCGGCTCAGGTCATGATCTCAGGGTCCTGGGGTCAAGCCCCGCATCGGGCTCCCTGCATAGCAGGGAGCCTCCCTCACTCTCTCCCTCTGCCTGCTGCCCCCCCCCTTGTGGGTTCTCTCTTTCTCTCTGGCAAATAAATAAATAAAATCTTAAAAAAAAAAAAACTAAAATATATAAGCTGTTCTTAGTATGGCACATTAAAATTAAATTGTGTGGAGAACATGGGCTGTAGTGAGGATGCTTGCTGTTAAGCCTTTAGTGATTGTGCTGAAAATGGGGGTGTGTGTGTCCTTTCGGTGTGGTTTTGCCCCGCACGGGCTGCCTTGTCGTTTCTGAGGGAGACCTGGGGAGATCAGGTGACAAACCGCCGCATACGGGACACCGAATCAACACTCTGAATGGGAACCAGATCAGACTCGGATTTAAATGAATGTGCATCCTGATTTGGGCTCCATCACCGACAACCTTTCACCTTTCTATAACTCTAAGAATGCCACCTGTTCTTCTGACACTGTCATTTTGCTGAGCAGGAGTCTTACCGCCAGATCATGAAGATGCGGCCGAAGGATCTGAAGAAGCGGCTGATGGTGAAGTTCCGGGGAGAAGAAGGTTTGGATTATGGCGGAGTGGCGAGGTGAGGAGCTGGGGTGGCCCCACTTGCTACTGCACAGGGCTCTGGGCCGCCGGGACGGGAGGTTTTTGAGGGCGCTTGTCCTGGGGCAGTCAGGACCCCCGCATGGCCTTCCGTGCTCCTGGGAACAAGGCTGTGTCACAGCCACCAGAAGGCACATCTCCTTCACCCGGAATTTACTTCTTGGAAAGATAGGTTTCAACTTTTCAACCACCCTCCCCATCCCCCGCTTCATCTGGCAGCTCTGAACCTGAAACACGAGGGACCTGCTCCTGAAATCAATCTGGGAGCGAAGCAGCCTTGCTTTTCCCAGGAGAGGACTTTCGGGGCACTGGTGTCAAAGGAATTTTGCAAAGTGACTCGGTCAAAATCATTCATGCAAATGATCTTAAAAATAGAAGAATGAAAAACTGTTATTTCCCATCTTACCTCTTTACACCTTTGCGACAACTGCCTTTTTTGCTCTTTTAACTTTTTCTTCTAATAGGTAACGTTATGTCACTAAATTGGCCAAGTTCAGACATTATGCGTTGACTTCAGGATGTATGGTCATAGACACAGACTGGGTAATGCTTGTGGTGAGGATCTAATTTAATACTCTCACTTCCTAGTTTGGTGCTGTCGCCATTTGTAGATCTTCTTTCATTGTCTTTGTAACTCTACATACTGTGTTTTCACCATTATTTTTGGTTTGTCAACTAGAGACATGATCTCTTGACCTCTTTTTTCAAAAGCAAAAAGGACATAAATCCTCCTGACTTCCCCTTCAGGAATCCTTTCCCCCTTTACCTCCTACATCCTGGCATCTGGCATACTTTTACGTCATCAAGGTTGAAGGTTCATAGTCTGTTCTGTAGCCTGTGCTTGTCTACCTATTATTTTTAAGAGTTGAAAATCAGTACATTGTTTATATTATCATGACCATGTAAATATTGTTCACTGAGGTGTTAAGTGGTATTCTAGAGTTTATTTTAGCGTTTTGAACAAATTTTAATTTTTCCAAGAATTTCTTCATATTTGTCTTTTTTTTTTTTTTTTTTTAAAAAAACAGGCTTTGTCTTTATTGCCCCATTAAGCTTCATCTTTTGCCACCCCCCACTTGCCCGCTTCTTCTGTGTGTCTCTCAGGACTGTCCAGTCCTGACTGGTGGTTCTCTGGGCCTTCTGCACCATCATTGTTATGGGCCTTTGCTGCTTTCCTAGGTCAGAGCGTTGATTTGTGGATCCCATAGCTTCCTCTTCCTTGGTTTACTCCCTCATGTTACCGGAGTATATCCTGAAGTAGCTTTCTTAGAAAGGGCCTGTGGGAGGTGAATCTTCCAAGGTCTGTTAATTTGCACTTTAATAGTTTGCTTTTTTTATAGACTTCTAGGAAGAAAGTAATTTTCTTTTCTTTTCTTTCTTTCTTTTTTTTTTTTTTTAAGATTTTATTTATTTATTTGACAGAGAGAGACACAGCGAGAGAGGGAACACAAGCAGGGCGGAGTGGGAGAGGGAGAAACAGGCGTCCCACCGAGCAGGGAGCCCGATGCAGGGCTCGATCCCAGGACCCTGGGATCATGACCTGAGCCGAAGGCAGACGCTTAACGACTGAGCCACCCAGGCGCCCCAAGAAAGTAATTTTCATTCAGGCCTTCGAAAACGCACCCAGTGTCACTGCGCGGGTGGTCTGATGACAACCTGATTTTAGTCCTTCCTTCACCAGAAGTAATTTAGCCCCATCCAGGACCACCCATCATCCAGACTCTACCGCCTCTTTTCTATTTTTCTCCCCCCTTCCCTTCCTTACTTCCTGCTGACATGTAATCCACCACCATCATCACTCCCTTGCTCCTCTTTCCATTTGTTGCACTTGTCCAGCAAAACCTCCAATAGTCCCATCCTGGGGCTGCTGAGCCTCGGCTGAGCGGTGGCGGGTAGCTGGAGGAAGATGGGCGCCACACTGCTGGCCTCTCTCCCCCTTAGGGACGCCAGCCTCCGGGAGGTCTCAGCGGCCTCTGCAGCCATGCTGTGCTTCTCTCGATGCTTCTCTCGCCTCCCGGAGGCCTGTACGCGTCCTCAGACCTCTCCCTCGCTCCCGCCCAGCTTCCCTCTCAGCTGCTGACTTTGCTTCACTTTAACTGAGGACCCAGAAGCAAAGTAGAGAGTATTTCCTCACTGCCACCAAATATCCAGTCTGCCAGCATCTAGACCCGTGGGGCCCCATATGCCCCACGGTGTGTTCCCATAGAAGAGCGGCCCTGCCCCTCGCACAACGCAGCCAGGTCCTCGTGCTCCTACTGTTGTTCGCATCTATCTCATTTCCTCAGAATGTTCCTTTCTCTCGGATCAGTCTCATCTCCATACGCATGCGCTACAACTACTTCTTAAACAGACATGCCCCCCAGACCTTCGCTGGACACTGTATCCCCTCCCTGTCTACGCTTTAAGGAGGCACTAAAGGCAAATAGAGCAAAGTAAAAAGAAAAGCAATGAGAAATTCCAGGAAAAAAACAAATTTTTTAAAAACTACTCCCTCAGTCACTGACCTGTTTCTCTGTTCTCCTTGGAGCAGAACCCGTTGCGAGAGTTGTGCGCATCCCCAGCCCTGCTTCCGCATCCCTCGCTTCCTCTCCACGCCCCCTCCCCCACTCTCCCCAGCAAACCTTTCTGCCCTCTGAAGCTCCTTGGTCAGGGTTGCCCCCCGGCCTACATCTCCCCCGACCCCACGATGACTCTGCGGCCTTCATCTGTCCTGTCTGTCAGCAGCTCCTGACATCGTTGGTCACTCCCTCTTCTCGAAGCACTTTTTCCACTTGGTTCTGGGACACCACCCTCTCTCTGTTTGCCTCCTGCCGGTCCCCTATGCGGGTGCTCCTCACCCTGGAGCATCAGCAGCCCCTGGCTCAGTCCCGGAGTCGCCTGAGTGCGCCCTGGGTTCCGTCTCTGCGCCTGGACCCCACCCCTCGCTCCCCTCAACACCGCACCTGTTTGTCCTGGGCTCTTCTTAGGGATTTGTAAAGCCTCCTAAACCTAATGGTCCCGAATCTCTGATGGCCCCCTCATACTAGCTTCTTGTTTCTCCTTCCTCGGTGCCCAGCCCGCCCTCACCCCCTCCCTTGTCACCTCCCAGAGATCCATCCGTGGTCCTCAGCAGAGAGCCCTGCCCAGACCACCTGTGGCCCCTCTGCCGCCCCCCCCCTTGCCCCCCTGCTTCTCACTGTCCTGCATAGGCCTCCGCCAGCTTTCTGGAGACTCTGCCGGTCCTCCCCTGGCCCCAAGCTCCTAGCTAACACCCCACAGGTGCACCCAGGCCTGGCCCATGGCCTCTGCCCTCCGGCCGCTGCACTCTCGCCGTGGCCTGCCTCGGGCCTTTGCCTTCATGTCCCCTCTGCCTAGAGTGTCCTGAGATTGTCACGTAGATTATTCCCTCTGTTCTCTGGGGTCTGCTCACACGTTCCCCCCGGGGTCCTTCCCTGCCCCCGAGTTCCCCGCGTCCCCTGTGGCCCCGGCCTGCATGGCCTGTGCACTCGGGAGCGGTCCTGTCCTCACCAAGTCCCCAGTTCCCAGAGGAGCCCCTCTCGACAAGAGTCCACTGAAGTAGCGGCTTTTTCCTGCTCACGGGATTCCCTCCCCTCCGTTTCCCTGCTTTGCTCTTGCTGAAGTGCCTGTTACTCCGAGCTGGACTCCCTGGATGGACGCTTCTGGTCTCTCCTCTTTTTCTTTTATTTCCCGTCTTGGCTTGTTTTCCCCCTGCTTCTGGGAGATTCCGACTTCCAGTGCTTCAGCAGGTTTTCTTAACATGAACAGAAGTGGTGGTTCTGAGCAGTCTAGTTATTTATTTTCACTTGCTCATCCCCGAGTTGTTTTATTGCAGTATACTTGACACACAGTATGACATCAGTTTCAGGTGTGCAACACAGGGTTTCGTAAACGCTTATGCTCTGCTCACAGGTGTGGCCGCCACCTGTCACCGTGCAGCGAGCGCTGCCGCCCAGCCGCTGCCCGTGACCCTCTGCTGTGCCTTTCCTCCCCGTGACTCTGCCTCGTTCCCGCACCTCCCACCCCCCTTCACCCATTTCGTGGCCCCTTCCCCAGCCCCCTTACCTCCGGCAACCATCCGTTCTCTGTCTTTACGAGTCTGTTTCTGCTTTGTTCGTTTGGTTTGTTGTATTTTTTAGATTCCACGTATAAGTGAAATCATATGGTATTTGTGCTTCTCTATCTGACTTAGTTCACTCAGCATCATACCCTCTGGGTCCATCCATGTGGTCACGAATGGCAAGATCTCATCATCTTTTATGATTCACATTCCCTGGTGTGTGTACATCCCATCTTTACCCGTTCGTCTGTCTATGGACACTGAGGTTGCTTCCATATCTTGGCTGTTGTAAATAATGCTGCAGTAAGCATAGGAGCGCTTAAGACTTTTTGAATTAGTGTCTTCATTTTCTTTGGGTAAATACCCAGTAGTGGAATTACTGGATTACACGGTATTTCTATTTTTAATTTTTGGAGGAACCTCCATACTGTTGTTCACAGTGGCCGCATTGCTCCGGCACTTTTTTATCTTTTTATGTTATCGTAACATACTCATTTACTGATTCCATGGTAACAAAATATAAAATGAGAAAATTAAATTATCATCTATGACGCAGTCTTCACATGACTGAATCTTCTTCAAGAACACCCCTATAATTTGTATGCTCTTGTAAGAATTGTGTTTATTCATTAACCATTAAATGTCAAGACTCCACCATGTACTAGGCACTAGGGATACAATAGTGAACAAAGTAACGTGTTCTCTGCCCCCTTCACCCCTCCAAAGTCCCCATCCAAATGTGTTCTCAATCTCATGAGGTACAGACATTAATGAAAGAATTACACAAGTAATTCTAAAACCCCAGCTCTGGTAGAGGCTACCAAGGAGGCCCCTGTGTCTTGGGAAGTCAGGGGACAGGACAATGTCACATGCTCTCCATTTAGGGCAAATTCTCAGCCCTACAGCAGCTACCCCAAGAAAAATTATGTTCTGACAAGCATTATAAGTGGCCTCATTTGGTTTCTGGGTAGAGCTGGGATTTTTTTTCAGCAGCCAAAAGAATTAAAAAGCAAGAAGTCACGATCTGCCCTTTGGCCCTGGATAGAATCATTCTTCCACCTTTTTCCCACTGCCTGTCTCTGCCCTCCTCCCACCCTCCTGCCAAGTCCACCGGGGATAAAGGGTACAGAAAGGCATGCGTTTGTCTAGCAGTGAGCTCACATCAGCACCAGCTCTCCATGGGAAACATTTTTCAAGACTATCCCAAGGTTCTTCCTTGAAATTCTCAATCTTGATGCTAGAAACCATCTTTCTTTTGGCAAATGTAACTTCTGTTTGCCCTTGATAACACAAATTCTGTCTCTGGGCAAGAGGATTAGGTTTTCTGTCCCTCTTTGTAGCTGAGAATCTTCCTAGTTATGTATTCATATTTGCCCCAACAGTTCAAATCAGACTACTTGCATTTTCTCTTCTATGCTATTTCCTTTATAGTCTGAGAAATTCAGTATCCTGAACTGTTCCAACCTACCATCGTTCCTTTGCATGGCTGGTATTACATATTCCCAGGCACACATGTGAATAGCTTGGTTTCGTGTGGTAGGAGTTCTGTTCCTTCCGCATATCCCGTTTTTATCAAGTCTTCCACGTGGAGAGGTCTTTGGGGAGCTCCCTTGGTTGACACGGTGCTCTAATGGAAAGAGCTGTGAGTCCTGGCTTTCCTGCCTCCAGTTGGGTCTTGCACTGTTTCACCCCTCGGATCCTTCCTCACGTCTACAGGGGATCAGACCTATCTCGGAGAGCTATGGAGAGATTTAAATCCCGTGTGTGTGCCTGCATTCATTATCTGGTCGATGAGAATCAGTCTACACTCACTTCCCCAGTGTTTGGTTCTGAACCATTTCCTGTATTGTTAAAAAACCATTTTGCCTGTATAGTTAGCGCTCCCCTTACCACTTCCTTTAACATACCCAATATGCCTCCCTACCTCGTGCGTGACGCGGTCAGAATGTTTGCTTGTGTTTTAATCATTTCCTGTCTAGACAGTTGCAGGTCCTTGGCTTTTGAAAATGACTCTTCTCAAACCCAAACTCTAAAACTTGGGGATGAATCCAGGTCTTACAGTTGGGGAATTCTGCCTTTCTAGTAAAGAATTTTGTAACATTTGGGGTCTCATTGCTTCCAGCACTTCCTTTCTGTTCTTTTGAGTTTGATACATAATTTTGTTGTGGTCTGATCTTTTTTTGTGTATTCTCACAGTGTTCTTGGATTATTTGCACATGTGCTTATCCTTTCATAATGTTTCTCAATTCTCTGCCTTTTCTATTTGACAGAGTAAGAAATTCCAGAATAGAACTTGGGGCTGTTTATCTTAATGAAATTTATCCATTTGAAAGGAATTTTGAATAGAAAGAAGAAAAGAGTCTTTGTAAGAAGTGCCACAGGTGCTTGTGTACGGTTTTCCCCATATTTTCCCCAGATTCCTACAGATTCTATTGAGAATGCTTGTTTTGTTTGATGGTTTCTGATTTGGGGCTTTTTTTTTTTTTATAATGAAATGATTGGAATATACAGGAATTCTGAAAATAATTTATTCTTAGATTTCCCATCCAGATTTTAGAACCATTAGAATTAATCTTAGTAAGTATTAAGCTTGTTTTTTAAATTATAAAAGCAATAAATGTCAGGGCGCCTGGGGGGCTCGGTTGGTTGAGCGTCCGACTCCTAATTTTGGCCCAGGTCACAATCTCAGGGTGGTGAGATTGAGCCCCACGTTGGGCTCTCTGCTGGGCGTGGAGCCTGCTTAGGATTCTCTCTCTCCCTCTCCCTCTGCCCCTTCCATGCTTCTGTGCTCTCTCTCTCAAAAGAAAAAAAAGCAATAAATGTTTATGGCAAAAGATAAGAATTCGACAAGATAGAAGATTATGAAGGGCAAAAATCGTTCTTAATCCATCTTCCCAGACTGTGAAATATCTTCTCCTCACTTAAGTGTTGATAACATGTTACAAGTGGAAATTTTAAAACTTTCTAGAAAGAAGCAAAAGAAAACTGCAAATGCCCCAGAATGCTAATTCTCGTTAATTACTGTCAGTGTGTCAGTGTAAATCCTCCTCCTCTTTCTCTTTGCGTAGATATCTTTCCTGTTTTATGTATATGTGCGTGCATGCACACTCTTTTAAAAATAAAAGTAGGATCTCTTGTACTTTTGTCCGTTATTACCTCATCATGAACATCATCACCTGAGATGTGGACCTTTGCACAGTAGCAGAGAAAATCTTAGCTGAGGTGATAAGGTAACTGTTGAGAACACTGCCCTTGGGAGGCGGTCCTGACTCTAGTCCACCATGGGTCTTCCTCAGCTTCAGAGCTGTGGGGGATCTGGGCCAGAAAAGCCATCTCTCATTCGACCAGAAGCAAGTTGTTACTTCCCAGTCTGTGCAAGTCACCTTCTCTCAGAGCAGGGTATCCTGCCAGTGGGGCCTTCCAGGGCTCAGGGAATCAGTCCTTTTGGTAAGACAGAAGACCGGACACTTCCGCACGTATAAAATGACTTTCATTGTTTTTGTTCCTAGGGAGTGGCTTTATTTATTGTGCCATGAAATGTTGAATCCGTACTATGGACTCTTCCAATATTCTACGGACAACATTTACATGTTGCAAATCAACCCAGACTCTTCAATCAACCCCGTAAGTATTCGCGAATAAAGAGGGAGCAAATTGGAACATTTTTTTAAAGGGATTTTCAGGTTTGGTCTCTATCCTTGGTTTACTCGTTGTAGACTTACTCAGAGTCTCTGGTAAATAGACACTGAAAAGGAGAGTGGAACTGGATTAAGGTGGATGATTTCTCTCCTTTGTGTTTTGTGCCTGGGATCACTGGTTATGTTATTTTCAAAGACAGCAAGAGTGAAACTGAGCTGCTTAGAATACTCAAAGCCCTTTATTGCCAGTTGGGGGAACCGAGGTATGAGGACTGTATTTGTTGACCGTGTCATTCTGAGACGTGGGCTATGAAGTCCATCCTCCTCCCAGTCAAAATTGGAATTTTCCATGATTGGCCTTTTTGGCCATGAGTGCTCGTGGAGGACTCTCCCCGTGGGGTTGTGTCCCATGGTCACCGCTGCTGGGCCCACGGCCCCTGAGGCAAAGTCTGGGACCAGCTCTCCTCTACAGGCATTCAGATGTGACAGAACAGAGTCTTTTACCAAGATGGCAATGAGGTTTTGATGAATTCTGATTCTAATTCCGACTGAAAGCAGAGATGTGTGTTTCCCCGTTAAAAACCAGAACAGCTCTGGTTTTTCTGCTTCATGTGCAGAGAATTTTCCTCTATGTTCCTTTTTTGTTTTTTCTTCCTTCTTTGGGTTTTTTCTCTTCCGCTTTCTCCAGGGACTCGGGAGGGATGGTAGAAGGAGGGGAATTGCCCTCCGCTCTCTTTCTCGGTAATGCAGTGGACTTGGGCGCCCTGCACTTGGAAGGGCCTGTGCTTGGTTTGAGTCTGCAGCTGCCCTTTGAATTCTTAATTTTTGAGTAAGGGGTTCTGCATTTTCCTTTTACACTGAGTGCCACAGATGATGTAGCAGTCCCGAGGAGGTGTTTGCACTAGGGGCCTATCACATACTCAGATGATCTATAAAGACGTGCTCTGGGTTTTGACTACCTGACCAGCCTTCTTTCCTCCATCTGTGAGCACAACCTGTGAGTAACCGACCGAGTTAGATGGGACAGTTCGTTCTCCCAAGAAGCTTGGAGAAAGCACAAAGGTATCCACTTCGGCTGGGCCTTTTCCTACTGAATTCGTGTTCTCTGGTGCCCCCTACAGGACCATCTGTCTTATTTCCATTTTGTGGGCCGGATCATGGGTCTCGCCGTGTTCCACGGCCACTACATAAATGGGGGCTTCACGGTTCCCTTCTATAAGCAGCTACTGGGGAAACCCATCCAGCTCTCGGATTTGGAGTCGGTGGACCCAGAATTACATAAGAGCTTAGTATGGATTCTGTAAGTACAGCCTCGCTGTCCAGTTAATGCACAGCCACCGTTTCGTACACCGGATAGAATTGTCTGTATGCGTGTGTGCGTGCATGTGAATGTTTTTGAGGGGTGGGTGTGAAGTTGGAGAAGAGAAATAAAGAAAATGCTGTTTTACAACCAGAAACGTAAAAGTAGATTGAATAAGAAATACTCAGTTGACTTAATGTTCTTCATGTTTGGCCAGTTTCACTTCATAGACTGATTTCTCTTGTTGTCCCCTCAAATTATTAAGGAAGGATCACAAGTGTTAGTCCCCCGAGCCTCATAGGTGGGTGGGTGGTTTGCTTTTGACTCTCTAGGGGGTCTCCAGTTAATCTCTGGAGGGAAAGTATCAAAAACAAAATTAGTATCAAAGTACCTTATGTCAAAACATTTGATATGAGAAAAGGATCAGGGAGAATTCTAGTCACCTTTGTTTTAGAATTCTCCTAAAACGCTCTTGAAAGCAGCTGGCCCCGTTCCACGGTGACCGTGGGTGTCGCAGGTCCTTGTCAGTGGGCTGATTCCATGGGAGCGAGAGACCCAGGCTCTGGCAGAGGGAGGACGTGCCGAGGACCTGAACTCAGTTGCGTCCTGCGCTCTGTTGGCCCGCGGTCCCTGCTGGGAACGGGTAGTCTGCGAGGGGTAGGGCCTCCAGCCCATAGGAGATCTTTCACTCTGTGTTTCAAGAAGCGCGGCAGGTGGTGGAGTCCGTTTGAACTCTCGAGTGCTACTCTGTGTGAATGGCTGCCTTACAAGGGGAACCGTATCGTCTAGGTGTGTCTCCCTGCAGGTTGCTTTTCCTTTGACTGAGTTGACTCTTCATGAACCCCTCCCTTCTGTTTAGAGACTCAGTTGACAAAGCAATCAGGTCACTGTGTCTCGTAAGATCACAGAATGGTAGAGCTTCCGTCACCATCCTGCGAAGGGGGAAGCCGAGAGTCAAGGGCCCATCTGGATGTGGAGCTGGGGTCCCCCGGCTCCTCCCAGGGCCTGCCCCCCTGCCCGGGCACAGGCTCTTTGTCTGCCTGAGGCTCCTCTCTTCTCCCTCCTGCAGTTCCGGGGTGTTAGTCAGTAAATGCCATCTGTCTGTCTGTCTGTGCCCCAGATTGTTCCCGCTCCTGTTCTATTCCCTGCTGCCTTGCGGCAAAGATCTGACATCCATCTTCTGTCCTAACTTCAACAGAGAGAATGATATCACCCCTGTGCTGGACCACACTTTCTGTGTGGAACACAATGCTTTCGGGAGGATTCTTCAGCATGAATTGAAACCCAATGGCCGAAACGTTCCTGTCACAGAGGAGAACAAGAAAGAATATGTCCGGTAATGTTCCAGGGAACCTTGGTGGCCGCTGATGGGGCCTCCGGGTGCCCGGGACCGTCCTGGGCATGGCTGGGTCCACATTTAGATGGTCAAGACTCCTTCACTGTTAGAGGCTTCCCTGTCCCCACCAGCATGTGTGACCAGAATCACATAACTGAACTGTCGGGTTCAGCAGTGGGAGCTCTGCATGGAGGAGGCCCGATGCCACCAGGCCTGACCTGCTGAAGGGACAATAATGACCCCCGAGCCCAAGTGCCGGAAGGGATTGCCAAGTGGCCTCCTGATTCTGGGTGTGAAGGTGGTGAGTGCAGGAGAGAAGTGGAGCCTAGAAGTTTCCTTGAGCTCAGTCTCAAGGAAGTCTCCTCCATTGTGGTCCCACCTCTGACGGCAAAGAAATGACATGTCACTTACACTGGAAATCTGGAAGCATATGGGCACGTTGGAGTGCTTGGGCAGCCAGACTGGTGTGTGGCTCTCACAGCATCCCCGTATCTTATTTTTAAGTCTACTTTTTTTTTTTTTTTTTAAGATTTCATTTATTTATTTGACAGAGACATAGCGAGAGAGGGAACACAAGCAGGGGAGTGGGAGAGGGAGAAGGAGGCTTCCTGCAGAGCAGGGAGCCCGATGCGGGGCTCGATCCCAGGACCCTGGGACCATGACCTGAGCCGAAGGCAGACGCTTAACGACTGAGCCACCCAGGCGCCCCTAAATCTACTTTTTTAAATGATAGCACTTGCTGTAATAGGTCAGGTTAATTCCTAGTCCTATTTTTAGTAAAGCATCAGAATGTGTCAAGCCTGTGCTGACTTATTTTTAACCCGGTCTTACCAGCTGTTGGGGGTTTGGCCAAGCCCCCCATCCCCCCCCCCAGGAGGCCTGGCGGCAGGGCGTTAGGTTCAGCAGATGATGGCAGAACCCACTATGGAGGAAAAGTTGTTCCCGTGAACCATTTGTATTGCCTCCAACTTGCGAATTTGTCTTTCAGGTTGTATGTAAACTGGAGGTTCATGAGAGGGATCGAAGCCCAGTTCTTAGCTCTTCAGAAAGGGTTTAATGAACTCATTCCTCAACACTTGCTGAAGCCTTTTGACCAGAAGGAACTAGAGGTACGTGCTCACTGGGCCGAGCCCAGTCCACATTCAAGGTCGTGAATGTGATCAGTGTTTTCTTGTTTTACACACGGCAGCAGAGCGAGGCTCACCTGTTCCCCAGCAAGGCCAGGGGTTTTTGGGGCTCCAGGATAACAGGGCTAGAGCGAGCGGGGCGTCGAGGACATCTGAGCCTGTTTAGGATCCGGCCAGGTGTCTCTCTGCTTGGCGGCAGCCAGCCCAGATCCTTCTCTGGACATTGTGCAGGGTGTTCTGTGGCTTATCCTATTTTTCAGAATCTCTAGCAGTGGAGGTTCCTAACCCCCTCCTGTGTAGTCACCTCGGATCGAGGAAATTATCTTGCATATAACCAGATTCTCCCAGCACGTCAGCTTTCTGTTTTTGTTCTGGCTATTAGCCTCGGAACAAAGTGTTATTGTGTCCTCTAATCACACTTCATGTGCTTGAACATAGCGGTTCATTCATCTCTTACCCACCTCCGATGCCAAATGGCTCAGGGCTGCGAAATCCTTCTGTCTTTCTGTCCCCGGTGAGGCGCCTCCCGCCCCGGGCAGACACATGCACACGACTCCCGCCACAGTCCCTCCGCTCAAGCCTTCGAGCTCTGCCTGTCCCAGCCCCCGAAGTCCCTGGGATGTGGCCCCATTTTATAGTCCGCCCCTTTGGTCTTGCCAGTTGCTTCTTTCATACCGACTCCTCGCTGATGTGGCGCAACACCGCGAACGCAGACGTGCTTGTAAGAAAACCCCCGGGCTGGGGGTCGGAAAGCAGCCTGGGGTGGCAGCATTGGGCACACTGCTGATCTCCCTGCTTATCCACGTCTGGGGCTTGTTTCTTCAGGCACGATAAATTCCCTCCTCTCATGTCCTGGGAACTACTGGGTGGGGCGTGTCATGACCCTGGTTCGTACGTTTGAGAACTAACTTGCCGCCGAACGCCTTCCCAGCTGATCATTGGTGGCCTGGATAAAATCGACGTGAGCGACTGGAAGTCCAACACTCGGCTGAAGCACTGCGTGGCCGACAGCAACATCGTCCGGTGGTTCTGGCAGGCTGTGGAGACCTTCGACGAGGAGAGGAGGGCCAGGCTCCTGCAGTTCGTGACCGGGTCCACTCGGGTCCCTCTCCAAGGCTTCAAGGCTTTGCAAGGTGACTGACATGGAGGCGGGGCTCCTGGCCCCACGCATCTCCCCTAGGCGCGTCCCGCTGGCAAGGCTTTGGGAAAGAAATCAGAGTTTTTAAATGCACCGTGGATTCGTTTCTGAGTCTTCTGATAGCAGCTCTCTCACTGCAGTTCTGAGTGAGGGAGAGAGGCCTGGCCTGGGCATCAGGAGATGGAGTCTCTGGCTACCGTGTTGGTCATTAGTGCCAGGGGTCCTCCCTGGGCCTCAGTTTCGTCCTCTGTGCAGGTGCACTGCCTGATGGGCTCCACCGATGGGTATGCATCCTGTCTCTCGTCCCTTCCAACTGTGATAAAAAAAAATCTGATATCCAGATTTTTGATAACCCTGAGAGCCGGAAGGAAAAAGTTGAATGATAATAGTATATTAAGACTTAGTAAATGGAATTTTGCATATTAATAGTGATAGATATATTTCACATATAGAATATTCCTGGTACACTTTTCCGTATTCCAAGGACTTCTTAGAGTGACAGAAGTTCCTTCCATCCCCTTGGGCTTTTGTCCCAGGTGTTTATGTCTTTTTCTCTTCCCATCGCACCTCTGCCTGGGGAGATTTCATGACCCTGTATCTTGCTTTTGTTATAACTGCTGCCTCTGCCAGGAGTGGGTCTGCTTGCTAAAAATTTCTGTTAAAAAAAATAACAAAAACACAACAACAAAAAACACATCACTGGTAGTTTAAGGATTTTCACATACCCCCACTTGAGTGGGGGAGGAGACAGGAGGAGAGTTCTCACCAGTCTTCGCTCTGCCCCTGTGGTTTTCTGGAATGTCTGGTATAGGTCCCTGGATGGCCACTGTCAGCATATGCTAAGCCAGGTGGAGGCTCATGCTACCTCGTGAAGTCCGTGTGTGGCCCTCCGGCAGGACGGCCCGCCTGGGCACGGGGCTGAGGGTGTGGTGGGCAGTGGGGCCTGGGCCCTGCCTCTGACGTGCGTTAACTAGAATGTTTTCTCGTAAGGTTCTACAGGCGCGGCAGGGCCCCGGCTCTTCACCATCCACCTGATCGACGCCAACACGGACAACCTTCCGAAGGCCCACACCTGGTAAGGCCCGTCCCCTGGGAGCCTGTCTCCACCACGTGCCGCCCTTCGCGGGACTTGTCTAAGCTCTTTTCTTCTGTGGAGCACTCTGCTTCCCTTGTCAGCATCCCAGGACCACTGGCGATGGCCCCAGTGTCCGATGGAACGAGCACTCGGCCGTGGGTCACAGGAGGGTTATCAGACGTCTCTGTTGTGAAACCACTTGTGTCGTGAGATGGGATTCGTGCTGGCTGGCGCTCCAGCAGCTCGTCTTACCTCCACTGGCTCTTGCGTGTGCGTGCGTGAGCACACGTCCCTCTCAGTAGGAAAACTAGTTTTTAAATTTTTTTATTTTATTTTTTAGAGAGCGCATGTGTGTGTATGCACGAGTGGTGGGGAGGGGCAGAGGGAGAATCTTAAGCAGGCTCCATGGTCAGTGTGACATGGGGCTCGGTCTCATGACCCTGACATCGTGGCCTGAGCTGAAATCAAGAGTTGGATGCTCAACCAACCAAGCCACCCAGGCACCCCAAAAACTATAGTTTTTATTTATTTTATTTTAAAGACTTATTTAGTGAGAGCATGCGCGAGAGCAGGGGGAGAGAAAGAGGGAGAGAGAAACCCAAGCAGACGAGCTCAGAGTCGGACACGGGGCTTGATCCCATGACCCTGAGATCACGACCTGAGCCGAAACCAAGAGTCAGATGCTTAACCAACTGTGCCACCCAGATGCCCCAAAACTGTAGGTTTTAATCTGGAGTTACTAGTTCATTTCCTAAGAGTCCATTTTCCTTCTTGGAACTTAGTCTATGATGATGCATCTTGTATACTGAAAAATATTTCTTCCCCAAATTTTAACTTAAATAATAATCATAGCAGATTATTTGTGGTTTAAAAATCAAGTTAGTTACGTACACTTTGTCTCAGAAACCATGTATCGAAAAGACCAACATGTCTAGTTCAGGAGAGCCAGGTCCTGGTCATCCAGATGCATTGGGGTGTAACAGAAGGTTCCTGATTGAGAGCCCAGGGGTGTGGCTTCACATGTTTGCACGGTCCCAAGGCCATGGGGAGGCTACAGCGCCTCGCCCAGCGTGGCCGTCACAGAAACTGCGCCGTGGTGATGCTGGGCAGCTGCTTTCCTCCCTGTAAGACTCTGTCCTTTCATAGTTTGGTGTCTAGAGTAAAACAGATGTGAGAGGTGCCCTCTGATGCTAAAGCCCCCCGCCAAGACTGTCACACCATTCAGCCCAATTCTTTCTTGAGAAAAACCATCCTTAATTGCTTAACCCCCTGTAATTTAGTAAGTCACTCTATGGCCTCTCTGTCAGAATTCTATATTTTTTTGTTAGTAGAGAATATCCTTCTTAAAGGGTATTTTTTTTTTTAAATACAACAGTAGAAATGAATTTCCCCAGGGAAATGTTGATTCATTTCATCACTCATTTCATCTATCGATTTCATTTCAGTGTCAGGGATTTGACATTTTATTAGTTTTGAGATACAGCTTGTTTTTGCAAGAAATATTCCAGACTGCCCTGTTTGGTCTCAGATCAAGTCACGGTGGATCAGCTAGACATGCCGTATAAATTGTTAGTGGTGATCTGACTGCCGGCCGGTCTGGATTACAGTGCTCTCTGCAAAGGTGGTATTCCTCGTACCGAGAAATAATTTCTCCCAAAGACAACAAACAAAACAAGCTGAGAGCTTTGTCTTCATATAACCAGGAAATAGTAATTGGTTTAATTTTGGTTTTCAAGATCTTAGGGTCTATGTTGCTGTGTGTTCGATGAAAAAATCTCTGCTTTCAAAGCAGACGAGGACTAGGGGTGGGGGGAGAGTAGAAAACTTACCTCCACCTCTTTATCCCAACAAGGGAATGAGATGCTTTCCCGTCTTGGCTCCGTCCTGCCTATCTACGTGTGTGTGTGCGCTCTCTCTCTCTCTCTCTGCTGGCTCGGGGCCACAAATACACTGCTCCCGCCTGTCCTTGTCCTTGAAGCAGGTCCTACATCCGGATCACCCCCAGCAGTGACTCTCTCGCTCTTTTGTCCTGTTCCAGCTTTAATCGGATTGACATTCCACCTTATGAATCGTATGAGAAGCTCTATGAGAAGCTGCTGACGGCCGTGGAGGAGACTTGTGGCTTTGCTGTGGAGTGAAGAGCAACCAAAGGCAACAGATTCTAGCTCATGACCACCAGACCAAAAGCAAGCTTTCTGTGTGCCTCCTACGCAGCTGGCTGAGGCCTGGGAACCCCAGATCACCGGAGGGAAAGAGTTGTCTCCCCTCCTTTTGGGGAGGGGGGGTAGGGGGACTTTGGTTGGTGGCTCCCACCCATACTTTCCTCCTTTATGACAGTACTCCCACCCCCTTCCATCACCCATCCAATAAAATGCAGCCAGGTTTAGCATTTGGCTTCGGTCACACAGGATATTCCGCTATGACTGGAACCCATATGGTGATCGGCTCACTGCCCTGTGGTCTTTATAGGGGGATCAGCCCACAAGTTCTGGAACTGAGCTTGGCTTCCTGAGGCTTTGTAACTGGTAGCTCTCCTAGCTATTCTGTGTCACAACGGTCCCGAGGCCCCTTTTCAAGGTCAGCAGCTCAAATTCCAGTCTCATCCTAGCAGCCTGTTCAGGTAGCAGATGAATTTCTAACTGACAAATAACCGTATTGTCTAGGGGAGGTCCGCCGCAGCGGGAAGCCGCCAGCAAAAGCATGCTTCCCTTTTGGAAAAGTAAAGCGACCGGGGCCCGGGGTATGTTTCAGGGTATCCTGGCTGAAAAATTGGTTCTGCATAAAGAAAACTGATCTTTCCTTTTAAGAGTCCCTTTTGCCACGTTATCTATCTAATTCGAGATATTTTTCCAGTGAAAATACCACATAACAGAGCTTATAAAAGAACAGACCAAACCAGCCTCAGATCCACGCCGCCAGTCCCGGGTTGGGGCTCCCGCACACCTGTGTGTCGGCTGGGTCACTGAATACTAACAAAGTATCGTGCGGAACTGGCTGAGAGCCGAACTAACAAAAGAAGAGCCTGTTCTAGCTGCTGGCCTGGTGCGGACTCGCCTCCAGGGGAGAGGGGGAGCGGATAACCTCATTGACTTAACCCCCCTTCTTACTGTTGAATGCAAACCTGACAGTGTGGGGGGGGCAGGGACACAGTTCCACTCTGGCTCATGCTGGTCATCTTCTGAGTGTCAGAGGGCGACACTAAGAGTCACCGCTTGCTTCACTCGCCCAAACAGCTTCACATGCTGAGCGAGGCCAAAGCCGGCCTGGACCCCCAGTTTCTAACCCCACTTTCCAATTTGCACACGATGTTCAAGCAGTATTTTAACAAGGTGGTTTGAGTGGAGATCAACTTCCGTGAAGGGCGGCAGCGGCAAATTGTCCTGTTTGGTTTTTGTTGTTTTTGTTTTGGGGGGCAAGTGTGGGGTAATTCCTTAGCAAGACACTTCACTGTTGAAACTTTGCTGTTGGCTTTGGAGTTGGGCGTTGGCATCAGCTGTGGGTCTGAGAGGGGTCTGGAAGGAGCTTTTTGGACCACTCTCTTTTTGTTACTAACACCTTTGGACTGTGGTGGGTTTGGGGGCCTGCGGACCCTTCTCATCTTGCTGTGGGTCTTCGGTCGGCCCTGAAGCCATCTGCGGCTCACGTGAGCAGCTCCGGGACCTCTTGGGAGATAGACCCCCTTTGGAACAAGAGGTCTGCCTGGTTTGGGGGGCATGGGTTGCTGGCTGGGGTTCCAAGAGTTGCGAGAGAGCGCGCTTCTGGGCTACGTATGGAGGTTCCAGGATAGAGAGGATGTCCGGTGTGACTAGCTGCAGAAGGAAAATTAAATCCAATCAGGAAGTCCAGGCTGGATCGTGGGCTTGGTCTTTCAGAAGTTCTGCCTTGCCCCAGTTGGGCTTATCTTGTGTCTCGTTTACCATGATCCTTGTGAGGGCATTCTAGAAGCTGGCTCCCCCTGACTCTCTAGTCCTCCCTCATAATCTTCCTCTGGAAGAGTGAGGAAATGTCAACTACAGACCTGCCCCCAGATCGGCCTCCTCTCGAAGGCGAACCTCAACAGCGTGAGGAGGAGACCTCCACGGGAGAGCTGAGAACACCTCCAGGCTGAGGTGGGAAGGAGCACTAATTCTTCTGTGGGGTTGGCCAGAATCCGCAGGAGTTAGGAGACGAGGGTCTAGCGGGAATGTTGAGTTTGGCTCCGTTAAGACGATCTTCCTGCTGTTGGGAGAAACGGGAGCAATCCTTAGGAAGCGGACCTGCCGGCCCCAGGCTGCTCGCACGTGTCCGGGGTCAGCTCCGCAAGTGTTTCCTGTCTTGTAAGGCTGGGGTCTCTGCTTTTCTCCTCACACTTGCATGTGGGCCCCCTCATCAGCTGTGTGTCACAGTGGAGCCTGAAAGAGCAGAACGTTCCAGAGCCCTGGCTGACTCTCACCAAATGGGCCTGTCAGTGGCATTGCACTTCTAGAACCTTCACTATTAACAGTGGATTGGGCCACCCAAAGAGGAGTGTGGCAGACAATTGGGAAAAGCTCCTGATCGCGCCACTTTGGGTCCGTGTGGACCCCGTTTCCCACGAGCTCTCGTTCGTCGCCCTCTGCGGTAGTCCCCGACCGCCCACCTGTCCCCCTCCCCTCACCTCTTTGCCCAGAAGCTTCAGGGGCCCAACTTCCAGGCTTGCCCTCACCAGCGGTCATCAGCCGACCCTCAGGGATGTAGCAAACCACCACTCTGCCAATGCTGTAGGTAGGAAAAACAAAGGGGCTGCTTGGGGGACAGGAGGGACAGCTCTCTTCTGAGGGGAGTCTGCCCACCAGGTGGATTGTGTTCCCTAAGCTTGCTCGGCTGCATGGTCCCAATTCAGGTGAGGTGGTCCTCAAACCTGAGCTGCCGGGAATGGCCTTCTGCAGAGAAAACACCCTGCCCCCCAGCCCCGTCTGCAGCCAGGTGTGGGCCGCACGGCAGCCTTCCCGAAACATAGTATGAATTTTTAAAATTTGTTTATTTTTGTTTCTCAACCACTTTATAATGTATTTTTTAATTTATTTTGTAATGTCTTGTTTTTAAGTATTGCTGCTATCCTTGTTATTCTTCCCACTGTTTTTATTCCTGATTTATTTTGTGAAAATTGTACACTAATGTTCTGTTTTATGTCAAAATCAAAAGTATTTAAAGAAATACTAGTTCTATTTAATGTGGTTATGGAACCAGCTGGAAACACACAACAAACAGTGATTGTATAGCAGGCTGGACCCGGGAGGTCAGGTTCATTTTGTTACATATGCAATAAACTCACGACTTTACATTTTTTTGGCGTCTGATATTTTGGTGTGGAAATGAGATTTTTTTTTTTTTTTAATCCCACAAAAAAGAAAGGCAATGGTTAGAAATACTGGCAAGGGCCTTCTAAGGAGAAAGGACAAACTTTAGAACGGTAGAAGGGACTAATAAAAACGGGGCAGCTGAAAGTGCTCTGTATCGAGCAAAAACTTGTGGGATCGAGAAAGTTTTGAATCTCTTATTTTTTCCTTCCTAATTTGGATGCTTTTTCTTTCTTTTTCTTGTATAATTGCTCCGGCTACGACTTTCAGTACTATGTTCAGTACACGTAGTGAAGGTGGACATGCGGTCTTGTTCCTGATCTTAGAGGACAAACTGTCAGTCTTTTACCTTTGAGTGTGATGTTAGTTGTGGGATATTTCATGTGTGCCTTTCACTGTGTTGAGGTATTTTCCTACTATTGCTGGTTTGTTGAGTGTTTTTATCATGAAAAAGTACTGAATTTTGTCAAAATGATTTTGCTGTGTCAACTGAGATAATCATTTATTTTCCCTTTCATTCTGTTAATATGGCGAATTACATCGATTGATTTTTATGTACTGAATGATCCTTGCATTTCAGGAATCCAGCTTTGTCGTGATGTGTATAATCCTTTTTCTTACTGTGTTGTTGGATTCAATTTGCTAATGTTTGTTGGAGGTTTTTGCATCAGTATTCATGAGGGATATTGACTGACAGTTTTCTTGTAGTGTCTTTGTCTAGCTTTGGTATCAGGGTGGTGCTGGCCTCCTAAGAATGAGTTAGGAAACATTCCCTCTTCTTTCTTCTGGAAGAGTCTGAGGAGGATTGATGTTAATTCTTTAAATGTTTGGTAGAATTCACTGATGAAGCCATTGGGTCCTGGGCTTTTCTTTGTTGGGAGGAATTTGATTACTAATTCAATCTCCTTACTAGTTATAGGTCCATCCAGACTTTCTATTTCCTCATGATTCAGTCTCGGTAGGTTGTGTGTTTCTAGAAATTTGTCCGTTTCATCTAGGTTATCCATTTTGTTGGCATACAATTATTCATAGAACACTTATAATCCTTCTTATTTTTGTATATTTGCAGTAAGGTGCCTCTCTTGTGTGGTTGAGTCCTCGTCCTCTTTCCCCCGCCATAGGCATTTAGCTAAAGGTTTGCCATTATGTTGAATTTTTTTTTTGGAAGAACCAACTCTTGACTTCGTTGGCCTTCTCTGTTGTTTTCTGTTCTCTATCTCTGCTGTAATATTGTTTCCTTCCTACTGCTAGCTTTCAGCTTAGTTTTTTCTTCTTTTCCTAGTTCCTTAAGGTATAAAGTAGGTTTTTGGTTTCAGACCTTTCTTCTTTTTTAATGTAAGCATCTATAGCTATGAGTTTCCTTCTCAGCACTGCTTTCAGTTTCGACATGCCGTGTTTTCATGGTCATTTGTCTCTTTCAAGAAAGGTTCTAATTTCCCTTGTGATATATTGCTTCCATATATTTATGAGTTCTCCCTTCTGTTACTGATTTCTAGCTTCATTCCATTGTGGGAAAGAGCAAATGTTTTGAATGCTTTCAGTCTTTTTAAATTTTTTGAGACTTGATTCATGGCCTTACAGAATGTGGTCTATTATGGAGAATGTTCTCTGTGCACTTGAGGAAAACGTATATTCTGCTGTTGTTGGCAGGGATGTTGTTTAGCTCCCAGTGGTCTGTAGTGTTGTTCAAGTTCTCGCTTTCCCTACTGATCTTCTACCTGGTTGCTCTAGCTTACTGAGAGTGAGGTACTGAAGAATCTTATTATCGTAGAGCTGTCCATTTTGCCCTTCAGTTTTTCAGTGTTTGCTGTGGGTGTCTCTGGATTTATTTTTGTTGAATGTGTTGAGTTTCTTAAAATTGTATGTCCATTTCTTTACTCAAATTAGATTTTTGTCCATCACTTCCAAGTTCTCTGCCCCTTTCTCTTTCTCCATCTGGGGCCCCAATAATGCATATATTTGTTTGATGGTATCCCATAAGTCCCTTAGGCCCGCTTCACTTTTCAATGTATTTCCTTTTGTTCCTCTGTTTCAAGGATTTCAAATGACCTGTCTTCAAGTTCACAGATTCTTTTGACAGCTCAGGTCTGTTGTTAAATCCCTTCATTGTATTTTTTAGCTCCAGAATTTTTTTTTTTAATCATATACGTACATGACTTTCTGATATTCTCGTTTTGTTCATATATGTTTCTTGATTTCCTTTAGCTCTTTAAGCATGTTTAATAGTTATTTTAAGTTTTTTTCTAGTAAGTTTCTTTAGGGACGGTTTCTTTGGTTTCCGAAGATATATTTTGTTCCTTTGGCTGTGCCCCATTTTCCTGTCTCTATGTATGCCTTGAGATCTTTTGTTGAAAACTCGTCATTTGAAAAAACAGCCATGTCTTCCCATTCTTTGCAGAATGGCAGGAAGACCCTCACTAATTAGCAGGGTGTGTTCTAAGACTTGTGATCAACCCAGGCTGATGGCTTAAGTCTCAGGTCTTGTTTTGGACTGTGTCCTCCCTGGGCCTGTACCTCGCCCCAAGGCCCCTCTTCTTTTTCCCCATACACACGGCTGCTTTTAGAAAGTCCCAATTTTCCAGAGTCTCACTCCAGCTTCTTCTCAGGACCTTAGATGTGTTACTGTATTTTTCTGCCCCAGGCATCTGCAGGTCTGCCCTCCCCCTGCAGCTTTCACACGTCGTGTTGCTTGCTGCTGCCTTCCGGGCTCTGGCCGGCCTGCAGTCTCAGCTCTGCCGTCCTCCCCGCCTGACTCCAGGCCAGGCAAGCAGAAGCCAGTCCCTCAGGAGTCCGACAGCTCAGAACATGGCAGATGATTTCTGCTCCCCTTCTTTCAACACAAGGGAGGAAATCAGGAATTGGGCTGGCTCCTCCCAACCACACATTGTTGTGCTAGGAAGGGTCGAGGCAAAGGCGAGCAAAGTTGCCACAAAATTCTCTGCCATTTTGACTGTGGCCTTTTCTTGATTGGGCATTCACCGGGTTGCTGTAGATTTTTGACTGATTTCCAGAGTCTGTAGTTGTTTTTACGTATGTATTTTCAGTGTTTCCATGGGGGTAGCACAGGCCTGGAGCTTCCTAGTTGGACATCTTTAATCTCTGCCTTTTGATTAGAGAGTGAGTTTAATACACTCACGTATAGTTACTTATAAGGGACTTGTTTCTTCCATTTTCTTATTAGTTTTCTATGTGCCTTACAGCTTTTTTTCCCCTCACTTCATTACTGCCTTTCGTAGTTGATTTTTTTTTATAGTGACATGTTTTGAATCTTTTCTCATTTCCTTTTGTATATATTCTATAGATGTTTTCTTTGTGGTTGCCACAGGGATTATACTTAACATCCTAAGGTTACAACCACCTAAGTTCTACCACTTTGAATAGCATATACAGATCTCCCCCTCGTTGTTGTTGTCACAAATGGCATCTTTATATATTGTGTGCCCAATAATGTAGTTTTTTATGCATTTGCCTTTTAAATCCTGTAGAAAATAAAAAGTAAACTTACAACCAAACTTATAATAATACTAGCTTTTATAACAGTCCATGTATTTACTTTTGCTGGAGATTTTGATTTCTGCTTACAGCTTTGAGTTACTGTCTGAGCAAGCATCCTTTCATTTCTAAAGGAAGGACTTCCTTTAGCATTTTTTGTAAAGCAATTCTGGTGGTAGCAAACTCCCTCACTTTTGAAGAGGAATTTTGCTGGATATAGAATTCTGAGTTTCATCAATTTGCATAAATCAACCCTCTACTTTCTGACCTTCAAAATTTGATGAGAACTCTGGTCATCTTATTGAGGATCCCTTAGGGTCCATGACAAGTCACTGCTCTTGCTGCTTCCAAGATTCTTTGTCCTTGTGTGTCCTTGAGTTTATTCCATCTGGAGTTTGTCTGGGTTCTATGTGTAGATTCATATCTTTCATCAAATTGAGAAATTTTTGGTCATTGTTTCTTCAAATATTCTGACTCCTCTCTCTCCCCTCTCTGTCTCTTCTCCTGGGATTCCCACAATGCTTGTCTGCTTAATGGTCTCCCATGGGACTCTTTGGTTATGTGCACTTTTCTTTTTTCTCCATTCCAGTTGTCCAATCTTTAAGTTCATTGATTCTTCCTTCTTATTTAAATGTGCTTTTTAACTCTCCTAGGGAATTTTCCATTTCGGTATTGCACTTTTCAGCTCCAGAATTTTCTTTTGGTTCTTTTTTATAATTCCTGTCTCTTTTGATAGTATTTTTGGTCACATATTGTTTTCCTGTCTTTGTCCATGTCCTCCTCTAGCCCTTTGAGCAGCTTTCAGACCGTTAAAGTCTTTGGCCTAGTAAGTTTGCTGTCTGCTTCCTTCCTCAGTGATGATTTCTGTTCTTTGTTTCTTTGAATGGGTCATACCTTTGCATGCCTTGTGACTTTTTGTTGAAAACTGGACATTTGAATTTTATAATGTAAATCTGGAAATGAGATTATCCTATTTCCCCGGGGTGTTTTTTTTCTTTTCAATTTTTGAAGGTATCGCTGATCAGCCTGAGGTGAAAGCTTGAGGTTTTCTCTGGTCTTTCTTGAACCTGTGTCTTTCCATGAACTTGAGCATGGCTTTCTAAATTTCCTGTTTACATGGTTGCTTTTTTCTTTTTCTTTCTTTTTGAAACAACTCCCATTTTTCATGGATCAGAACTCCTACCACAACTTAAGTTGGTCCTCTGCTCAGGGTCCCACAGGCTCCAATGTGTCAGTCATACTGCATTCTCCTCTCGAGGCCCAAGCAGGGACGAATCCTCAGTCAAGCTCCTTTGCGTTGCTGGCAAAATTCATGTCTTGTAGCTTTGTGACTGAGAATCCTGGCTTCTTACTAGTTTTTGGCTACACACCAGGCTGAGACCATAGTTACTGTCCAAGCAGTTGCTTCTGAATGTCCTTTTCTTTAAATATTTGGTTCCCAAAATAGGAAACGGGAAAGAAATAACAAAACAACTGGGGCTATTCCTTTAAGTCTCCTGAAAGCCACATCAGCCAGTGGGGGATACGGCAATGGCCGCCCACCTCTGTATCCGTACTTCTTTGGTCAAAAGCAGCAATCAGTGATCAGAACACAGAATCTCACAGTTGGAGGGCAAGGTCCTTATTGCCTACCCTGCCTCTGGCAAGTTGCACCAAGAACCCAGGCTGCCATGTGCTCGGATGAGGGGGTGGGCAGCCATTACCACACTAAATGCTGAAATAGACTGGAATTTACCCGCCAAGCTTTCCCCTGGGAGTCGCAAGCAGTCAGATGGACGCTAGAGTTCCAGAATTGTTGGAGTCTTTGAGTGGAGATGGCTTCCCGGTGCTTCTGATTCTGCCAGCTTCCCTGACATCACTGGTCATATTTGCCCTTAACTCCCACCCATCAGTCACTGGGACACAGCGTGTCCGTGGGCTCAGCAGACACAGGCCGTCCCGCATTCTGCTGTCTGTGAGGGGACCATGCTCCGGTTGGGAATGTCTGGCTCACTGGGGCTCTTTCTCTGTTCACAGTTCCTGCTAAGTCATGGGGGCTTTCAACAATCTGTATAATTGTTTGTCCCCACACCAGCCCTGCCTACTGTCTCAACAACTTCCTAAGTCTGCTCTTTTGAGACTTTCTAGTTTGTTCCTTTACCCTCCCCTCAACCAAGTACAACACTGGCCTTCCCTCGGGCAGCCACACTGACCGCTCACTTACCTGATGGTCAGAAACACAGAGACGGATCGATATTCTACAGAAGGCCCTCAAGGGGCAAGATGGCATCGTCGAGAGTCAGGACCTGGAGTTGAATCCTGGCTTTGTAACTTGCCCTTGAACACGTTACCTCCCCTGTGCCTCAGTTTACTCATTTGTAAAGTGGGGAAAACAGCATCTTCCTCCCAGGAGCATTGTACCGTTGAAGTATGTTCCACGCGGATGTGCAAGTGCTCCATCCTGCTGGCTCACACTGCGCCGCTATAAGTCCACGGAAACCATGCTTTCCACACGAGGGTCTTACCTGTCTGCGTCCTTGGCCACGGGGTGCTGGGCTGTTGCTGCTTCTCCCCAGCCAGCCAGGAGCTGTCCTGAGAAGCCGGGGCAGCCTCTGCCAGAAGACAGAAGCGCCGGGCACTCCGGCGAAGGCGTGGGTGGGCACTTTTCAGAACCAGAGAACCAGAGTCTCCAACCATCTTTTGGGGCCCTGGTTGGGACCTCCCGGGAGGCGGCGGGATTAGGAGGGCTTGGCAGAGTCTTGAGTTTGAATCCGGCTCCAGTTCATAACTGTGACTTTGGGGGGCGTACTTAACTCTTGAGCCTTGGATGCAGCGACACACAAGATGCTCAAAAACGTGGAAGGAAGAATCAGACGGAGTGATCCTGTGCTGGGACAGTGCTTCCATCTGAGGACGGTGATGTCCAGAAGGGGCCCGAAGGAGGAGTCTGGGCCCCTGGATATGCGTGGTCCCTTGGTCAGGGCGGTGGCGAGTGAGCGAATACAGAGAGAAAAATCAGCAAGTTGTTCGCTTATGAAATAGCGGGGTAGCCTGACCTGCAGACCCCGAGGGACGTCTGCCCTATTCCTCCCTGGCTCCGCACAAGGCCTGGGTACCCGGCTCCAAACCGCCTCCTGCCCTGGACAGAGGGGCAGTGCTGGCTGGCCGTGGAAGCCTTTGTGCCCGCAGATTATCTAGAAGTCTCTCCCTGTCTCCCCCCCATTCTTGATACGAAGACTTTCGATTTCTGTTCAGGGCCATGCAAGCTCCTCAGCCGTCACTCACCTGTCAGCTGCCCCCCCGGGGTCCTCCTGCCCCGCCGCCCGCACTCCCTCGGCTCTCCGGCACCAGGTGTCCTCTGAGCGGGGCGGGAGGGGGGTGCCTGGAGGGAGGGGCGGGCCAGACACAGGCCTGTGCAAGCACCGCACCGGCCCCCTCTAACTGGGCTCCACCCCCGTGTCCCCTTCTTTTCACTCACCACAGCATCCGCAGAGGGGCTGGTGAAAATGCCACCGCAGGGCACCCGCTCCGTCCCCAGAGGAAGTGGGGGGATGTGAGGCTGACTGCATCCCGCGTGGGGGCCGCTTGCGATGGCCGGTCTCGCCTCTCGGCCCGGGGAGGCTCCGCTGACCCTCCGGGGACCTGCGGAGTCCTGTGGCCCGCGTGGAGCTGCCCTGGGAGCCGGCCAGGGGTCAGCCTCCTGTGGGCCCAGGTGCCCCCCCGCCGCCCTCTGGCCCCCAGGAGGTGCGCTTGGCTCCCCCGGGATCCCCGTTGTGACAGCAGCGTCCTGAGGGGCTTCCACCTCAAGCATTTCACCGCTTGCAGGATGGGCTCGACATCCTTGCTCCCAGCCAGACCTCAGATCCCTGAACCGTGAACACTGGACGTTCCACGGGCTTCTAGGGAGGTGATTCGGGTACCTTGGGTGGGACCCTCCAGAAGCCCTCCCACAGCCCTCCCAGTTATTCAAAGCCGGCCAGACCCAAACCAGGAGGGGCCTGCGAGGAGGGACTTTTCCGAGCCCTGCAGGGCGGAGGCGGCCTCGGGGAAGGAAGAGTGTTGGCCACGGCTCGCTCGCTGCGTACCGGTCCCCACGGCCCATGGGCCATCGGGCAGGGCCGGGGCAGCTCAAGCTCCAGGAACCACCTCTGGCCCAGGGGCCCCGTCGGTCATGGGATGGGATCCCTGCCCAGGGGGCGCCCTGGAGCAGGATGGACGAGAGCACCTCTGACTTCCTTGTGCCCTGGGTGCCCGGGGAGCGCCCCCCAACCTGCTTGCTGATGGCTGTCGTGCTTTATGTCGTGCTGGTCGTGGGGCCAAGAGGTGACATTGCTGCAGGGGACCTGAGCTGGGACCAGCCACACAGAGTGCTGTGGGAGATGGTGACAGTTAGGGTCAGACTTGACTGCTCATCACGAAAAGCCTGCTTTGTGCAGACAAGACAAGGAGCCTCCGGGAGGAAAGGCAGCACCTGTGAGCAGCTTAGCTTCACACACAGTTTGGGGGCCTTGAAACGACACGAATGGAAGCCAGACTGGAAGAAAAACCAAGAAAAATAAATCTGGAGGCCATTAATAATGATCCGGGAGATGCCCTGCGTCAGAATTCTCCTCTCCAGGGAAGCACAGAGCTGTTTTCAGAAGCAGGAGGAGGCTGGGGGAGAAGAGGGGGTCAGCGCATGGAACAGAGCAAAGCGACAGACAAGCCTGGAGGGCACGTGCGGCGGGGAGTCGGAGTCAGACCTGCCGCAGGGACACTGGCCGCCCCCCGCCGGTCCCGCAGCTCAGCCCCAGGACGGTGGACATGGAGGGGGGCCGTGGACTTGGGTGGGAAGGCTCCGTCAGGAGGTGGAAAGCCCACAGAAGGCATGTCACAGGGAGTTTTGAAGACACTCACTGATGTGGCTCAGTTAGATACTTGAAAAAGTCTTGAGAAAAGACAAAACCAAATGTGCTAGAACAGCAGGGAAAGAAAGCCTCCCTTCATTCCTCCGCCGGCTCGTGGGGCTGACTGGGTGGCGGGTCCTGGGGGCGCGTGTTTGGAGGCCTCTCCCGCCGACTGAGCTTTCGTACGTCAGCTCTTGGCTCCGTTGTTCCACACCTTGAGATTTCTCTTCGCTTGTTCACTCGTGAAACTCTTGCCACGAAGCCCAGGTGAAGAATGGGAGCTTTCCGGATCATTTAAAATCCCCAGAGGAGGCTTCACTGCAGAGTGAAACAGCGATCGGTGCGTCCATCAGATCGTTACGTTGTACACCTTGAACTGATACAATTGTAGCTCAATAAAACTGGAAAAAAAATAAAATTCATAAACTTCCATAAAAAATTAAGTTTGGGGCGCCTGGGTGGCTCAGTTGGTTAAGCATCTGACTCTTGATTTCGGCTCAGGTCACGATCTCGGGGTCGTGAGACTGAATCCCATGTCGGGCTCTGCGTGGAGCGTGGAGCCTGCTTGAGATTCTCTCTCTCCCTCTCCCTCTGCCCTTCACCCATTTTGCCCATTCCTCCACCCCCGGCGTTTGGAAAAAAGTATTTAAAACAGGCTTGGCGTTCACCTGATGGGGTTCTCGCAGCTCTGTAGGAATCAGGTTCTGATCCCTGAGTCCGAGAACTCCTTTACTCTGAGGGAAAAAAGTCAACTTACATTAACTTGTGATCACATGAAGAAAGCTTGTGCTGGGCACAGAACCTGGATATTAAACATTTCCCATTTTGTTTTATGATTCTCTTTAAAAAAAAAAAAAAAAGTCACAGAAAGTGAAAGGTAGGAGTTCCAGCAGAAACTGCATAAAGATGAAGAAATGAATCTCTACTGACATTCAGTCAAGAATTAATTCCCTGTGTAAAGAGAAAGGGGAATCTTCCTGAAGCAACTTAGAAGGTCAGACACCTTCTGGGAACAGCTGTTACCTGGTCAAGAGACCAAAATTCTTCCAGAAACAGCAGAAATCCTCAGCGGCCTTTCCCGAGGCCAGCTCATTTCCCATGAGAGAAACACAGTAATTTAGGAAAAGAAAATGCAGACTTCAGACAAAAGTTACTCAGAAGGAATTAAAAGCTTAATGTAGGTCCCTAATACCTCAGGTGAAGCATCTGGCAGAGGCCCAAGAGGCCCAGCAGGGAATCCTCTGGAACCAGACTCCTGAGGAAGAAGGAACGTGGAGCTGTGATGATACAGGGACCCAGGGTGCGACCACGTCCCCCAGAGACTCAGGTCCTCAGGAGAGGGGACCCTCCACCGAGTTTGTCCATCGTCCTGATGGACGGGCAGACCCCGATGCTCGGACACTCACCTACCCGGAACCACGGGCCGAGATGCTGGTCTTCCCCTCGGACTCAGATGTTACCCAGGCCCAAGAGGTCCCAGGGACCGAGCCTAAGAGCACCTGTCCTTCCCTACATTCAGGAAAACAAGGACGCTGCCCTCCAGGAACTCTCTCCTCCAGTGGTCTTTGTTGGCCCAACACATACTCCACTGACAACAGAAATGTCTACACCGCATGCTGGCTTCCACCTCCGTCCACAGTCTGAGGTAGTGACTTGCCTTCTGATGCGGCAGCTGGACGATCCCGAACCTTACCTAGATAGCTTTATCTCTGCACTAAAGTAACTTTGAGTTTTTTTTCTCCTTTAGCTTTATTGCGTTTAGTTCAGAGATTATACAGTGGTTCAAATTAGAATCTTGATGAAATTATTCTTAAAATAATGATTAAATAACTGAAGAATATTTGAATGTGAATCTTATAACTTAAATGATTCCACTTCATTCTATTTGTGGGTAGTGTTAATACATAATTTTTGTTGTTACTAAGTCTGTTAAAATAATCATTAATAAAGCAATAATTTCTAAGACAATTTTGACAACTTTTCTCTTGGTTTTATTGCTGTTATTTACAATCCTTTGGGGCTTCCTTTACAGTTATATTTGACGTAGAAGTGAATCTCGGGGCACCTGGGTGGCTCAGTCGGTTAAGCCTGCCTTCGGCTCAGGTCATGATCCCAGGGTCCTGGGATCGAGCCCCACGTCGGACTCCCTGCTCAGCAGGGGGCCTGCTTCTCCCTCTCCCTCTGCCCCTCCCCCTGCTCGTCTCTCTCTTTCACTCTCTCAAATGAATAAATAAAATCTTTTAAAAAAAAGAGTGAATCTGTTTCCTTTTTTCTGGGTCTAGAGAATGTGAGGGTGGAGGACAGATTTTGGTTCATGCCAGGTCACTCACTAGGGGACCTGTGCTGAGAGTACTTGAGGATTTCAGAGTTCATTTCTATGAATCAAGGGCTGGATTTCGTCTAGTTTTTAAGACTGATGTATTTGTATAAATGAGTTTTCATTTAAAAAAATTTTTTTTCAGATTTTATTTATTTGACAGAGAGAGAGAGCGAGAGAGGGAACACAAGCAGGGGGAGTGGGAGAGGGAGAAGCAGGCTCCCCGCTGAGCAGGGAGCCCGATGCGGGGCTCGATCCCAGGACCCCGGGATCATGACCTGAGCCGAAGGCAGTTGCTCAACGACGAGCCACCCAGGCGCCCCTCATTTAAAAAATTTTTAATTTACACTTTTGTCAACTATAACTCAATAAAATATAACATTTAAATGAAAGGCCTAGACAGTGACATCAGCCAGGACGGAGGACTAGGAAGCTCCGGGCCCCCACCCCCCACAGACGCAGTAGACAACTCCAGACTGGCTGAAATACCATCTACAAACATCTACAGCAAGCAAGCAAATGCCCAGTCAAGAAAAAGCCACATTCGCAATGATAGGAAATTTCAAAGTGTTTTCACTCACCCTTGCCCCCGCCCCACTCCCTCCCTGGTGTGGCATGGCATGGTTTGGGGGAAGGGCAGCCAGGTCCCCTTAAGCCTCCAAACTGGGCCACCCAGCGAAAGTCTTCCTCTGCACAGAAATGGTCTACAAGACCTGGGACATTTTTCAGATGCCCAATATTCAACAAAAGATCACAAGGCAGAAACAAGAAAACATGGCAACCACAAAGAAAATACCTGTAGGATATACACAAAAGCAAATGAGAAAGGAACCAAAATGTCCCTACAGAAAAAAAAAAAAATCACCTGACCACAAAGGAAGGCAGTAATGGAGGAAAGGAGAAGGGAGAAGGCTGTAAGACACAGAAAACAAATAAAATGGCAAAAGTCAGTCTTCTCCAATCAGTACTTAGTTTAAATGTAAACGAATTAGGGGCGCCTGACTGGCTCAGTTGGAAGAGCATGCAACTCTTCACCTTGGGGTCATGAGTTTGAGCCCCACGGTGGGCGTAGAGATTACTCAATAAACTTAAAAAGAAAATGTAAATGAATTTAAACTCCATAATCAAAAGACACAGATTGGCAGAATGGATAGAAAAGCAGGGTCCATCTGGATGCTGTCCACACGAGACTCACTTTAGATATAAGGACGCACATGGCTTGAAAGTAAAAGGATGGAGGAAGGTATTCTGTGCAAGCGGTAATGACAGGAGAGCAGGGGTAGCTATACTGATGTAAGACAAAATAAACTTCAGGACAGGGCGCCTGGGTGGCTCAGTTGGTTGAGCGACTGCCTTCAGCTCAGGTCATGATCCTGGAGTCCCGGGATCGAGTCCCACATCGGGCTCCCAGCTCAGCGGGGAGCCTGCTTCTCCCTCTGACCCTATCCCCTCTCATGCTGTTTCTCTCTCTCTCTC
>NW_022589782.1:5546709-5828799 GCF_004348235.1 Phoca vitulina | reverse complement strand
TCCCGGCTCAGCTGGGAGCCTGCTTCTCCCTCTGACCCTATCCCCTCTCATGCTGTTTCTCTCTCTCTCTCTCAAATAAATAAATAAAATCTTTAAAAAAAAAAAAAAATAAAAAAAAAAAAAAATAAACTTCAGGACAGAAACTACTCAAGAGACAGAGAAGGGCATCATATAACCAAAAGGTCAGTTCACCAAGAAGATCGGAGAGTTACAAACATACATGCATCAGACATCAGAGCTCCGAAACATCTTAAGCAAACACTGACAGTAATCGTGGGAGAGTCTAATACTCCACTCTCAGTAATACACAGAAGAAGCAGACTGAAGATCAGGAATGAAAAGGGGACTTGAACGACACTGTAAACCAATCGCACCTAATGGACACATACAGAACACCATCCGACATAATCTCATATATAGAAAAACCTAAGAAAATACATACCAAAAAACTGTTAGAGGACTAAAAAACAAATATATACCACCTTCCTAAGGAGCCTTTTAGGCATTTTTATCAAATCAGTCCCCCAAACAAGGGAACAATACTACTTTAGTGAAGAGAGTGTGGTCCAGGGGCGCCTGGCTGGCTCAGTCGATGGAGCGTGCAACTCTTGATCTCGGGGTCATGAGTTCGAGCCCCACGTTGGGTGTGGAGATTACTTACTTTCATACATACATAAGAAAGAAAATATGGTCTAGTGTAAAAATAATACTGTGTTGTGAAGTTAACATATACAGAAGTAAAAAGTATGATGTCAACAGCACAGAGGAAGGGAGGGGAGAAATGGAAGTTACCATTGTAGGCCTCTGACATAGGTGATGTGGTATAATAGTGTTTGAACACAGACTCTGATACGTCCGAGAGGAATATGGTAACTCTTGATAATTCACTAAAAACAATGCATGTTATCCAGAAACACATAAAAAATTTTATCACTACATTCATGAGGTGTAGCAGTCAAAATAGTCCTGAATTATATTTGGTAGTATTTTAAGATTTTTCATCTATTATCTATGCACGATGTAGGTCCACTTTTTTTTTTTTTTGGACTCATCATTAACTTTCGGAATTAAAAATAAGCTAAAGATAAGAACTATCTTACACTATTATACAGAATCCCATATAATTATGGCTTGTTTAGTATTTCCCAAACTCTTCTGTCTTACAGACCAGGAAAACATACTGACCAGAACTGAGACTGGTATATAGTAATTAATTTTTTAGTTTGTCAAAGATAACATTAAAAAAATTAATAGCCTATCACTAGGATTTCAAGGACATTTTAATAGCAAAACTTTTCATGATAAAAGACTCATTGATTGTCCTTTATGAACCTCACTTTTGTGCATCGATTTTTCTCATCTTTCTACTGATGGGCAAGAATTTCTGCACCAGCTCACGGTGGGCTCATAATCCAGTGTTTGTTATCCCTGGTTTTCCCCCTACTCTCCCCATCCCTCATTAGCTGGTTCATTAACCAGGGGTGGCCCACGTATCCATCAAAATACTCGTTTCCCCTCCCAAAGGACCCCCACCACCTTTGTAAGCTGTCTTCCTCCACACTTCCTCCCCCATCTTCCTCCAGGCTTCTTGAGCTCCACCATTTCCTTGAGACCCAACTCACATCTTTTACCTCCCACGATCTTTTTTAAAGTGAAGCCTTTCAGAGAACCTTT
The DNA here is from genome assembly GCF_004348235.1 of Phoca vitulina. Taxonomy (NCBI): domain Eukaryota; kingdom Metazoa; phylum Chordata; class Mammalia; order Carnivora; family Phocidae; genus Phoca; species Phoca vitulina. The sequence goes on along the minus strand of NW_022589782.1, from coordinate 5,827,125 downwards.
AGTCAGTTCTTATTTTCAAGAAACTAAACTAAAGCCTCCTAGCTTGTCAGGCTTTTTACCATGTTTGTCCAACAACTAAAATGGCTTTCCCCCTAAGAAAATTTATGCCAACACTATCTTAAATGTCTTTTCTTCCTGATAAAAACAAACAAAAAGACCGTCTGAACTAAAAAACGAATTCAGTGAAGCTGCGGGATACGATATAAACAAGCAGAAATCAGTTGTGTTTCTGTAGGTGAACAACGAGCAACCCAAAGATGAAGTTAAGAAATGGTTCCATTTGTAGCAGCATCAAGAAGAACAGGAATAAACTTCACCAGCAAAATGAAACACTTGTACACTCAAAACTATAAAATTACAAAACGAAAAATTGAAGAAGACACAAAAGAAATGGAAAGACATTCTGGGTTCACGAATTGGGACACAATATTGCTAAGATGTCTTTACTGTCCAAAATGATCTACAGATTCTATGCAACCCCTGCAAAAATCTAACAACACTTGGGCAAAACCAGAAAAATCCCCCTGAAAATTCATAGGGAATCTCAGGGACCAGGCCCCCAACCGGCCAGAACAATCTTGAAAAAGAACAATGTTGGAGGCCTCACACTTCCTGATTTCAAAACACACACCAAAGCTATAGTCATAAACGTAGCTTGGTACCGACGTAAAGACAGACATATGTAGGGGGCACCTGGCCGGCTCAGTTGGAAGAGCATACGACTCTTGATCTCAGGGTCTTAAGTTCGAGCCCCACATTGGGTGTAGAGATTACTAGAATGAATGAATGAATGAATGAATGAATGCTTAAAAAATAAGATGGACATGTAGACCAATGGAAAAGAATGGAGAACCCATAAACCCCTCATGTATGGTCAAATCGACCATTCCGCGAAGGATGGCACTTGGGAACAAATGGCACTTGAAAAACTGGTATCCACATGCCAAAGAATGAGTTTGAACCTCCCTACCTTATGGACCAAAGATTTAAATAGAACAAAACTATAAAAGTCTTAGAGAAAACCTAGGGGAAAAGCTTCGTGACATTGGGTTTGGCAATGATTCCTTGGATATGGCAACGAAAGAAAACTAGATAAACTGGGCTACATCAAAATGTAAAACTTATGTGTGAAGGGGGCACTATCAAGAGTATGAAAGGGCTGCCCACAAAATGGGAGAAAGTGTGTGTAAATCCTAGAAGTAGGTGTAAATCCTGTAAGAGGTTAGTATCCAAAATATATAACATCTTTCTACTGATGGGCAAGAATTTCTGCACCAGCTCACGGTGGGTTCATAATCCAGTTCATAACTTAAAAAAATCCAACAACCCAGTTAAGAAATGGACAGAAGATCTGAATAGATGTTTCTCCAAATGGTCAGTAAGCTCATGGAAAGATCCTCAAAATCACTAATCACAAGGAAAATGCAAACCCAAACCTCAATGAGATGGACGCCACCCTCCCTCCATTCGGATGGTTGTTACAACAAAGAAAGGAAACAAGTGTTGACGAGGATGTGGAGAAATTGGAACCCGTTCACACCACTGGCCGGGGTGTAAAATGGTGCAGTTGCTGGGGGAAACTGCATGGCAGTCCTTCAAAAAATTCAACACAGAATGACCATACGATGCAGCAACTCCACTTCTGTGCATGTTCCCGAAGAACCGCGCGCTCGAGTCCAACAGATGCCGGCACACCGGCGCTCACGCGGCGTCATCCACGATAACCAAAAGCGCTCCGTCGATGGGTGAGAAGATGAACAAGATGCCGCACATAGATGCAACACAGGATTATTCAGCTTTAAAAAGGAAGGAGACGCTCTCACATGCTGTAACACAGACGCACCCTGAGGATGGATGCCGGGGGAAGCCGCCGAGCACCACTGGACAAGTACCATACGGCACTACTTACAGGAAACTCCCAGAGTAGACACATCCACGGGACACTAAGTAGAAGCAGAAACCGCCGGCGGCGGGGGGGGGGGGCGGGGGACGGGGGGGCGGTTTGTGTTTAATGGAGGCAGAGTGTCCTTTTGGGAAGATGAAAAAAAGTTCTGGAGAAGGGAGGGTGGTGGGGGTTACACGAGCATGTGAATGCTGGACACTTAGAAATGGTTAAAATGGTGAATTTTATGTATATTTTCCCATAATAAAAGTAAGTGTCTAATAACAGTACTTACCTTGCAACATGCTTGGGGAACCTGGGGCATACGCCATGGGGGGCCCCCATAAACAGACCCGGTCTCTGGCCTCCCCGCTCCAGGTGCCCGACCTTCCCACTTATGGATGGAGCGCAGAAGGGGCAGGACCTCCACTGAGGAACACTCTTCTGCCCTCGCTGTTCCAAGGCTGGTTTTCCTAGAAAGCGGGGGTAGTGCCGAGGGCGTGGTGTGAGCGAGCCTGGCCCAGAGCCCGGGGCCCTCAGTACGCCAGCCTCCCTCCAAACACTGACCACACGAGTCTGCCACCCCCGGGTTCCACAGCTGACTCCCCCTCTCTGAGCTGGGAACCCCTTCTCTGTGAAGTGGAGAGCCCCCCCCTTCAGGGCTCAGGGACCACCTACCTCCCAGGACCGGTGACCCGTGCAGCGGCCCCACCTTGTGGCCACCCGCCACCATCGCCCCTGCTTCCCAGGCACAGACTGGGACACCACCCTACCCCAATCCTGTAGGGTGGTCACCTCCCTTGGTCGCCTCTGCTTCTTCGGGCACATCTGGTTACACCCCTCAGGCTGGACTTTGTGGGGACACTGCATGACATCAGCTGCAGGCTTCCCCCCGTGCTGGCCTGGGGCATCGGGGGACAACGAGGGGCAAAGGCAAGGCCTGGGAAGGGCTCCGAATCCCCGCCCTGAAAGGGGTCTTGCCGGGCAGGCCCTGAGTTGTGGGAAGGCGTCCTCCTCGCAGCAAACGGAGCACTTCCCAGTGGAGCGAGTCCCTTTAAATTCAGAATCCCAGTTTTACAACGTGGGCCGAAGCCCCATCCCGCTTCTCATCCTCGGACACTACGCCGTGTGCTCAGGAACCCCCCACCATGTCCTCCAGGGCAGGCTCTTCTGCCTTGTCCGCTCCGCCCGCAGGATGGAGGAGGCCAAGCTGGGGGGGCAAGGCCTCCGTGCCGCCCGCCGTCCCCCCGCCCCACGCACACAGGTGACCCGGCAGCAGCCCCGAGGTGGGGAAACCAAGCCCAAGGGACCAGATTCGAGGGCATGTTTCCTACCGTCAGAGTCGGGACCGGCCTTCCTCGTCACCATCGCAGAAGTTCCAAGCTGAGACCCCTCCCAGGTGTCATCTGCTCGTCACCAGAGAACCACTGAGTGTGGCTCCTGCCGGCCCCGGGGCTCGGTCCCCGAGGGCTGAGGAAACACCTCACAGAAACAAGCATTTCCACACACATTAAGGGATGACACGTCCTTTTATAAAATATTTATTCTAAAAAAATCACACTGTACAAATTTAGATAGAACATTCTCAATGCTCCTATTTATAAAAATGTGAACATAACAGACTGGAGTGAACCGACAAACTTCTGTGGCTCTTTTCTTTTTAAATTAGGCAGGAAAAAAGTGTTTTTCCAAGTACAATGATAGTAAACGTGTCGAAGGCGCCCAAGAACCAGCCGATGAAAAGCGTACCATTCACCTGCCGCTCCCAGAGCTCACGCTCTCCCCGTGGGTCTGCACCCACACGCACAGGACAGGCGTTCCCACGGGGTGAAGGAGGCCTTGCTGACCCGCGTCAGCCGCTCGCTGAGCTCCCAGAGCCGGTTCCATACAGCAGAGAAGTTTGTGCTGAGAGAAAAGCCAGCACGATTTGTTCATAATTTCCTGTTTCTCTAACAAAGTGGGTTTTCTGTACACTTGTTATAAAGTCTGCACAAAAGCACAAAGCTCCTGTGAGGTGTTACTTCTGAGTTAAAAATGGACGACAGAGAACCGTCTTCTACAGTTCAAGCTGTACATTCACACAGAGGGAGAAACACGATAAAAAATTCACGAAGAAATTCCAGGCCGGGGAATCCTGGTTTCTGGAAGGGGACCGCAGAAGCTCGGACGTCTCCGCTCTGCCCTTGCTGACGGCCCGGCTCCCGTCCCGGGCGGGCGGCGCCCCTCGGGCCACGTCTCCCGCTGCCGCTGCGGAGCCCAGGCCGAGGGGCCTCACAGCCACGGGTGCCAGGCGGGGTCCATGCGGCACAGGTTGTCCAGGCTGTTGGCGGCGGCCACCAGCGTGTTCACTTTGCTCTCCCCGCCTTCAAACTGGGCCAGGTTGTGCAGGCGGGTCATGATGGCCGTGACCGCTTTCTGCACCAGGGACACCAGCTGCTGGCTGTCCATGTTCTCAGGCTGCCCAGCGGCCGAGAGTGGAGAGGAGGTGTCCTCCTGCGTTTTTTTGTGCCAAGCGATGATCTCGTCCCGAAGCACCGTTTTCAGAATGCCATCCACCTGCAAGAAGAGAGAAGAAAATGGTGCTGGCTGAACCAAGCACAACCCGGAGGGGCGGCTTCCTAACGAGGCTGGGCCTGGCCACGGCGAGCCACGGCGCCCAGGGCCTCGTCGATGCACCAGGGAAGCCGCCTGGGGTCCAGCAGTGGCCACAAGGCATAGCCTTTTGGTCTGAGCAGGGCACACGTGTCCCATGGCACCTGCTGCTGACACACTGCTTCCTGGTGCCAAATGTCTGTTTCACTCCACGCATCTGAGCACCTGTCGAGGGGCCTGTTCCCAGCACTGCAGCCAAGAGTGAACAAAACAGAAACACCAACAGCCCCTTGCCCTTAGGGTGCTTTGCTCCTGACAAAGACATGCCCGACATTCCCTGTGGTGATGGGCACTGAGCAGAAACAGCAGCTGAGCCGGGCTCGGAGCAGTTCTGGGGGAGGGCGGGGTTGCTGGTGACGAGGTCACATTTGGGGTGAGACAGGAAGGAATCAAGGACGCAAGGCATGTGGCTGTCACACGACCTGTTTCTCGGGCCAAGGAGAGCCACCCTAGGCCTCCGTGTGGCCACAGCAGACTCTGGGTTCTAGCCCCAGCTCCACCACTTCTGGCCTGGGTGGCCTTGGGAGAGTTACTTAGCCCTCTGTGCCTCAGTTTCCCCATTTATATACAGGGCATAGTAACAGAGCCTCCCAAACGTATTTTTAGAAGAGATTCCCATACAAAATGGTCTACATTTTAGCCAACCTACAGGCATTCTCTACATTTAGGCTGTTAGGAAATTTGGGTCCAGAGTTTGGAGACAGTCTGATTCCTTCCCATCTACGCTGCACTGTCTACACAAAGAGTAAAGCATGGCATTATCCAAGTTGTAACAGGCCTTTGAAATATGAGGAGCCGCCTGCATTCTTTTTAGTTTCCAAATAGATGCCATTCTAAGGACTGCCCTATGATTGCTTCCAGGAGTGTAACATTTCAATCTACATGAGGACTTCCTATTTCAAGCCTTATGCCGCAGGTAGGTGACCGTGAACTCGCTGCAGCAGAGCACACACTGCTCCTCACGGAGAAATCCCGGGGCCATTTTTACTCATGTTCATACTCACGCTTTCCCCAAAAAGCACTCCCCACTGATGGACACGTGCAACCGAGCACTGAAAAGCACAAGACGTGTATAATGTAAAGTCTGCGTTCCCAGTTAAGCAGTTAGCTAATAATTTTAAAATTTCTCTGAGTAAACGCTTTTGGAAAGCGACAGGTACCTGAAGGCCTCTTGAGACACAAACTGCTCATCAGTGGAAAAAAAGAAAAAAGAAAAGAGGCACAAGTGATCTCTCCAGTTAAAAGAAAAGTAACCTGCGTTCAGTCCCCAGTTGTGAGGAGAGAATTACTCCGGTGGTGAAGACGGGCTGGGAGTGAGCGTGAACTGGATTCGAATCCCGGCCTGTCCTCCCCAGTGGCCTGAGCGCCTTCCCTGCCCTCGCTCCCCATCTATGTACGGCCTCCCGGAGCATCTGACGGGAAGCCGCCCAGCAGCCAGGGACGGGCGGCCGGGGGAAGGCACCGGGGCCCCTGGCCCATCACCGCGACAGAGCCGCCCCGTGGCTTCCCGTGGCCGAAGGTGTCCTGGGACTCCAGGGTGTGCCTTGCACGTCACAGCCCTTTAGGCCCCGTAACCACAGCGCGAGTAAGATGGGCGCCATCCTGCAGACAACACCTCTGCCCTTTTATTTTTAAGTAATCTCCACGCCCAGCGCGGGGCTCGAACTCACCACCCGGATATCAGGGGTCGCGAGCTCTACTCACGGAGCCAGCCAGGCGCCCGTCTTCCGCCCTTTTGTAGCGGAAAGATTTATATACACGCAAAACGGAAGGCAGCTTTGAAACCAAATAAACAAAACCTACGAGCAACAGTCATTGCTGGGAAAATCATCCAACAGAGGCTTCCAAGTCCTTTGTGTAAAACTGGTTCCTCAACATCCTAAATGCTTTCAGACAACAAACATTTTGAAACACTTTTTCCAGAAAGCAGCAGCTTGAATTGCGCAGCAACAACGGGCTTTCTCCCCGCTTACTAGCCGACCAGCAGCCTGTAGGCCGCGCGGTGTTCGAGCGACCCCGTGTGCGGTGCACCAGCCATCGTGGCCTACCTTGAAGTTGGGCTGGGCGAAGCACCGGGCCACGGCGATCATGGAGGCCGTCAACGGGCCGGAGACGCCGATGGTGGTCAGGAATTCGGAAATGTTGGGGGTGAGGCGGAAAGGGACGGGGCGGTTGGCATCCAAGTCTCCGGTTGCGTCGTTTATATCAAACCGAAAGTAGGCCACATTCAGTTTGCCAGTGTCCTAAACACCAGAAGGAGACAGTCTCAGAACTCACCCAGCACGATGCAGACGCTGAAGGAGAGGCTCTGCCTGGTGACACCCAATTACCTGAGCGATCTGTAACATCTCGGGGTTGAGTCTATTCAAATGCAAGACGAATTCTGCAAAGCCAATGAGTGCAAGCTGGATGGTGAACATCTTCCGGAACGTCCAGTAGTCCGTGGCGTTGGGGAACGTGTGCAGAGCCCACTCTTTCAGCATGCTGCGTGGCACCATGTTACTCTGAACTTCTTTGAGGATGTCTCGAAGGACCTGAAATGACATATCACTCCACCATAGCTTCCCTCAAACTTGTATTTTTTTAAAAGGAAAACTCTCAAATTGTAATTTTGTACTTACTTGGCACCAATAGAGTGAATTCTGTTGACAAATACATATGTGATGTCGTTTGACTAAACACGGGGATGTCAATTTTCCTCTAGGGCTCAGGTCATATGCTTAAAGCAACAAGAGAGCCATCGAATAAAAGCCTTAGCTGCATGATGTGTGGTATTTGTTTTACCAAGAATTTAGATAAAATCCGAATACTGTAACTTGTTAACTACAGAATATACTAAACCACTTTACAAAAATAACAAACGAATAGTTGGATACCAACACTTCACACCTAAGACTACTAAAAACAAAAGTCTTATAAACTGAAGGAGCTAGTTTCTTAAAGCAGAGCAGATGTTACACAACACTTCACACTGAATTTCAGTGTTTCAAACACCACAAATTCAGAGACAGTCTCAATAAAAACTTTACTAGAGTTAATTTAGTTCTTGTTAGACCAAATGGTAAAGGCACAAGGTCTATTCTGGGCTAAGTTCTACCCATAGAGAAGCCACTAGAATGCAGGCCCTAAGCAACCAAGAACCACGCAGACCATCAAGAACACTAGCACAAATCATAAAAATAAACTTAAAAAAAAACCAAACAAAACATTTTCATATAAACTTTGGAAAATTTTTTTAAATTCTGGAAATTAAAGGCTTACAACATCTGAGTAGCTTTTAGTCAAGAAAGAAAGGCTGAATCTTAGTGACAGTGAGCTTTGCAGCAGTTTAATTACACTATTCCCCTCCTCTTTTACCCACCTCCACATTGGCCTTGAAAACCAACAACTTTGCAACCATGGCAGCTGTAGAAACCGGCAGCCTAACAGCCACTGCCATGGGCAAATGTGTTTAGTGGGCCTCCCAAAACCTCATCTCCAGAGAATTATCACTATTTAACTGGGCGCTTCCTAAAAAAAGCCCCATTCATTGGGCTTGTCTGTTGGACTGAACTCAGAGTTCAGTCAGTGAGGAGCATCCTATTTCAATTGAAGAGCATTTGCTGAAAACAATCAGTGACAACCATTTAATGCTGCAGATGCCCGAGGCAGCGATACCAGCTGGAGCACAAAAGATGAGGGCAAACAAGAGGAAGAGCTAGGGAATGAGACGACCACAAGAGGCTTTGAAAAGCTTCAACATATTCCTAAGAATCTAGAAGATCACTTGTATGCTCATGAGAAACCTCAGAAAGCCCTATGCTCTCACATCCGGTTGACCGTGAGACTACATAAACAGGAAGTGAAAGCTAAGGCAGAGATGTAAATTACTTGGACATGTTGAAGGCACCCCCCCCACCACACAAACAGAGGCCCTCAAAAAGGGGGAAGACTTACTGCTTCAAGGAATTTAAGAAAATCTCTGTCAAATCATTAGCTAGCTGAGCAGAGATTTCAATGGCTGCACATGACAAAAACAGACTTTACAAATTAGTCCAGGAAAGTCACTAAACAAACAGCAACAATAACAAGCCTTGGGGAAAATTATCTGATTTCTAGAGTTGTCACCTATTATTAAAAATATCAATTTCTCAACAAAAAATCATTAGAAAAGCAAAGTAACAGAAAAACATAGCCAATACACAGTAAATAAAGTGCAATCACTTACATCCAGAACATACAAAGAATTCTTAGAATCAATAATAGACAAATCATATAATTTAAAAATGAGCAAAAGACTTGAATAGACATTCTCCAAAGAAAATATGCAAATAGCCAATTAGCACATGAAAAGCTGCTCAGTATCACTTGTTATCAACCAAAATGAATGAGAATGACTATAACCGAAAAGAATAATAACTGCTGGCAAGAATGCAGAGGAAAGAGAACCCTCATACACTGCAATCACCTGGGAAAATAGTTTGGCAGTTGATACAATGTTAAACATAAAACTTACCATGTGACCCATCAATTCTACTCCTAGGTATATGTCCAAGAGAAATGAAAACATACGTCTACACAAAAACATATACACGAATGTTCACAGTCATTAGCACTGGTCATAAGTCAAAAAGTATAAATAATCCAAAAGCCCATCAACAGACAAACAGATAAATTAAATGTGGTATAGTCACACAAGAGCATATTATTAAGCAATAAAAAGGAACAGACTACTGATACATGCTATAAAATGGGTAAACCAGGAAAACATTATGCTAAGTGAAAGCAAGCCACAAAAGGGCACATATTGTAGAATTCCTTTCGTATGATAATGAAGAATAAGCACATTCATGAGACCGAAAGATTCGTGGTTTCCAATGTCAGGGGGCAGAGAAGAATAGGGAGTACAGGTAATGGGTATGAGGCTTCTTTTTGGGGTGATGAAATGTTTTAATTTTTTTTTTCTTAAATAAGCTCCACGCCCAATGTGGGGCTTGAACTCCTGACCCTGAGCTCAAGAGTCACACGCTCTACTGACTGAGACAGCCACGCGCCCCTGGGGTGGTGTCAACTGCACAACTCTGTGAATATGCTGAAAACGCTGAATTGTACATTTTACTTTATTGTATTTGGGGGGGTGGAGAAGGAGAGACAGAATCTTAAGCAGGCTCCACGCCCAGCACGGAGCCTGATGTGGGGCTCAATCTCTCAACCCTGAGATCATGATCTGAGCAGAAATCAAGAGCTGGATGCTTAACCAACTGAGCCACTCAGGGACTCCTGAACTGTACATTTTAAAGGGTGAATTTCCTGGCAAGTAAATGATGTCTCAATAAAGGTATTAAAAAAAAAAAAGCAAAGGATGAAGACGCAGAGTTAGTAAGGAAACAAGCTAGGGTACAAAGAGTAAGGGGCCATGACACTGGCCTGTTCTGTACTGTTGTCAGCATCTCAGGCTGGCCCAACAGGACCCCACACGGTCTCTAAGCTGAACCAACCATCACCTTCATCAGTCATACGGCCGATTATAAAAAACTAGGAGACCCTCATGTCAGCAAATATTCGCAAATGGAGGTCATCAGTTTCCACAGTCAAAGGCAAATGCAGCCTGAAGAATACGATCCATTCATCTCCCACAAACACGTCAGAACTGTCCTTGGTCCACAGAGTGACCAGGCAGTGGCCTGGGACCTGATGAAGCCGTGACGCCAGTTCCCAAGGGAGGCCACAAGCTCTGTCCATAGAGGGACTGCACGCAGGCAGGAGGCTGCACCAGACCCCAAGGCCTGGACTGCCTCAGGCCCTGCCTGTGCCCTGAACACTGCCTAGGCGGGCAAGACGAGCACCTTGTGGCCTCCATCTTGCTAAAAACGAAGTCTCCCAAGTCTCGGACTAACTGAAATGCTGACATGAGGATCCCCTAGTGTTTTATAAACAGCAGTGTGACTGATGAAGGTGATGGATGGTTCAGCTTAGAGACTGTGTGCGTGGGGTCCTGCTGGGCCAGCTAGACCTGGACGGATGGAGACAAGGACGCAGCTTCCAACTCCATGGCATCTCGCCCAGAAACTGCGAGGCCCTCTCGGAAGGCACAGGAATGACCACAGTGGCGTCTGGGGAGCAGGCCAGGAGAGCTGCCTCTTGGTGATGCACACGATCCCGTACAAAACCTCCTCATCCAGACCCCACACCTCCCCTACTTCCTGCCAAGGGCAGGAATCTGCAGGCGGGGAGGGCCCTCTGTCCAGGCCTCCTGTGGCAGGCACTGTGCTCCCTGCCAAGCGAGTTTCACCTCCCGACACAGCTGGGCCGACATGTCTCAGCGCTCACCGCTTTCTGTATTTTAGGAAGTGTTTACGGTACAGATACCGTATGTTACCTAACGCCCCGGCAGCAAACCCGATGAATGGACTATGCAGTGGATAAATAGCCTCACGTCCCTTAGACCAAGTTTGGCCACCAAATGAGCTTCCCCTGAAGTTACTCTGCAGCAAATGTCACTTCATTAGGGTCCGTGGCCACCTAATTTCTACCACCTCACGAGGCCAAGGAGGGAAAAAGACACCTCTCGGCTGCCCGCGAGGCTGCACGTGGCAGCTCGCGCTCCCAACCGCCCCGATTCGGTACCTGGTGGCTGGCCTGGGTCCCGCGCGCCTGCACCGTGGCCAGCCTGTCATAGTACCGGGAGATGGGGTTGTCGTGCTCAATGCCCTTCTTGGCACAGCGCTGCTTGTAGATCTCCACGAGGGAAAGAGAAGAGGGGTTGTCCTCCACGAGGCGCATCTGTGGGGACACCGCCACCACGCGCGGAACTGGGGAGAAAGGAGAAGGCAATGGGAGCAGACCGAGAGAACACGCCTGGGCAGCGCTCGACCCCACTTCCAGGGCTGTCCCTGGAGCAGCTCACTCAGCCCTTGGTGAGCAGAGGACGGGGGGCAAGTCGGAAGTCACACACCGAGTCCTAACTCGGCACATGGCAGGAAGCCCGACCTCCTGGGTGACGGAGCCTGAGCTGCCATCACCTTGTGATTAAGACACAGGGGAACAGAAATTCTTTAGAAAGCAATCTTCAAAAAACCTAGAGACTCTGCCAACGGTTCACTCTTTAGAGGCTCTCCTTCACCGGGGTTCTATCAGCAGAGTTCAATCTTCCCCCTCACTCCACGGTGCGTGTCGAGTGTGGTTACGTTAACCTGCCTTCCAGCGTCGGGATGGCTGGCCCCCATCTTGGGGAAATTAGGAAAATGCTCCAGTCCTTTTCTGTGTTCTGTGGTTCGGTGACGGGAAGCTCCCAGAGTGAATCTGATCGTTCCACCCAGTTACTTCGTGGAGCTGTACTGAGAGTGAGGCACATTTGGGACCCCGATGACCACTCTCGCACTGGACATGCCTTTTATGAAGCGGTTCACCTCACATGCTGATAACCTCCATTGGGACCGCACTTAACTAGAAAGTGCCGGGCGTGCCTGCCCTGGAGCCAGACAGCCCGCACTCACATCCCAAGTCTGTTTTCCCAGTGATGTGACCTCGGGAACGGTCACTGGACGTCTATGAACTTCAGTTTCTTCATCTATAAATAAAAGTATAACACGTACCCCATAGGGTTGCTGGCAGACTAAATAATACTTTAAGGATATTAGATCAAGGTAATATTACTAAGACTTTTTTTTTTAAGTAAGCTCTACGCCCAATGTGGGGCTTGAACTCATGACTCCAAGATCAAGAGTCATACGCTCTACCGACTGAGCCAGCCAGGTGCCCCTGAAGACATTTTGTTGAAAATATTTTGTAGAGAGCTGAGAAATTTCCTGAAGATAGCAAAGAAGGTAGCGAAATCAAGCTTGTCCAGCATGGGGTCACAGCAGCAAGCTGCCCGGGTGCTGCTGAGTGGTCCAGCGGAAGCTGTGGAGTCCCTGTGCCACACCAGCCTGTCCCTAGGTCGCTAGGACTGCCTGCACCCACGCTGGGCATTCACGCGTGATTCTGGCTTCTAATGAGCCTAGAGTGGATTCAGCCTAATGTCTGTTAATGCACGACTACTAGCTCGCTGCCAAGGCGTCACCCCACCAAGAAATTCCACAGTGACTCGAGGGCACCTATTTGAACTGTCATTTGATGCTGACCAAGAGTTTGCTTCTTTGGAAAAAGCAAAGAACCATCTATTACCCCCAGATGTGATCCACACTATAAATCCCATTACATACATGTTAACACGCATACGGTTTTCTATGGACTCGTTTTTGAGATCTACTTCTTACTTTGGGGTTGTTGAACTTAAGGGTAAGAGATTTTAGGTCAAAATGGGTTGGATTCTTAGTGGTCAGAAGAAAGCTCCATAGGGGACTAGGTAACGTGCATTACAATGGGCTTCTAACCTCAGAGATTAGATGCTAAACTGTTTTAAGTGGTTCTCTTCTCTGAATGGGATGACAGCTCACCCCTGCCCCCATTACAGACAGAAATGGGTCACTCACGAATCACCCACAAGTTGGTATGGAAACCCCTTACTCAGAGGCTGCTGGTCGCCGCGTGACCAAGATTTCTAGGGCCTTCACGGGGCTTCTCGACTCTCCCTTGTGCTGCATTTCCTGCCGGGAAGGCACGTTCCGGCCGTGGCCACTCGGTGCAATGTAAGCTCCAGGAGTCTGTCAACACGCTCACACCACGCTCACACCACGGCCTGTGCTGAGCCCACGTTTCACCAGAGCACGGACGGACTCCCGGGCAGGGACAAACAGCCGTGGGCGCAGACACGGCAGCCCCTTTGCCAAACCAACACTCATGAGACACTTGTCTAGCAGCGAGGAGCCTAACGGCTGGGGAGTGGCTTCTTCTGGGAGCAGGGCCCTCATTCCAGAGCCTTTCCTGCTTGGTGTGCGTTGGGGCACTCTCAGCTCCCAGGAGACGGCACACGTGAAAACCCGCAAAGGCTGATGGGAGCGGCCGTGTACCCCAAAGGGCACCTCTCCTACCTGTGAAAAATAAGTGCCTCTTTGTGGTTTCCTTCCTCTTCTCCAGACAGGGGTTCAGCAGCCGGAGCAGCTGCAGTACGCGCTCCTCTCGCCGGGACTCGGTCAGGCAGGCGTCGTTCATGACGAGGTACGGGTAGATCTTGCCGTTGTGGCCGCGGATGTAGAGTCTCCGGGCTGCAGTGTTGTGCTTCTGCACGATCTCCACCCTGGGCATAAACCTACCCAAGCAGGCACACAATGAAACACCACCTCCCCGAGCCCTCAATTTCCAGTCCTTTTCTTTGAGAAGAAAAGGGAACTTTACAAGAAGGGCATCTGGAGTTGCCGCAGCCAGACTCCCGCAGGTACAGCCCCCACTCTGACAAGGTATGAATGGCGTGACACTCTTCTACGATGCAGGGAAGACCCCTTGGCAGAGGGGAAACGCAGAAGAGAAGAGGACGCTGCAGTTTTAAAACGATCAGCCACGGGGTCCCTCTTCAAGAGCTCAAGGAGCGCTGCCGATTGGCTCTGAGCACCCCAGCTGCAGAGCTGGGGCGGGGGGGGACAGGTGCCCCAGGAGCGAGCGTGAGGACTACACACCCTCGCCCTCACCTCCCTCCCGTGGGCCAGGGAGCAGGGACGGTTGGCCAGAGGGGAGTCACATCTGGAGGACCAGGAAACCCGATTCTGGATGCACGAGGAAGCAGACTTCTGGGTCTGATTATGACCATCTGTTACAGCACTTCCGACATTTATAGTAAGATATAACATCTACTCTAATAAATCTTACAACTGTCCAATTCTGTTTTGAATACTGAGCTTTAGAAGTTTTATGGACTGGGTGACTTTGTCCAGTTCCGTGGGGATTCAGAAAAGGTTCTTTTAGAAGCAAAAGAAACACAAGCTTGACTCAAACAAGACATTTCCCCCATCAGTTAGGACAGACCCTTCAAGTGCCTGATTCCTGAAATCCGAGCATAATCTCCCGTTCTCCCATTTCAGGGGCAAGGAGAGGAAGGGGGGGGGGCGGGAATGAGCCTGGATGGCTGCACGAGGTCTGCCCTGAGGTCTGTCCCGCGGCGGGCTCGCCCAGGGCGGTGTGTGTTGGCGACTAACTGCCACGCTGGGCTCACTCACCGAGCAATCTTGATGTAATAATGGGTCGGCTTGGGCATCAGAAACTCCCCTGGAATTTCTACTTCCGCTGTCTGTGCTGAGAAATTGCTCAAAAACCGGCACTTCTCTTCTATGAGGAAGAACTTTGGAAGCTGCTTGGTTTTAGCCTCCAGGATTTTGATCCACTTTTTCAACTTAGAAATAAGATTGTGAAGCTTCATGGATCCTGGAACACTGAAGTCAAAATCTTCAAAATAAAAAATAAAATATAATTAAAAACAGTTTTAATCATCTGGGCTATCTGGAATTCACTACAAGATCATGCTCAAAAGCCTCCCAGGTAGGAAACAGGCATGATTTTACATCTTCTAACCTGGAGCAGAGAGTATCTCAGTCCCTGTCGCTCTTTAAAGTGTAAGTTGAAACCTGAGTGACTGGTCTACCAACCCCGAGACTGGAGGAGGGAAGGCGTGAACCACCAGCAGGAAGCCTCACCCCCAGTCACCACAGGTCCCGCGGAGCCCTCCGAGGGGCCCCGGAGCCCACTGGGCCAGCCCTGAAGGTCAGTGCCCTCCGCCCACCGGCAGCCCCGCCTGAGAGCAAGCCTCACACCCGGGAACCACGGCCCTGTGCCAAAAGCCAACACAGTAATTAACTTGAGGCTAAAGGAGAAGAAACCAACCCCGGCGAATACTAAATTATAAATCAGTTCATCAGAAAAAATTAAGGCAAGGCACTGAAGTGACAAAAATGGAAACCATGCCCTGTTCATTTAAGCAATTAAAATACTCCTTATTGCTGTATATCTCAGATTTTACTGAGACTCGATATTAAAAGGTCAATTAAACTGAAAAGCCCTTCTTTAAAAAAGCGCCAGTTCCACACAGACGAGCACCAGGGGTCAAAGGGGCTCTGAGTTACTCCAACTTGCTGGAGCCCGAAGGTCAGGATAAGCCGAACCTTCTCTGTTGCAAATGGAGCCCGTGGAAGCTGCGGTCCCTTCGCTGACAAGGGCCGGGATCTGGGACGTGGCAGGGGCCCTTGCACTCAAGCGGAAAGGCTCTGTGGAGCCTCTCAGGGGCGCTCTTCTGCAGACTCAGGTGGTGTGGGGGGAGCCTGGTGCAGACTCCTGCCCCCAGTCCTCACTGCGTCCTCCCCACCGCCCCTCCAGGGCTGCAGCAGGCTGGGCCAGGGCCAAATGCAGGGAAAGTGAGCGGGGGTCAACAACGTGCATGTGGAACCAGGGGCCGGCAGAGGCCCCATCAACACCCACACGGCGGCCCAGAGGGGCCGTGGCCATCCAGACGCCAGCGCAACCTCGGCACGCCCAGAAGCACGGCAGTCAAGGTGCTCAACTGTCCATCAGCACAGACACCCCCTTAGCCCTATGGCCGCACCCGCCTCTGCCCTCAATCCCCAACTCCTGGCCACCACTAACCCATTCTCCACCTCCATCCTGACGTTATTTTACAAATGTTTCCTAAGTAAGGACCATGTAGTAGATGTCCTTTCGAGATTGGTTTTTTGCACTCAGCATGATGTGAGGTTCATCCAGGTTGCCCTATCGCTAACTCCACGAGTATGGATATGGCACACTTTGCTCATCCATTCTCAATTTGGTGCTTTTGCAAATAAAATGGCTGCCACGTTCATGTTCAAGTTCCTGCATGTACGTTAAGTCCTCACTCCCTGGGATAAATGTGATGTACTGTCTCTGAACTTCTTCCACCTCCTTATTGAGGTGGGAGTCAGCAGCCAACAGAGGCGATTCTGCCTGAGGATGGAGGTGGGGTAACTGTCCTCTGTTGTGTGGATGGGAACGCGGCGCTGAAACACAGAGCCGGTCCTTCCTGGGAACGGAGGGCCAGAGGGGCTGTGGAGCTCTGAGTTACGTACGAAATGCCCAGGCTTGGAAGAGGGTCAGAGCCTCATAGCGGTCTTCCTTCGAGTTTCTGGTTTTGTATTTTTTTATACCAAAATCCAAATGACTTGTCTCACTCTGAATTCTCTATTTCAGACTACATTTGATTTAATGAGTGGACATTTTAAGATAAAGACATACTATCATTTCCCTTGAGTAAAACAGGATAATTTCCATAAAATTCATCTCAGACTTTTCCTTTTTCAGGAAATAGTGACCAAACACATCATGTGAACGTCACAAAGAAAAAAATCTAGGGGTGCCTGGGTGGCTCGGTCGTTAAGCGTCTGCCTTCGGCTCAGGTCATGATCCCAGGGTCCTGGGATCGAGCCCCGCATCGGGCTCCCTGCTCAGCGGGAAGCCTGCTTCTCCCTCTCCCACTCCCCCTGCTTGTGTTCCTGCTCTCACTATCTCTCTCTGTGAAATAAATAAATAAAATCTTAAAAAAAAAAAAAAAAAGAAAAAATCTAAGATGATGGAAGCGCTTCAGTGAAAAAAGGTGTGGAGGCTCATATTTTTTTGTTCAAAGAGCATCTTCTTCAAGGTGTGAATGCATTGGGGGAAGCTCCTCGACCTTAAGGTGAGTCCAGCGTTACCTTTAATGTCCCTCTCACACCATACGGGGAGGAAACCCGGGGCCCCGGGGCTGCGTGGAATGACAGCAGGACACGCTGTATCTCACACGGATCAAAAGAAAGTCATGGCTGTAGCTGCAGAGCATCCTTTGCGATTAGCGGGATAAATATTTTCTTTTACAGGATTTCAACCTCGTCTACACAGCACATATTTCTAGCTGTGTTCTCTGTGATACGAGTTCTTAAAAGATACTTTAAACAACTAACAATGTGAACCATTATTCTATGGCTTAGTGTATCAGTATAGAAAGAATGTTCTGGAGACAGTTATAAAATTTAGTAATTAAACTAAAATGTTTCTTTTAGCAGGAAAATTGACCGGGCAAATCTTGTTTCCCATGATGATCACTCAGGGGTTGACACTGGAGACCTAAAGGCCTGCAGAAGTTCCCCAGGCGGCCAGAGAGATGCTCTGAGAACTGGGGCTCACCTGGGCTCAGTGGGGTGGTGGTGGGACACGGGTGGCAGGATTGCCTGCACCCAGGGGACACGGTGGCCTGTGTGTGCTCACGCTGCGGGAACCAGGGCCCCTGTCTGGCAGGTAAAGACTGAGGCCAAAGGAGCTTGGACTCATCTGCCACCGATCACGCAGAGCTGGGGCCAAGATTCACGCTCCTGGGCGTCTCAGAAAACGCACGAACCCAAACCAGGGGCCAGTAATGACGATACAATCTCCTTGTCTTTCTGCCACCCGAATCCACTATAGATTTGAACTCTGTCACATTGAGCCCTGTACCTTTGAGCCTGTCTCACCTCCCACCATTCAGTTTTCCCACAAAAACCAAGTGGAGGGAGGGACGGGAGAGAGTAGGTTCAGCCTGAAACCCTCCTCTTCCTAACACCCGCCATCCCCTCCCGCGGAGTCTGGCTCCACATCTTCACCCTTCACTGGAGTGAAGGTCTGGGCAGCCCCAAGCCGCTGAGTGTCACAGTGACCTCATGATCGGAGTCCGCATCTTAAACGGAGAACAGCAAGCTCAGCCAGGACCATGCTCACAAAAATGAGGAAGTAACAACTAGCTGATTGTTAAAGACAGAGGAAGAAGAGTGAACGGAACCTTCTCTGGGTTCAGGAAGGGACTCACCGGTTGTGAACTGGCCCTTCAGCTTCTGGAAGACGGGGTCCTGGGCGGTGGCCTGTGCCCGCCTGGCTAGAGACTCGGAGGCCGCACTGGAGAACATGGTCGAGACGTTGGACACGTTCTCCAGGCCCACCCCGAACGTGCTCACCAACTTCTTGACGAAATTTAGAGTGTGGGGGGTAATTTTGGCATCGGACACGGCTCCGCTTTTCTCAAATGCAACAGAGTAACACTTCGCCAGGCCCTGCTGAAGCTGCCTCAGAACCTGGTGGGGAGAGACGGGGACAATTCACACAGCAACTCTCCAGGCCAGCGGCCAGCCGACCGCACAGCATCGGCCCAGGACGTCCCACCCCCAATCCCAGCACACGGGGTAAAATCAGTGAGGACAACACAGAAGCCACCTGGGCGCGCCACACCATCGGCTGCGCTTTCAACCATGAGGACCACGTGTCCTCAACATTAAAACAAAAAAACCTCCACTTTTTTTGGGCATACACCTACCCTTCTGTTGATTAATGGAGAGAAAACACTGTCTATGCAGACAGCTTTGAAGTCACAGCTGCCTGTCCGCACGCACACATCAAGCAACAGTAACACAAGGCCGCCTCTTGGCCAACAAGATAAACATCTAGATAATAAGGGCTCATCCTTTTGTCATCAGCTTATGCAAACACCATTAAGGAGAAAACCTGGCGGCTGAAAAGCTCCCTGAAAAACTCCCTGAAAAACTCCGTTATCTACATCACAGCCACTGCTCACACCCACCCCCTGCCGCTCACACCCCACCCCCGCCACTCACACCCACGGCCCCTGCTCACACCCACGGCCGCCGGCTCACACCCCACCCCCGCCGGCTCACACCCATGGCCCCGCTCACACCCCACCCCTGCTGCTCACACCCACAGCCCCGCTCACACCCACGGCCCGCTCACACCCCCCCCCCGCCACTCACACCCCCCCCCCGCCAGCTCACACCCACAGCCCCGCTCACACCCCACCCCCGCCGCTCACACCCACTGCCGCTGCTGGTTAACTGGTATTAGGTGGTAGTTAATTACAGCCCACAGACGTGAGCACAGCAAGCACGTTAAGGCCAGAACTGGCTTTCTCAATTTCATCTTCTTCAGGCATATCCTGCTTCAAATATCTGAGGCGACATTAGTACGCAGACATAAGCTACCTGCTCACTCCACTGTTCAATTCGACAGCACAGAACACAGACACGACCAGGCAGCTAATCTGAAGGGAAGACAGCCCACGGCACACGGACGACAGGTTCCCTCCACATACCTCTTCGTGCCAGTTTTCTCTGAACCAGACCATCTGATCGACGATGCCTTCCAGGGAAGACAGAAGGGTTGGGTGGAGCTCTCGCTGCATGTGCATGATTCGGCTGCAGCGCCACATGGGTGCTGTTGCTCTTATGGGCCCTGGATCTGATGCAGAATGGGACTGGTTACCCACTGAACTTGGCTGCTGCTGTCCAGAATCTGAGAGTAACACACACAACGCCAATGTCAGCGCAAAGCTGGCCTGATGCGAGAGCTCGGTGCTCTAGAGGACCCATCGGCCAAAGGAACGCTGGTTCCTGCAGGCGTGTTAACACATCACGAGACCGGTTCCCCAGGGACTGTGGGAGCCGCCCCGGCTCTAAGGAGACGTGCGCTGAGGGGCTCGGGCACAAGGAGCGCGACTGCCTACGACCTGGCCCCAGACGTTTCAGTGAAAAGCAGAAAGCGTCACATCGAGAGAGAGAGAGCGAGAGAGCGAGAGCGAGCGCACAAACAGGGCCGTGTGCTACGTGGTGAACTGAGGTGAGGGGGCGCAAGTGTTCACTGTCCTCTCCTAACTTTACTGTAAGCTTGGGCATTTTTTAAATGTTTGGAAAAAATATTTCACAATACATTCCTTGCAGATAGCTCAGAGAATCTAAAAGTAATTAATGAGCGATCTACATTTTTTCATCTAGGAAAGCCCAATCGTGTGTTAAAAAGGTATTTTTAAAAAATACAGTCAATTGCAGTATGAGAAATATGTTGTAGAACCCAAATGCCCATTTCTCTAGCTCTGGCTCACTCGGAATAAAAACACCCTAACTTTCAAAGGACCCAAACACCCATCTACCTAGGTAGACCCGTGAGGCCAGAGCTGGAACGTGCTGTGCGGTCTCCCGACCAGCCCAGCTCCTCAGAGGGGGTGCTACCATGCCCAGTGGATCAGGTCACCTTCTCACAGAGTCTTTGGCCTCGAAGCATGAACACCTGGGTGTTAAAAATGGCCTGAAGCAGATGGCGCTTTAACGATTTACAAGGTACCATGTGTAGTGGGCAACAGAAACCACTGATAAGTTACTTCTTACATACGAGGACTATTCAGGACAGATTAAAACTCTTCTATCTGAGTGAACCTGGTAAGACTGATTTCTATGCTGATTCTTCTGACAGCTGAGAACATTATAAACTAAATGACATACATAGTAAGTGACGTTTATACTGTTTACCAGCATGCGTTATTAAACTTTGTAATTTTCCAAGGCTAAAAATTTCATGTATTTTTCCTACTTATGGACTAAATCACTTAGGTAAACCAACACCCTGTTAAATCACAACCACGGAGAACCATCAACTTGCTTCAGAGATCAGGCTTGGCCTCCCAGCCCTACAGTGTCCTCTCACTGGCTAAACGTAAACAGGCTGAGGACAGGAGTGTCTACAGCCGTGCAGACATGGGATGCCCCCACGGACTGAGCCCTTCGTGGTCTGGCCAGCCAGCCCCGCCTGAGACATACCGCTCTTGTAGCGTTCCCGCTGCTCGATTTTCAGGGTCAGGTAGAGGGTCCGGATGGGAAAGTAGACCGCCTGGGGATACACGCGTCCAACCTGCTCAGAGACATGGGGCGTAAAGAGCGCTGCTCACCACTGTGCTTCTGGAAGATGACAATTTGTACGGAAAGTAACTGTCGCCACGTGTAAATGGGCTGGGGTCTCCGTGTGAACCAAGGAGGCCCATACTGTACCACGGGGCTCGTCCACAAGCCCAGATTAAACAGTAGGTCAAATACCTGGTTTACCTCTAAAAGATCTGAGAAAGATCAACATGGTGCACGCCCACAGTTCTGCCTGGGGGACTGTTAATGACAGAGGAACCACGCCTGCCTTTGATTCAGTAAATCTGAGGACAAAACGCACTGGTCCCCGGATCTTACTCAGGCAAGGAACGGGAAAACACAAAATGACATTAGTCAGTCTTTATACTGGGCGCCATTCACTGGGAACTGGAAACTGATTCTAACTAACTGACAAATAGGTTCATTACTAACTTCATGTAATTGCAACAAGGACAAAACTGAAAATTTTGTTTAAGGTAAGACACACCAGTCTTACCAAACTGGGGTTTTATGGCTTCTTCAAAAGGCCTGAATGGCTACTCTGATGTTACTGCGACCCTTCCAAATGCACCTATAACAAGACGACAGGAGTGGTATCTAGCTCTGCCACGGGCCACAGGAAGCTGACTAACATAAAGAGAGGGCTGCTGAATGGTGATTCTACCACACAGACCGAATCTACATCCCAGCAGGTAAACTCCAGGCAAAATGCCAGGACCCAGCACATCGCTGCAGCCTCTCAAGGGGAAAAAGAAAATCATTTCTGGGTACAACGTGGATGATGCATCACGTGCAAAGAGCAAAGTAAGCTGGACAGACAGAATGATGAGCAGCATGTTCCTGAATGCTTGGTCAGGACGCTCTTCGTTCATGAGAAGTCCGTCACAGGACTAACTTTACAGAAACACGGTCACAGGCACTGTAGCGACACAGAACTGCCTCCGAATTCCCACCATCCGGGTCCTTCCTCTACCCATCGGGCTCCTCACACGGACGGACAAACTGAAATCATCCCCATCCCCAAGGCACACAACTTTCACCCCGAACAACTGCATGAGGGGTGAGGAGTGAGAACTGCTACGATTACAAGGACTTCAGTAAAAAGGGAAGCTCTGAAGAGCTCCGGCACTGATGAGGGGAAATCGGCTACAAAGTATCCATCACATACACATTTCACTAATTCAGAGTATTCACTAGCAATTTTAAGAGAATACCTGTCTTACTTGCATCTTTATGTGGCAACACACGCAAAGAAACTGCCATCTTAATACTGTTACGATCTAGCGGATTATCTCGTTTCCAACCCTGGATTATTTCGTTCCAATCACTTTTAATTGTGCTTTAGATCAAGTGATGTCTAAATGTGTACAGCTTCCTACGTGTGAAATGAAGACGTAATTTTCTTGTGAACAAAGAGACCCTGTTGCTCCCACCTGGCTAATAAGGTTCAGAAGCAGCTTTCCCTCGGAGCCGACCAGGCAGGTGAGCAGCTGCGGGATCCAGGCCAGCCACTGGATGGGCGGCACGCCGATGCAGTACTTGTCAACGGCATCGGCCAGAGTGTTTTTGTCGTCATCAAAGCTCAAAAGCCACAGCACCTAAGACAGAAGGAAAATCCCAGAGGTGAATGGAAATTCCGAGGCCCTCCGTCAATGACTTTTCCTCAACATTAAAAGAGCACATAGAACAGCCTTGCTGGCGATGTGGGAAAAGGGGTACAAAAGGGCCAAGGATATTGTTACACTTAATGTGTAAGTCGTACAAACAGATGAGACCCCAAATGTGAATACAGTTCTTACCTAGATGAGGCATTACCGCCAATCACTAACGACCCAACCTAGCGACCCAAGGGCCTGCCAACCTGCTAATTCACACTCACGACCTCCCCAAAACAAAATGGACCTCTGCTAAAAATCCCTGATGAACACCACCCCGGAATGAGGTGGCCACAAGCCGGCAGCCTGCTGTCCACGGATGTCTGAAACGACTACATCCAGAAGGAGGCAAATTCGGGGTCAAACATTTAGGGAGCTTCTCTGTGTCACCATAGCTGGTGTGTTTCTGGAGTTGGCTTTAAATACTAGGTGCTGATGTTCATTCCACATTTGGACATTAAGGAATTCTAAGAAATCTAAACCTTTAATGGGACAAAACAGAAAAGGAGAACAACTTTTTCCTAACTTTTCTGCAAGGATGAATTCTGGGTTTTATTTATGTGTTTCCTGAGACACGAGAGAGGGTGCAACACCGAAGAAGGAATGTCAGTGTTAAGCAGTCACCTCTGGGCAGGTGCGTGTCAGCCGCCGGCCCCGCCCCCCGCGCAACCCGGGGACAAGAACGCCAGCGAGTGTGCAGAAACCCTGTGATCCCATGTCACCTGCGACTAGCACTGAGCAGCTCTGGGACTGGGGGCACCTCCCCTGCAGGTGAGAGGGGAGAATCTACCAGGTGTCTGGCGGGTGGGTTCTCCTGGCAGCGTCCTCTTCGGTCTGCAGGAATCTCTGTCCAGGGTGAGGTCCCACAGAGAACGCTGGACTGAGTCCCAGGACTGACTCCAGGCACGGTTTTGCTTCTTCAAAGTCCTGGGACCCCAAGTATGTCAGGCCTCTGTTTTCTCAGCTTTCAAATGGAATTGTGACAGATCCCACGAAGAGTGATGGAAACGGACTGGGCAGGCATGAAATAATGCCTCACCCCCAGCACGGATTGGGCAGAAGCTGGCTTCTCGTGCAAACCGGAAGGCCACCAGTCGGCCCTGGGTCTCACCTTGGCTAAGTATTTCCTTGACTTGCTCTCATTCTGATGCCGGCACGCGTGCAGGTAACAGGTAATGGCGGACACGCCCAGATGCAGCTGCCGCTCCTTCACGAAGATGTTCTCCAGATAATCGCCCCACATGGCCCATGCTTTCACCAGCACGTCATGCATTTGCACGGCGGCAGAAAATGCTTTGTTTGCTTCCTCAGATCTGTGAGGAGGCAAAATCAAAACATAATTTCTTTTTTAGGTGAGCTTCACATAACATAAAATCAAGCATTTTAAAATGAGTAATTCAGTGGCATTTAGTACATTCAAAATGTCATACAACCGCCACTCTGTTAGGTGCCAAAACACTCTATTGTCATCCCCAAAGAAAGCCCCATACCATGGAGCAGTCACTCTCCATCTCCCCCAGCCCCCAGTCCCTGGGGACCACCAACCTGCTTTCTGGCTGACGGACTGACCTCATCTGTGCATCTCACAGACAGGGAATCCTGTATCATGTGACCTGTTTCCGAGACTCACCCGTGCTGTAGCAGGTGTCAGGACCTCAGTCCTTTTTACACCTGATACTGTTCCGTTGTGTATCTAACCAGGTTTTGCTTATCCATTCATTTGGGTGGTTTTGACATTTTGGCTACTGTGGACGGTGCTGCCGCAAACATTCATGAGCAAGAACCTGCTTGAACACCCGTTTTCAATTCTTCTGGGTATATACCTAAGAGGGGAATTCCTGGGTCATAGGGTAATTCTGTGTTTAATTTTTTGAGGAGCTCATGAACTATTTTCCACAGTGGCTGCACCACATTACTATCTGCAAATGAGAGAGAGTTTTACATCTTCCGACAATGTACAGGACATAAGAGAACTAGATACTCATATCCCTCGTGATTATAAATGCAAACCAAATCCAACAGCACGTGAAAAGGATTACACACTATGACCAAGTGGGATTTATCACAGCAACGCAAGGTGGTGGGTCAACATAAAAAAAAAAAAAAAAAATCAACCCATGGGATGCATCACATTAGCAGAATGAAAAAGGAAAACATGATCATCTCAGCTGGTGCAGGAAATCCAACACCCTCTCATGATAAACACACTCAGCTAGGTACAGAAAAAAACTACCTTAACATAATAAAGGTCATACAGGAAAAGCCCACAGGTGACATCTTACTCGATGGTGAAGGACTAAAAGGTTTTCCTCTGCAATCAGGAACAAGGCAAGAACTTTCACCACCTCTACTGAACTTACTACCAGAAGTCCTAGGTAGGAGCAATTAGGCAAGAAAAAAAGTAAAGGCATCCAGAGTGGAAAGAAGATGTACGACCATCTCTTACAGATGACATAATTTTATACACAGAAAACCCTACAGAATACACACACATAAAACAGAGCAAATAAACATTTGGCAATGTTGAAGATGTAAGAGCAATAGACAAAATTCAGTTGTATTTTCTGTACCTTAGCAATGGAGAATCTGGAAATAAAATTAGGAAAAAAATGTTATAGTAACATCAAAAAGAACAAAATATTTAAGAATATATTTAGCATAAGAAATGCAAGACTTGTACACTAAAAAATATAAAACACTGTTAAATGACACAAAGATAAACAAATATCTTATGTTCGTGAACTGGAAGGTTTAATATTGTGAGGACGGCAATACTTGCCAAATTAACCTACAAGATTCAATGCAATCACTCCAATAGCCTCTTTTGCAGGAATGAATAACCTAAAACTCATGCGGAACGTCAGGGATCCCAAACAGCCAAAACAATCCTGAAAAAGGATAAAGCTGAAGAGCACTTCCCAATTTCAAACCTTACCGTAAAGCAACAGTAAGCGATACAGTGTGGACCCAGCATAAGGATGGATGTACATCAGTGGAACAGAGCTGAGTGTCCAGAAATAAACCTTTATTTTTCTGGTCAGCTAACTTTTCAAAAGGCTGCCAAGGCCCTTCTAATGGGGAAAGAAGTCTTTTCTACGACTGGTGCTGGGACAGAGTCTATACACATGCAAGAGAATGTATTTGGACCACTGTCTCCTGCCACATATAAAAATTAATTCAAAATGGTTGAAGACCTGACTGCAAGAACTAAACCTGTAAGACTCTTTGAAGAAATCACAGGAGTAATCTTGTGACCTTGGGTTAGGCGAGGGTGTCTTAGCTACGACACTAAAAGTATGAGCAACCCAAGAAAACAGATACAACCCAACTTCAAAATGAGAAGCTTTGTGCGTTAAGGGCACAGTCAAGAAAGTGAGAAGACAGCCTGCAGAAAGTGTGAAAATGTCTGCAATCACACACCTCAGAGATACATCCAAAAGTCTAAGAATTACAGCTGGATGATAAAAAGCCAAATAGTCCAACTAAAGAATGGGCAAAATAACCGAATACACGATGCTGTCGACAAGACTTGCAAATGGCATAGAAAAGACGCTCAGTACCACCAGTCACCAGGAAAATGACAATCAAAACCTGTGAGGCCCCACTTCATCCTCACGAGCACAGCTACGGTCCGAAAAATAGAAAGTAACAAATGCCGGCAAAGACGTGGAGAAGCTGGAAACCACACACACTACTGGTGGGAATGTAAAATGGCGTAGCCATTGTGGAAAACCATCTGGAAGTTTCTCGACAAGATAAATAAGTACCATGACCCAGCGATTTCACCCCTAAGTATATACCCAAGGCTCCCACAAAACCCTGTACGTGAACATTCACAGCAACATTACTCACAGGAGTCACACGTGGAAACAGTCGAAATGTTCACTGACTGTTGAGTGGATAAATAACATCTACACACACACCGTGGAGGACTGCGTTCTGACACCTGCTAGGGCACAGACGACCCCGAGAACAGACGACCCCCGAGTGAAAGCAGCCAGGCGCAGAAGGCCACAGACTGTAGGATTCCATTTATTCGAAACGGGCACGACAGGCACATCAGAGAGACAGAAAGATCAGCGGTTGTCAGGGGACAAAGGAAGGGGAAAACAGGCAGTGACCGCTAACAGGTACGTGGTTCTCTCGGGGGGGATAGAAAGGTTTCAGAATGAGCAGCTAGTGATGGTTGTACAACACTGCGGATGTCTACGGCCCACTGAACTGTACCCTTCCAAATGGTGCGTTTTAGGTCATGTGAATTTAAAACGTTAAAAAATAAAAAAACCTTTTTATCTTGACAAAATCACTTCCTTATTTAAAATAAGCTAAAAATGTGACCCCTTTTATTAAAAATATGAAAAGTGAGCTTTACAGCTCCACGTAAGGCAATGAGCAGCATCTTATAAGCGTATCTCATTTGTGTACTTTTCACAAAATTTCATCTGATGTTCGTTTCTCTAAAACAGGGTTTTGTGACCTTTCTCTGAAGGGCCCAGACAGTAAATGGGTTTAGGCTTTGTGGGCCGGACAATTTCTGTCACAACTACTCAACTCTGTGGCTGTCGTGTGAAAGCCGCCATAGAGCCCGTCAGTGGGGGTGGGCCTGTTCCCAGACCTCGTTCACAGAGACCAGACACCGGCCGGGTTTGGTCTGCAGGCCACAGCCTGACCCCCTGCTCTAAAAGAGGAACTATCTCCATAAAAGGAATCAAATCAACTCTGGTCCAAAATGTCATGCTGCAAAAATGGGGAAATGAATCTATGCCATCAGCAGTCCTATGTTCAAAAGCAACTCATTTTTAAAAAGCGTTTTTAGGGGCACCTGGGTGGCTTAGTCGTTGGGCGTTTGCCTTCGGCTCAGGTCATGATCTCAGGGTCCTGGGATCGAGCCCCGCATCGGGCTCCCTGCTCAGTGGGAAGCCTGCTTCTCCCTCTCCCACTCCCCCTGCTTGTGTTCCCTCTCTTGCAGTCTGTCAAATAAATAAATAAATAAAATCTTTAAATAAAAAAATAAAAAGCGTTTTTAAGTCCTACCCATCAAACTGGCTTATCCATCCGCTGTAAGTTACTATCTTCACAGAGACAGAATACATCAAGTCTCACACCTGACAACCATCACCAAATCATACCGACCTTGGGCTGGAGCTTCACACCGACTTCAAGTTGTAAATAACTATTAAAATAATATGATGAATTTTTCTCCTTCTGTATAACATACATACTTGTTGATCTGAGCCAAGAACATTCCCTTCAGTGCGTAAAATTCAGCTGTCATCTCTTTTGTAAAGTATTTCAAGTTTGTAGATTCAATCACTTCAAGACCCTGTTTTTAAAAAAAAAAAAAAAAAAAGATAGGGAAAAAATTCTTGAAATTCCTAGACAATGGTGTTAAAACTGTATTACAATATTTATCTAGGCAGTAAGCCCTAAAGGTCACTGACAAGTGCACTTGAAGTTGACGGCTGACCTCACCTACCACGAACAGTTCTTAACTGACAAGCGTACTTAAACTGAATCACTAAATGCCACATTCACTCCTGGATACCTTAAGGGTACTGCTTTTTCCAAAACTTTCTATGTCTAGTCCGTTTCATTGTTTTTATTACTATTCCTCTGAACATCATCGAAATCTACTCTACATCCTCATAATCCCAGTTTTTCATTTTCTTTCCTTAAATATGTCAACCAAAGACAGTGTAGAACAGAGATGGTAAAATGTACATCAAACACTCAAAGTGGTTTCCTTTCCCTTTCTGGTGGTGAAGGGACTGTTTCTGGGAAGTTCTGACCCTCCTTTCCCACTCTCTGCACCAGGAGTCTCCACGGGGCACCCGTGCCCTGCCAGACCTCCCAGAAAAGGGGCGGCTGCCGGCCCCCGTGGTCACTCTACCTGCATACATTCGTTTTTCCCCATGACTCCTGCCAGCTGGAGGTAGCATTTGACTTGCTGCCGAATCTTCTGGAAGCAATCCACGATAGGCACCGTTGGAATAGTATGAATGCGACTTAGTATGTCCAGAGCTACGTTGACCAGTCCTTGTTTGCGGGCGATCTTCCCATACTGGATGATCGCCGACGCGGACGCGTGAACCCCAAGCATGGCGTTGTTTGAACTTGGGTCATGCTGAGAACTGTTTTCATAGGCAGTTACAATAGCTAGAGAGCAAAGAAAAGAGCTATCAGTCCATGCCAAACATCTCTCAAAGCGTTCCACAATAAGGCTGAAATAAAAAATGAAAAACACACACACATGGCTTATGAAAACAGGAAGCTCTGTGATAAACCCTCATTACTTTTCCTTGGGTTTTACACAAGGAAGGTACTTGATTCGAAAGTAAGAGGTAAAAAGCACGGACTACTGAGCTGAGCATTACCATCGTGGCTAACTAAATCAGGAATGTGGCTCTAACAGATGCCCGGCAGGTTGAGGGGATGAACAAAGAGGACCAGGAAAACCGGAGAAGGCTCCACGAGGCCACCTTCAAGCAGCTCCTCCTCGGGCGGCCCTTCACAACGAGCACCATACCCCGGAGCTCAGATCCCACCGGCCTGCGCCCCTAGCGCCCACTCTGTTCTAGCTGGAAGAGTGTTAACGGGTGGGGGGAAATCTCCCCATCTTTCCCTGCCTTCCCCTCTCCCCTTGCCAGACCAACCACCACACCTACCAACCCTGGCAGAAATTAGAACATCTGGTAAAAGAAAAAAAAAAACACAACAAAACCAAGACATGAAACCAGAACAGTGGGGTGTCTGGAAAATTACATGATGAATGCATGCCGGACCAGGTAGGTTTACCCTGGTAATGATGCTGCCTCCACATGAAGACGCTGCTCCAGTGCGACAGGTCGTCAGACACGATGGGGAGCCTGTTCCTCCACGTCTTCACCACCGTCTTCATGTCGTGCAGGCTGTTGTTCCTGCCCAGGTTGGTGGGCTGTAAGCCGGCGTTGATTTGTGCAGCTTCCTGAAGTTCGATGATCTGCTGGGCTGCCTGAACAGGACCAGCACAAGGGATCCCACAGTGAGCGCCAGTGAGGAAAATAAACCAGAGTCCACCAGCAAACGGAGGACTATAAAGGTCTCCCGGCTCACTTCCCGAAGGAAGCAATCTCGCTTACACAGACGCCTCACTTCCACATTTCATTTACTCTTCACCCCAAACTCTGCTCTTGCGATCCCCTCACTTTTACAAGTTCAGCTCTGTGGCTACTGCGAAGTAGGGAGGGAGGACAGTGGTGCACGTAGCACACCTTGCGGAGAGCCCCCCAAACTCTCGCTCATTCCCTTTGCCACCACCTAAGTTGGGCTCTCCTACCAAGGGCTCAGATTAGAACAGCCTGGCCCGCCTGCCCTCAGGCTCTCCTTCCAGCAACACTTCAAGCCCGTGGCCACACTAAGCATCTCAAAACATGGTTCGGGCCATCCCTTTGGCTGGCACGTAGGTTTTCCATCACGAACCTCATGAGCCTGTCTAGCTCACTACCTTTTACACCCCAGACGCACTGCTGGCTCCAAACGCCCTGGCCACGATCCTGAGCCCATCCAAGTTCCACCCGTGAGGTTCCACTCCCCTCCCGTGGGGATTCCTCCCTTCTCTAAATCCTGTGTTTCCTCTCTGTCCTACTGCACAGCACTGAATCACAGTCTCCCTTTGGTGTGAAATTTTGCTTCTTACGGCTCTCCTCTCTCCAGCTAGACGCTCCTCTGGGGCAGAATCTTTGTTTTGAACTTGTTAGAATCTCCTGAGCACATCACCTAGATTCAGTACTTGCTATCTTGTTGACTGATCTTTTTTTTTTTTTTTTAAAGATTTTATTTATTTATTTGACAGAGACACAGCCAGAGAGGGAACACAAGCAGGGGGAGTGGGGGAGGGAGAAGCAGGCTTCCCGCTGAGCAGGGAGTCTGATGCGGGGCTTGATCCGCTGGACCCTGGGATCATGACCTGAGCCGAAGGCAGACGCCCAACGACTGAGCCACCCAGGCGCCCCTCTTGTTGGTTGATCTTAACTGTAGATACTCCCTGCAAGGGCCTCTGCTTTCCATCTGCACCTTAAGTTCAGTTCGTTACCCTCAGTTTTCTGAAACCTCCCTCTCGCCAAAAGCCTACTGAAAGCACAGCAGTGTGGTATCTGTTTTATACCAGCTTTACTGAGATACAATTAAAACATCACCGAAATCGCTCTATAAAGTGTGCAATTCGGTAGTTTTTAATATGTTCCTAGAAATGTAGAACCCTCACTACCACCTACACATGGAACGCCTATCTCAATCCAAAAAGCAGCCCCGGATCCGTCAGCAGCCTCCCCCCTCCTCCCTCCCCCAGCGGGTGGCAACCACTGATCCGAGTTCTGTCTCTGTGCCTTTCCCCATCCCGGACACTCCTCAGAGATGGAATGATACAGCGTGTGGCCCTCTGTCTGGCTTCTCCACTCAGAGCGTTGCTAAGGTTCACCACACTGTGACAGGGCTCAGTACGCGTTCCTTTTTATTGCCGAACAACAGTCCGCTGCCTGGGTCCGCCACTTTTTATTTACTCATCAGCTGATGGTCATTTGGTCAGTTTCCACATTTTGGCCATTATGGCTATCGCTGTGGTGAACATGGGTGTGCAAGTGTGTGTGTGTCTTGTGTGTAGGATCGAAACAGCCATCATCTAGGAATTCTGTACTTAGTATTTTGAGGAACTGTCAGATTGTTTCCAGTCTATTTTACAATCCCACCAGCAATATAACGTGGGTTCCAATTTTCCCCACATCCTGACCAATGCTCGTTATTGTTTTTATTCTACGAGTGTAGTGGGTGTGAGGTGGTATCTCACTGTGGTTTTGATCTGCATTTCCCTAATGACTAATGATGATGAGCAATTTTTCCCACGCTTATAAGCTCATTTGTGTATCTGCTTTGTAAATGAAATTGGTTTATCAAATTTGGGGAGTTTTCAGCCATTATTTTTCAAATATTCCTTTTGCCCCTTTTTCTGGCTCCATTCCTCTGGGACCCCAACTCTGAGTATGCTGGTACACTGAGTCTATCAAGTCTCTTATTATTTGCAGAACGAAACCACTGAAGTCTCTGCTCAGGTGGCTTAGGGGTCAACCAGTTAGCCAGAGATGTCCCTAAAGACCAGAACCACTAAGTTGCTCAGCCTTTGCTGAGGGCTATGTGCCTGCGGCCTGCATTCGACAGTTCTGCCTTAGCCTTCACTTCCTGCTTGTACGGAGCCTCAGGGTCAGGCAGAGGGGTGGGAAGAAGTACGTTCTGTGGAGAGAAGCAGCATGTGTGCGGGGCTGTGGGAGAGCCAAGCAAGTGAATGGTGGCCTGTGTGGCTGGAACGAGCTATCAGAAACTGTGCAGATGATCCAGCGACTACGAAGAGTCTCACAGGATGCACCGTGGCATCACACTGATGGGGGATAGCAGACGTTAAAGAAATGCCTGGAGCAAAAATGAGAATCATCAGAATCGCTCCTGAGATGTCATCTGTCATTTAAACCCCATGGAAGCTCCAAAAATGAGAACATTTTATTCCTCTGTATTTTGACTCTGGCCCTCCTTCCACTGAGGACAAGTGGAAGGATTTTCCTCCTTGCCGTGCAGCTCGGATTATGGACCTCAGCCTGGATGGGAGGCGCACTTCTGGGAGGGGCCCCCAGGACGGCGGGGTACGCGCGCCATGCCCACCTGGAGAAGAGGCGTGTGCACATGGGACACCACGTGGGGCAGCCGCCGCCACTCGCGGATGGCCAAACTGCTGGCCATTTCCACCAGGCGCTCGATGAAGCTGAGCTGCTGCTCCTCAGGGTGGCAGATGGCCAGGTATCCACGGTACATGTTGACTTTCCACGCCATCTCTTTGGGACAACTTACTTCCACCTGGTGGCGAAAGAACATTACATGGAAGCAAGAGGCAAACTGCTCAGTACGAAGGGCCAAAAATGCAAGCCAATTTTTTTGTAGCCAATCATGCAAAGCGATAAACAAATTAAGCTATGAATAGATACTTATTTTCTTGGAGAAGACAAACATTTAGATTGCATTTTCTGGATACTCTCCTTTTCCGAATACTAGTGAATAGCCAGTCTCTATAGGTTCTTTGCCTTAAGTCATCAGCAGTTCCAGAAAGGAGGGAAACCAATCAACAACGATGTGACAAACCAGATTAATGATCACCCCTCGGCTACAAAGTCAGCCAGCAGATTTCCAAAGTATTAAATATATGTTCGTCTCCACTTTGATAAATATAATTTTGAATTGTTTCCAGTTCATACTGTTATCCTGGGAAATCGATCTAACTTGTTCCACATTATACAAGGAAGCAAAAGGCAACGATTCCGGTTGATAAGAATATGAAAGAACATTCATAAATTTGACTGTCATTCAAAGCTGCACTCTGTCACCTACTATAGAATTTTGCCCAGATTTCTCACGTTCTGGTTGTCAGCTCTCTCGTGAAGTACACTGAGTCTGGAACTGTCAGATTTCCTCTCCTCGGCTCTAACCCTGCCCCCACCGCCCCCACGTGGCTCAGAGCCACATAAAGGCCCCTGTGCTCCCCCTTCTACCCTCGAAAGTTCTGTCTGCCACCACCCTCTAAAGGAAGCATCAGAACTGGTCTCATTTTATCAATCTTATACAGAGCATTTAAAAACATAAATGATAAAAATTAAGGTCTTTTCAAAAATAATCTCTTTGTGCGTGAGAAGAAAGGATCTCTGTTGAAGGTATTTGACAGGACTTGCTGTAACAAGATCAACATAACATTCATTCTGAAACACCTTTGGGCAATAATAAAAATATACACATTTTAGTGCCAAAATATTATCTGTCTAAATGACAGAAGTATAAGGATGATGATGATGATGATGGTGCCATCCTGCACTTATGTAACTCTCTGGTTTGTTTTTTTGACATCTTACTTCTTTAAAGCACATTCACATTCATGGCCTCTCTTAGATCTCAATAAGCCAACGATGAAGAAATTTAGGAAGACAAACTTGTCAAAACATCTGCTTCCAACACGATCCGCTAAAATCACACCAATCGCACGTTTTCTGGGCTTAAACACTATTCAAGATAGGCTTTTGTCAATCACCACATCTATCCTCTGTAACACTGAAAACAAAGGAATCTCTTGTTTCCCACCCCCTGAAACAAGTTACCCCATCAATTAAATCAAACCTAGAAAACCATACTTCTGCAAGCAACCCTGAAATCATAATGCACAGGAACAAAAACAGAAGTAATTTGAGTGTTTTTTTTTTTTCTTGAAATACCAGTAAATGAGTAAATAATTTTGGACTTCTACTTGGACCAAGACTATTTGAATTTACTAGCCAACCCAGAATGCTTATTCGTATACTTTGAGCTTTTTTTCTAATTAGTAAGGGCCTTATAATTTTTAGGAAATTATTAAGGGTTTCTGAAAGAAGAAACTTATTTCTCAGACCTATGGACAGCATGGCGCTGCCCGTATCCAGCTAAGAGAAACCCCAGGAAGGGAGAAGAAAGGAAACAGCAGGGCGAACTATAAATATGTACTCAGCAGAACATCTATCAGAGCAAGGAAAGAACAATCCACTATAAATGTGTTTTGTCAGAAACAATACACATTTTACTGATACAAGGACTGGACTAAAGTCCCTGCAACAGACGAGCAATTTCCAGATCCCAAGCCCAAAGTCAAGCCCTGGGCTGTCTCTGCCCTCTGTGGTTCACCATCTCAGTTCTACAATCTTCCACAAGTTAGAAAGCGACATCAGTAACAACATAAACATGGTAGCCACGGGACAGGTTCATCGTTTCAAAGACAGCAGCTCTATAATCTCAGTGTGCTTTGCAGTCTCCGAATTACAAGAAGAGAGGAAAATCACTGGTGTGAGTGTCACGAAGCAGGGCTGGGTAGCAGGGCAGGTGAGAACAAGGTGGCAGAACTTCCTCCACCTCCAGCCCAACCACGAACACCACACGGAAAAGGTGGAGATGAGGAGCAGAAGCAGGGAAGGGGCCGAGGGAGAATACGAGCGAAGGGCCCAGATGCAGGGAACGACGAAGAGCAGCAAGAACGGCCGCATCCGAAGACCGTCTAAGGCCAAAGTAGTAACGTGTCGTGGGGCTCAGGGGACACAGAGCTGCGCTGTCCCATACTGTGGCTTTCGGATCCCCCCAGTGGGAGGAAGGGAATGGGGCCTCTGTGCCCACTCTCCCGCTGAGCACTGAATTCTTCTGGATGCAGTTTAATAAAAAAAAACGTGGAGCTCAACCCGGTTCACGACTCAGCCTCACTGATCCTATGCTGCCCTCACTTCCACTACGAACATGCCCGGCGCAGGATTCACCCTCGCCGCCCTCACCTCCAGCAGCCCTTCTGCACCAGACCCGCCACGATGAACTAGTGCTGCATCTGACTCCCAAACTGAATACATCTGGGAAAGGTGTTAGAGAACCAGAGATACTGCTCGCTTCCCAAGAGCTCT
Source organism: Phoca vitulina (assembly GCF_004348235.1). Classification (NCBI taxonomy): domain Eukaryota; kingdom Metazoa; phylum Chordata; class Mammalia; order Carnivora; family Phocidae; genus Phoca; species Phoca vitulina. Next base: position 5,791,883 of record NW_022589782.1, on the reverse strand, counting down.
CTCCCATCTGCCAGAATGCCCTGCTTGTTCTAAGTGAAGAGAACTCTCTGGAGATCCACACAGTCTGAGCCCGGGACAGTCACCCGGAGGTGGGGCGGCGGTCTCACCTGCACCAATGCCTCCTTCATGGCAGTCCAGTTGGACACCCGCCACGCACACTCCAGGACCAGGTAAGGGTTGATGTGACCTTTGGACTGGCCATACTCCGTCAAGGCTTCCCACTGGTTCAACTCCTTAGAGCACCTGGAAGACCAGGGATTCAAGAGCAAAAGTTCAGTTACCAACACACTCACAGATTCAGAAAGGGCAAGGGATAGACTTTAAGTTGTTTATTGCGAAAAAATTCTTTCCCCCCACCGGGCAAGGGGTGGGTTCCCAAGGTGCCCCACTGTAGAGAGCCCCCTGCTCTCTGAAATAAAGTGTCCCCGTGGACACCGAGGGCCGCCCGCCACACAGCAGAGAGCCCGAAGCACCAGAGCCAGTGGGAGGCAGAGATCATTTGTTGCTTCTCCAACGGATGCTTTTAATTACTCATGGGCTGAATGCTGTTCTGAGGTGGCTCTTTTCTTTATAAGGCCGTAAAAAAAGTAGCAAACTCCCCTTTTAAAAGCACTCATTACAAGAAAATTTCAAAGACCTTTTTTTTTTTACCGGTTCCCTAACAGACTCCTGAATACATCAAGCACTGTGGCGTACCGAATCCAGTGGTCCTCCCACAGCTGGTACTCTGGGAAAATAGCAGGGGACGCGTTACTCCTCTCATGCTCCTTCTTGGCTTTGTCCATTGCCTTTTCGTAAGATTCTTGTGCCTGAAGAAGTCAATAATGCTCTCGATTATTTAGGGCAAGCTGGATCTCAGGCCTGGGGGTGCCCTACGCTCTTCTCTAGAAGATCACTGGCCCGAGGCTCTGCACACACAGGGAACAGAGGTGGCACGTCATTCCCCCCCCACCCGCCCCGCACAGAATGGACAGAGTGCAGACTGCCTAGCCCTGGGATGCATCTCTCCATCCTTCAGTGAGGACAGCAGAGGCCACAGCTTGGGCCTGTGCTTCTAGAGTTTCTGTGGCTCAGTGGCCTACACTGAGGGGCTGAGGACCGTTTCCTGGGACAGGGGCCACACTTCAGTGAAAGGACAAACATGAGAATTACAGTTTAAACACTAACTATAATCTATCTGCCATTTCCAACAGGACCACTGACTGCAGATAAAAAGCATCCACATTAGCAACTAACGGTAAAGGCCTTAGGACTGAGTTTCAGAAATGTTCGTGTCACATGTGTAGGTTTCTCTTAAACGGAGACTTCAATCAAAGGCCCTTTCTATGTAGGATAAACGCTTGAAATAAACCAGTGAACTAATTTAACATGAACTTTGACTTGAGATCATTAGAAATGACCTCTCTTCAGCCATGCGGCCCGGCCATGTCACTGGACACAGGACGCTGGCTACCTGCTCGAAGAATCCATGCTGTTCGTAAGCAATGGCCGTCGCCGTCTCTGAATACTTGCAACGCTTCTGCCACAAACCAGCCCACATGTCTTCTTCTTGTAACAAAGAGTACAGTTCAGCCAGGGAATCCAGTATCTCCTGAAAACAGAGCGTGGTTTCTTGAGTGCTCGTGACAATAAGGCAACTTCACCAAGCGGTCATTTAAAATCACTGGGGAGAGGTTTACTGAAACGGGGAGGTCACTGGCAAAGGCGACGGGACCTGGAAGATGAGGCAGGCCTCACCTGTTGAGGTGGAGTTATGCTCTCCTGCTCATAAAATTCCGTCGTTTGCTTCGGCTTAATCTGCAAGCTCAGACCTTTCTCAAAAGCCTGGTGCTCCAGCATTAACGTGGAGCGGAACCAAAGGTTGTGCGTCTTCCCCAAGTACTTGAGCACGCAGGGTCGGATGGGAATCGGGGGGACGCACTGGGACATGGCCTCCACGAAGCAGTTGAGTGCGCTGGGCTGACAGTCCCGCTGCACCTGGTGGCTGCCGCTGCACAGGAACGGGCTGATCTCACCAGCCAGCGCCTGAAACCCAAGAGCGCGCCACGTCAGGTCCCCACTCAAAAATCAGCACGGCCTCACTCTCACACAGCCTCTGACAGTATTTCGGAAGAATTCACTCTTAGACAACGGTGAGCAGTTCCCTCATCCTGTGACACTAACAAGATGGTTTTCTTTCACAGATCTTTATCAACACCTAAAACTACGTTTTCCAAGACTGGCTTTAAAACATATACTCACGTGCTGCTGTCTGTCAGACAGAATTTTCCACAATCTGGGAAAAAGCTGGACCCATGTCTTCTCCGCCAGCGTTGTGGAAATGTGACACAGCTGGACAAAGGCGCTGAGCAGGGCTCCCGTCTACAGAAAGAAGAGAGATTCATGGAGCCACGTGGGACGCTCCGGTCTTGTGCTTCATCACACGCTCCTCCACTTTCAAACTTTCGAAGACAGAGCCAAGTGTCAGGTCAGAGCAAAAACACAGATTCTGAGCGTCAGGAACCCACGGGCATGCCTGCATTTTTTAACTCTCAAGGGCATTTTCTAACCACGTCTGAGAGGTAGGAACGTGACGCTGATGCGGACGTGTGAACGAGGGGCACAGAGATGCCATCAAAACCGAGGCCGCTGGAAACGTGAAAGAGAAAAGAGGAGCAGCACGCGCACAGGAGGTAAGTTACTGGCCAAAAAGTACAATTCTGAAGAACAAATCAAGAACTGAGAATTCATCGTCTCGGCAGCTGACGGCGGGGGAGAGGCGGACAGGGAGGGGCCTGGCTGGAACAGGACGCCCTGCGAAAGGGGCCAGGGTCGGAAACAAAGGGCCCCAAAAGTGAACCAAATCCACAGATGCCTCTGTCCACAGCTTTGCTGTTTTTGGAAGTCTGAATTAGCTGCCAAGATTCCTTATGAACAGGCAGGTTTCTAGCCAGCTTGAAGCCACCAGGCCAATGGGGCCCACGTCCCCACGGAGACGGAGCTTCAGCGATGGATGAGCCACGATTATGCTTTCCTTTCTCCAACCGCAAACCCAGGAGAGGAAGTCACCCTCTCGTCCATGTCTACCGAAAATGCAGAAAGCAAAGATATAAATATTTCAAGGAAAATGGGGGAAACACTTAAGTGAAGGATGCTCCCGGATGGCACTTAGGCTGCCCTGTGACCCTGGATGACCTGACATGGCTGCTCCGTCCTCCCCGGCCAGTGTGTCAGCGGTCTCCCGGCCCTGGGTCATTTAGCAGAGGCCAAAGCACTGCTGGGCCACACGCGATCATGGACCTGCTGATAAAAATGCTCATCTCGAGCTCAGGTGGAGGATTCTACAGGTCCCTGGCTCGTTCTCATTCACACATGAGCACAGGGAGATGTGAAGGGCTGTGGATGCTGTGTGGCCCTGGAGCGCCAGGGACACAGCGAGGGGACACTGGCTTCAAGAGATCTCCCACAGACAGTAAGACGGTCAATTCTGGGACAAGATGCCCACAGCAGAGACAAGAGCAGGCGTGCCTGGTTTCGTGAAGGACCTGTTCAGACACCCCCCAGTCCCTCTAGACTTAGAAACAAATAGTCTGGAGGCACCCACTTCACAGGCAGAGGAGCTTCGGGAATGAAAATGTCAGGGTCGAACTGACCTATAAATGCAGGGACTTTAACCCTACTTTGCTCTATAAAAAACAGCTTCCATAAACACATGATCTTGCCATTTGCAATGATGTGGATGGAACTCGAGGGTATTATGCTCAGTGAAAAAGTCAATCAGAGAAAGACAATTATCATTATATGATCTCATTCATATGTGGAATTTAAGAAACAAAACAGAGGGTCACAGGGGAAGAGAGGAAAAAATAAAACAAGACGAAACCAGAGAGGGAGACAAACCATTAAGAGACTCTTCTTACCAGAGAAGGAGACAAACCATTAAGAGACTCTTAATCAAAGGAAACAAACTGAGGAGTGTTGGAGGGGAGCGGGGGAGGGATGGGGTCACTGGGTGATGGACAGTAAGGAGGGCACGTGATGTAATGAGCACTGGGTGTTATGTAAGACTGATGAATCACTGACCTCTACCTCTGAAACCAATACTACACTGTATGTTAATTAATTGAATTTAAATAAAAAAATGTTTAAATGGGGTTGGACCATCAAGAAAAAAAAAATATATGTATATATATATACACACATATATGAACACCACTCCCTCTAACTCCCTAAGCCTCCTGGCTGCTTTACTGTTCTCCAGAGCACTCACCACCTAACACATACATACTGATTTTACTGCTTTCCGTTTATTGCTTGCCCCCACTAGAACACAAGCCCCATGAGGGCTGGCTACTCTTGTCTGTTCCATTCAGTTACCTAGCACTGCTAAAATGTACTCTGATCTTCCACAACGAGCTGATCATCAAACTTATGCCAAGGGAACCAGTAAGTCAGTATCTACATGGTGACTTATCCTGATGACTGTTAGCCACGAAAGGCCTTTAGGGTTGGGGGCACTGATCCGCCACGCCACCTTCCAGCAGTGATGACCGGAGGGACAGGGGCCTAGTAAGGTCTTCAGTCTGTGAACTAGAGAACCTTACATCTACATGTAAGAATGCTCTGCTTCCTGTTCCGTGCACCAGAAGACCAAATGTTTTATGTTTCTCCACACATTAACTTCCACAACTATCACTCAGATAAAAGTTCAAAGATTGGGGCGCCTGGGTGGCTCAGTCGTTAAGCGTCTGCCTTCAGCTCAGGTCATGATCCCAGGGTCCTGGGATCGAGCCCCGCATCGGGCTCCCTGCTCCGCGGGAAGCCTGCTTCTCCCTCTCGCACTCCCCCTGCTTGTGTTCCCTCTCTCGCTGTGTCTCTCTCTGTCAGATAAGTAAATAAAATCTTAAAAAAAAAAAGTTCAAAAGTTGACTTAATGCACAAATTCGGGATAGGTCACTAGAGAAGTTTAAATGCAGAAACTCTGTGATAACTAGTTTCTAATTTTTTTCACCTAGCTCATGGTATGAACAGAATCATCACTGTTTCTTTGTAATAAACCTCAAAAGCAACTTGGTATATGGAGCCTTAACTTTTTTTTTTTTTTTAAAGATTTTATTTATTTGAGAGAGAGAGTATGAGTAGGGAGGAAGGGAGAGGGAGAAGCAGACTCCCTGCTGAGCAGGGAGCCTGACAGGGGACTCAATCCCAGGACCCCAGGATCATGACCTGAGCCGAAGGCAGACGCTTAACCACTGAGCCACCCAGGCACCCCTGGATTTTCTTAGTCTTTAACTAAAAATGATTGTACCTATAATTAACCTGAGAGTTTGTGGAAGCGAGAGTTTCTAGCTGGCTATATCTCAAAATAGATGCATTTGGAGGACCTCTCCCTGAAAAGTGAGGTGGACTTCGTTTACCATGTGAACCTATTCTCATTTTCTCCTTTTTTACTGCATTTGAAAAATAATCCAGCCAAGTCTCATCATATATTTGGTAAACCATTTTACCATTTCTTTCAAGAGATAGCAGTGGAAAAATTAACTTCTTTTTCTTATTTTCTCCCATAAGATACTGTAAATCCTTTCTCAAATCTTTGCACAGAATATCCACTTCAGAGTCTCACAGAACTATGATGGTGTCGATTGAGAAAGGAAAGAAAGTTAACTGTAATTTGCAGAAGACGACCTCACACTGCTGTGGAGTAGTCCTGCCTGAGGAGTCAACATATTCAGGGGAAAGAAGAACCACCATCCCTCCGAACCCGCACACAGACCTTCACTTCCCGGAGAGTATCAAGAAATTTGTCGTGTCTGTTGGTTAACATGTGCAGCTGGTTCCCAATGTCCTTCTCAGAAAGCTCTTTGGTTTTGGGTGTGCTGGTCTGGTCTCCAGGAGCCAGCTCAATATCGATCTCTACATCCTGCAAAACAAAACACAAATAGGTAAAACCAAAAGGTCAAATGGTTACAGAAAATCCAACAAACACAACTCTTACAAACTTCTTGTTATGTTTTTGCAAGTAAAATTTTGGTCAGTTTCCTCGAAGTTCATTATTATTTAAACACTCTTGAGTTCTAGAATAAACAACAAGCAGATTAACTTGACCAGACCTCTCTTTAAGTGACACTATGGAAAAGAAAAAAAAAAAAAGCAACACTACGAAAAGGTCGCTGTTTTGCTCTCCTATTTGGATTGTGGAAAGCCAAATCAAAGTACAAACTTTAAACAGCAAAAATAATAAAGATTATAAGTGATAATAAGGAATTACAGCCTGTCATTCCTCAAAGTGCAAGAGAGCTGTCTAGCTGCCTTGCTCATTCAGATTAAGAATACTGTCAGGGCCACTGCGCAGAACCTGTTGGCACAACGTTTTACAGGACTCATTCCCAGAAAGGAATAAACCTCATTTCTGTCTGAAGCTTCTGAGAAGTCACAGCCAAAATCTAATCATCAAACCAGCCTCTGAGTCAAGTTACCGACCATTTGGTATGTGCCCATGAAAAAGCGGGAAGAATCACTTCAAAGTTGGTAATTTAGTTCACACAGAATTACAGAAGGAAAAGATCATATCACTACATGATCTAGTGTTCAGCAACGGAGAAGAAAATTTTAAATTCTCATTTGTTAATGAAATGAGTAGATACCCCACACATAGGAGGGATCAAACTATCTCTTTTACAGCAAAGAGTGCGCCCCTCCTTCAATACCGGCTGCTCTGCTTTTTAAGATTTTATGTCTTTTAGACAAAGTGTGCGTGCCCGCACGAGTGGGGGGGGTTTACAAAGGGGGGGGGGGACGAGCCTCCCTGCTGAGTGCCGGGGCCGGATGCTGGGCCTGATGCGGGCCAGTCTTTCGACCCTGAGGATCATGACCTGAGCGGAGACCTGAGCCGAAACCAAGAGTTGGATGCTTGACCAGCTGAGCCCCAGCTGCCCCTGGGCAGCTGCTTCTAAAACCCAACACTCCAGGGAGAGACTGAGCTTCTAAGAGCCAACAAACCAAAGGAGACACAGTTTAAAGATCTATGCCTGGAGCAGTGGCAGCCGCTCCTCTCGGAGTGCTAAGGGCCATCAAGATGAGGTATCAGCCCTGGTGGCCAGTTCTTGGCTCTAGGGCTGCCCCTGCCAGGACGAAGCGGAGATTCGGGAGGTGCACAGCAGGCTGCTGGTGGGCACTCCTCCTCAGAGTAGTGCTGTCTACTACAACACGGGCTACCTAGCACTTGGAGACAAAAATCACCAACACTAGAATATCCTATACTAAGCAGCACTAGCTCATGATAAAGTGATTTATCTCAAAATTAAACGGCAATATGAGATGCTTATCAATTCAACCTAAGTGTCCATCAACAGGTAAATGGATAATGAAGATGTGGTGTACATATATACAATGGAGTATTATTCAGCCATTAAAAAAAAAATGAAATCTTGCCATTTGCAACAACGTGGATGGATCCTGAAGGCATTTTGCTAAGTGAAATAAGTCAGACAGACAAAGACAAATACCATATGATCTCACTCATACAAAAATCTCATAGAGAACAGACTGGTGCTTGCCAGAGGCAAGGAGATCAGGAATGAGCAAAACGAGTACAGACTTCCAGTTATAAAATAAGTAAGTCCTGGGGACGTCATGTACAGCATGGTGACTACACTTAGTAACGCCGCACTGCACGTTTGAAAATTGCTAAGAGAGTAAATGGTAAAAGTTCTCATTATAAAAAAAACTTCTGTAACTGTGTGGTGACAGATGTTAACTAGACTTATCGTGGTGACTGTTCAGTAATATATACAAAGAAATATTGAATCATTATGTTGGACACCTGAATTTAACGTAATTTATATCAACTGTACCTCGATAAAAAAGAAAGAAAAATCTAACTGAATGCAGATACCACATTCAGAACTTTGAGGTAGAGACAGGTTTTTTTTTCTTGCCTTCCCACCTCCCCCAAATCGAAGGCTGATATAAAATCCGCCAACAGAAACAGGAATTCTGCTGAAGACGAGACAACCATCTGGAGCATTACCTCCTCTTTGGACTCGCTGTTCTCTCGCTCCCGAGGCTCCTGCTTGACATGTGTGACCATAGCGAAGGCCGCTCGGTCGTGGCTGTCGGCCAGGTTGATGACGTTGGTGATGGACGGGAGCATCGCTCCCTGGCAGCTGGTACCAATGGGAGTGCTCTTCTCACACACCGCCAGGAGCAGCTGAAGAGGGTTTATAGAGAAAAAGACGACAAACCTAGGACATTCGCCTGGCATGTGGGGTGCAGGGACTCTCGGTGAAGACCTAGTCCTCTCGACTGGAGCACACATGCTGAGGACTCCTGAGCCCACAGCTCGGCTGTATGCTTCTCCCTAGCTTAGACAGAGCCTGAACCTCCCTTCCAGACACGCCTCACTCAGGATCTCAGACTCCGTGTCTAAGCGTAAGCTCAGGATCTTTCTTGCCTACCAGTCGGGCTTCCTCCTGCCATCAACTCCTGCCTGGACTAAGTTCCTAACTCATCGACTTTCTCTTCTCAAACCTGTCTCCTCACACACAGACGACCTGAGTGCTCTTCTCCCTGTGTCCCCCCAGTGGCTTCCCACGGCCCCAAGGGGACAGTGCAAGCTCCTCAGCGGGGCTCACGAGCTCTTCCGCAACGTAACACTCCCCACCCACAGCCAGCACTCCCGTGACTCTTCCCCACATCCCAATATGCTTCGCCCCCTGGCCTCTGCCCCTAGGCCTGGCTGCCACTCAACTAAAGCACTCGTGCATTTTTGGGGCAGATATTTACTGAGCACCCACTTGGTGCTGTGTGAGGCCCTGGATTCATTTGTCAACTTCACAGGCAGGCGCCCCTGCCCTGGTAGAGCTGAAGCGTCAGAGGGAAGGACAAGACCAACATCAACACACACAGAGTAAAAAATAAAATAAGCAAACAAACCCCCAAACCAAACCAAACCAAACCAAGAAGACACATACTCACTGTGGTAACACAGCCAGGAGATGGACAGAATAAAGGGTGCCCTGTGATAGCCTGGGTGTCAGGAACGTGGCGTGTCTGGGAACACGAGAGGCCAGCGGGGCTGGAGACTAAGGAGGGAGGGAGGCCAGCAGAGGGCTGGACGGAGGGGCAAGGGTCTGGTCACCTGGGGTCCAGAAAGACTGTATCCTGCGAGTTGGGAGTTTGTGCCGAGTACAAAGGCAAGGAGGGACATGATCCGCTTTATTAAGGACAATTTTGCCACAATAGCAAGACTGTGGTGGGTAGGAGGGAAAGTGGTGACACTGGGCCAACTGCTCCCATCACCCTTGTGAGCAATGATGGTGGCCACACGAAGGAGGAGGAAGAAAAAAGAGTGAGAAGCAGGTGGCCCTGAACTGGTAACACGCAGTGACAGACCAGACACGCAGGACAAATGAGGGAAGGAAGGGCACATCTCCAGCTGGTGCCCTCCAACCTGTCCTTCCTCCATCTGCTCCAGCGTGCCTACCGTGGTCAAGGTTGTTTCCATCTCTGTGTCTCTACGACCTGACCCAGGGCCTGGCACGTAACAGCAACCGACAGGTCCCTTGAACCAAAGATGAATCAATCAGGAACTGCCCACCGTGTGGCCATTCGCCAAGCTCCCAATACGTGCTGTACAGAGCGCTATGAAATGCTCACGCGGCACCAACATGAACACGTCAGCAAGCTCTCCCTGACGCACCCGGAGAGAACTTCACAACCGTCGGTCTCACCGGACCAAGTAACGTGGTAGGTCACCTGCTGGCTCCACCCGTTCCGCACCAGCAGACCAGGATCTCCCGCCAGCATCGCTAACCCACGGGAAACCAGGCTGCCTGGTGCAGCAAGTAGGTAACTAAGCCAACGAAGGATCGTGGATTTCAATAACAAATGAACAAGAAACCAGAAGTCTCACTACCATCCTGTCAGCAACATCACGAACATCTGACCAGGCACTGAAACAGTCTGACGGGTTACACAGGCCCTTGTCACCGGCACCCCGACTCCTCATACTGAGGGCTCCAAGTCCGTGGCTCGGTCAGGCTGCTCTGGCCTGGCTGCCCTATCTTCCGGCTCTAAGAACGACAGGACCCCACGATTACAGTACGTTACATCCCTAAGGGCACGGAGGAAAAATGAATCTTTTAGCTATAAGCTAGGAAACGCTGTTCAACTTTCTAAGAGCTTAAAATCACCCCTAAAAAACTCCTTGAGCTGAAAACACAACTTTAAGTCTTTTTTCTTCCCAGAAGAGATTAGAGCAGGTTAGGGTGGAGGCTTCCAATCCCTCCCAGACAGTGCTAACACCCCCTGGTTTCGGCATCACAGACGCTGAGCCGAGCCCGTCCTACCTCAATGCACTGCTTAATCCAGAAGTGGTTCCCCATGGCTTCCCAATTCTGGGAACACGTCACATAAAGCAGGCGTTCGTAGACCCGACGTTTCATAGAGTTGTCAAAAACCTCGAAGAACTTTGCCCTGATGAGAGGCTGGGCACAGCGCAGCCCAGAGAGAAAGGCCGGCTCGAGTTTTGCGGTCAGCTCGCTGCCCGACAGCGTCTCATCCCTGAAACGGAAGGAGTAACACGGGTTGGAAGAGCCGCAGCAGAGGCAGCCTCTGAGAGCCGCAAGCAGGGGCCAACGTTCCGGAATGCCAGGACGAAAGCCACGGGTATACACGAGTCCCCTGGGCTGATGCAGCATTTGAGCAAAAGGTGTGTTAACGATGCCAAAATATGTTACGGCACTTAGTGTTTATATGGACAGTCAAACTTTAGCTATTGTGAAAGATTAAATGTTACATCGGTTACTCCAAGGACACACTGGGAACACATACGTGCAGTATCTGGCTGATCGCTGTTGTTACCTGTAGACATAGTTCACGAGGTCTAAAAACTGGGCGTTTAATTCGAGGTCTTCCGGAAAGCGCTTTTCTATGTAGGCCATCATTTTCACGAGCAAAATGGACTTCTCCCGGAGTGTAGGCGTCTGTATGAATTGGGGTGTTTTTTTGTTTTTTTTTTTAAAAGAAAAGGTCAATTATTTCTATTTGAAAAAAGACACATTCAAAAGTATTCCAGCCATCTGTCCTATTACCTTTTAAGCTCCTACAACTTTGTCAGTAAAAATAAGATAAGATCATTTCTAAACACAAAGATCCTGGCTCTATCTGCAAATACTTAAAATCAAGACAGCTGCTGATCCAATTTTCCTACGGGCTGCAGCTCACTTTGAAGAGAAAGCAACTAAATTATACAACAAATCAGAAGTTTGCAAGCATCTTATTAAATTAATTCTATTATAGTCCCTCACTATTAATTTTGGGGGCTTACCTTTACCACTACAAAGACTAAGAAGTAAGGTTCATTTAACATTTTAATACAAGTAAAACCACATTCAGAGGAGTGACCACTCATTTCAAGCTTCTAATTAAAATCTGCTAAGCACAGTGAGAAAAATTCATCTCGAGGAAAGATACCGTCAGTGCCAACACAGGGGAGAAAACGTTTTGCTGGAGAATTTTCAGAAGAGCTGAGAAAACCGTGCTTGAACTTTCATACACACACACGGAGGCGGGGGGCCTGGCCAGGGCACAGCCCCTCTGGCTGCTCACCTGATTGGCTGCCATCGGGGAATTGTTTTTAACCCACTCTTCCACGATTTTCACCACAGCCCGTAGGATCTTGGCATCTGGTGATTTCTCAATGAGGGAGGTCAGGATGGCCTGAATGAAGTTCTTCCTCATCTCCATGCTCATGACGGCTAGGCGCGTCTTCACCAGCTCCAGACTCAGCATCACCAGCTCACCGGTTCCTGCTCACGCAGAGAAAGACGACGCACCCCAACAATCACATGTGCGTCCACGGGCCACCACTCTGTATTATGTGGCACGTCGGAGTCTGCCCATCACCCCTCCCCCCCAATATTTTCTCCAGTGAGAGCTCTGGGATTTGAGGTGCTGCTTCACCACTTCCCTGCTACTCCGCCCTGTGAGGGTGGCCTCCTAAGAGCCTCCACACGGGCGAGGGGACGATGGAACGGATGAGCAGCTCGGGGAACCCAGACACAGCCAGTCCTGAAGCCGCATTCACAGCACTTCTGTTCCGAGTTGCCTCGAAGAGCGGTGCCAAGCCTAGCTCCCGCCCACACCGACGTATCACTCAGGTTCCTGGGGCCCACTGCTCAGGCCTGGAACCCGCAACTTAATTCTTCATCAGGCATGACAGCTCTGGTTATGCAATGTGTTTTAACCATTCATTAGACAGCCCTCGTTTAGTGGTGAATGTTCCACATCAATGTGCAACCACTTAAAAATTTCTTCATCCTCATAGTCACAAATTTGGAAGGTAATTCGTTTTAAAAACGAGTCTCACTTTGGTTTTAAATGAAATGCTCAGAACCTCTCTGTTGAGAGCACACAGACAAGGGACTGCATAAAAACAACAGGAATTCACGTTCGGTTCAGAATTCAACTGAGGTGTTACACAAAGTCTGAGAAAACCCACGGGGACCATGGCTGTCACCTGAGGTCGCTTCCGTGCTGCCCGATGCCGCCTGTGGGTTCAGGTGCTCGCGGACCATTTTCTGCAGGGAGCGCATGAAGACTGAGATCAGCCTGTCTATGTAGCTCGGGTTGTTGCTGCAAGCGGACTTGAGGATCATAAGGGTCCCTGAAAGGCAGAAATTTGCTGGTTGGTTTTTTTTTTTAGAAAAGTTTAAAAAAAAAAAAAAAAAAAGAAAAACAAACATTTCACATACCAAAATTTTTAAAATGTGTTAAACAAAAATGTGCTCTTTCTGACTAAAGTATAGATGAGCCCCAAATGTCAGCGTTCTAAGTTTTTGTATGGCACATGCTACACTTTGTGGAGTGCTGTGTTTTCACTCCTAATTCTTAATTCATGATCCACACCAGGCACGAGAGCCAATTTCTGCGCCACGGTAGAAACAACATTCATACCTTCAGTTCTGGATTTTATCTTTAGTTTATAGCAAAGCACCCTAAGTGAAATTTTTTGTCCCATGATATGCTTGGGGGGAAAAAAGGAAGAAAGAAAATCCTTTAAAAAAAAAACCTAGAGTATCTGGACATGATGAATATTTTAGAAGTCAATTTGTACCCATTCTGTAAAATTGCCTAAGATCAATAAAAATGAGCAAAATGTCAGAGCACCAACACAAAGTATGTGAAAAAAATGTTATCTTTCCTAGCTGACATTTTTATGAACATCCTGACCTACACGTTACATTTTAAATTTATATCCATGGCTCCCATTATAGACCAATAAAAGGGTATTTATTTGCCATTTATAGATGCAATCGTCACAGATTTGGACGATTTTTCAGTAGAGAGTGAATGTATGATCAGTCTGATTCTACAACAGGTAACCTGAGACACTTGTGACGATGGCTCAGTACCTGAGCCCCAGGGTGAGGACAGGGAGGGGACTGGGGTGACCAACTCTCCAGACACCAGCCGCAGTGCCGCCCCCGTCCCCGGCCTGCTGTCACCCTCACAAAGAAGGGAGGCAGGGCCAGTGGTGGTCAGCTCTTCTCAAAGAGAGTCCTCTGGAGAATTAACAAGACGTTTATGCTCTGGAAGCCAGGTTGCAAAGCAGGATCTACTGTATGACCCCACTTTTAAAAAAGTCACAAAAGTATTCAACTATCTAAATCTATCTGGTTCTAGAATAGGGACGGCAAGCTTGAACAGTTAGGGATACAATTTTAACTAAATTTATCTGGCTCCTGAATTTCAGATAGCAAGTAGCAAGAGTCTGGAGAGCAAGAAACTCATTAAAAAATAATGTATTCAGTTTGCAAATTCAGAAACAAGTGCTTGCATGACAAGGGCTACCTGTACGTATATTTATATCCTTATATATAGAAAAAAGACACATGTCAAGATGTTAAGAGTAAACGTTACTAATTACAGAGGCAACTTTTAGTTCTCCTTCCTTTGTACTTTCAAAATTTTATGCAATGATTAAGTTTGAAAAATTTTTTACATTTCTAACCCAAAGTCTAATCCTTCTCAGAGATGGGAGTTTTCACAAAAATTAGACTTCTGGGTATCTCTGGAGGCCAAAGTCGGTCAGCTGCCCCGATTACCTGAGAAACCAACTTTCATTTCATTTCAGCCAGAGCCTCACCAAGCAGACAGGGACTAGTTCTTGTCTCGTGAGTGGTTTACTAACAGGTGAGCATATTATGAAAGGTAGTAGTTATCCACATTTGCACACGGCTTTGGCAGCATCTCTGTGTTCGAGGTAGAACTGGGTCAGCAGGATCCACGAAACAGGGGACTGTTCCCCCACAACCCGATCCTGCATCTGAGGCTGAGGCGGCAGGGACTGAGGGAGCACAGACATTGGTCGGGCGGAGGGCGTTCCCCTAAGACCACAGGGGACAGGGGCCTCACGTGTACCAGACCACACCCACACACACACCCACAGCACACGTCAGCTCAAAGCTCCTTCCGACATCCCGAGACTTTCCCAGAAGGAAAGCTCGTCCAGAGAGCACGGAGAGATCCATGCCAAATGGAACGGCTGCTAGAAAAACCAGGGCAGACACACACTCACCAAAGAGCTGGGAGGGATTCGCGTTGGTGGCCTTCTCGTAGTTGGTGAGTCCTTCGTAGATGACCTTCCCGACGGCCGCGTAGAGGCACTCCAGCTCTTCGTACTTGGAGGCCACACTGGAAGTGCCTGCAACAGAAGCGAGAACGTGGGCCCTGTGGTTCGGATTCTCAGGCCTGTCCGGGCTCCGGGAGGCCAACTTTCCTCACACTAGACACTGAGCTTTAGTTTTCTTGGGATCTGCAGCAACTGGCCTGGGCGCTTCTTTCCCACTGCAGGACGCGTGGTGCTCCTCTCTGGGCTGCTTCTGACTTGGCCAAGCTAAATGACGTCTTATCTCACCACGCCTAACTGGAACACGCTCAAGATACACTTATGTGGGATATGCCAAAATCCGATCTTGGCAGCTGCTCGACATTTGACAACACATTATGACCCAGTTCCCCTTTACTGCCTTAAGGAAATGGTCACGTTCGGCTGATGAATAACAGCATTTCCAAAGCAAAACAAAAAAATACAACATCATGACTGCTGCCATTAAGTTATGTCTATTTTTTTTTTTTTAAAGGAAGGTTGAAAGCACAAAGAAAAGCGGGATAATAAAACACTCCCTATGGTAACCAGAGGATGAGCACTCTCAAGTGACACTCTCTGTGCCCTCCCATCCACTCAGGCACCAGGGGAAGGGTCACCTACTTGGCTCTGTTGGGAAAATGCTCATTAGGCGGGAGAGGAGGCTATGGACCGCTCGGAGAACCTTGGTGTTTGCGCACGTCATGCACGCGGCGATGCCTCGCTGCAGGGGTTTGAAGCTACTGAGGATGGCCGGAGACTGAAGGACAGTGAGCAAGAAACTCAGCACTTCCAGCCCCGTGCAAATATTTCCATAGTTGACTTGATTAGGTTGCTCCTGGAATGGAGAACACAGGTCACACACAGACGTCATCAATACTCTGGTACAGTCCATTACAGAAACACAAATCAAGCACAACTTAAAATTAGTTAAACCTCCTAATTTAAAAGCTCATGGAAAATACTAATACTCAATATTAAAAGGTGAAAACCAGGGGCGCCTGGCTGGCTCAGTCCGTACAGCATGGGACTCTCAATCTCAGGGTTGTGGGTTCAAGCCCCACGTTGGGTGTAGTGATTACTTAAAAATAAAACTTAAAAAAAAAAAAAAAAAAGGAAAATCACTAAAATTGGTCTAAAAAATCAATCACTGAATTCCACTTCTCTCGTATCATTTTTATTTACAATACAAATATCCTTCCAAAAGGAAGTATCTTTGAGACTGTGGGTCATGAAATCAATCTAACAGATGTTAGCATTAATAATAATAACAGAAAATAGAGCGTATGGTTTGCAGCAAAGTGTCGCTCCTTGAAACGTTTGTTTCTGTGGCTTGCACACACAGATGCCCTGCATATACACCATGTGTGCTCACTGGGTTGAAATAAAATCTTCCACTTACTGTGGGAACAAGGTGGAAAGCTGCTGTGAGCTCGGCACTCTGCATCATGAAAACGTTAGCCTATTACGTGCCAGAGGCCATCCGCTAATGGCTGAGCTCGACTCAACCGTGACTGCGTGTGACAGTACTTTGAATCAACGCATGTACTGCACACAGGCAGCCTATGATCACACTGTTTTCATAGCACAGGGAATCTTTATAACCTTTCAAAAACTGAGGCAATTATGTTAGTCTTTGCAATGCAACGTAACAAAGATTTAAAATGGGGTTGTAGCAGCCAGAAATTACAGGATCATGGTTTTTACAGAAATAAACCAAATAAAAAACCCACCAAGTAATCAGCACTGGGGGCTTATTTCTTTGCTACCAGACTTTACAGTGCTCAATAACAAATTATATGTGCCCTTTGAAAATTCACATTTGTTTTAGAGGTTGTCGCATAAATCAACTAAAACTATTTATCCCAAGCCAGCTGGGAAGTCCGTTTAAGAAACGAGATTTCAGTAGGCAAGAGAACTAGGACGTTTCCAAAGCTCCTCACTGCTTGGGGCTGGGGGTTCAGGCTCAAGTTTTAAAATCTTTTCCAGGGAGTCAAACTCCCTGCTCCTCCTTAGCGGTCACGACTGGCCGAGGGACCGGAGGGTTCAGGGTTCCGCGGCCCGGCCCCAAGCCCGGGAGCGGGGCACAGACATAGGCACGCACCACACTCATCAGCAGCTTGTCGAACCACTGCAGCTTGAGCTCAGACTTGGACCACATGTCCGGTCGCAAGGCGGTCTTCAGGAGAGTCACACAGCGGCGAGAGAGCACCTCCCCAGGAGAGCCGGCCGTGTTGGTGTTGTCGTTGACCTGAAAACGCACTCGGGTTCAAGGCCCCGTCTCACCGCGGACGTCTCCAGTGTCCCGACACTGCCTCTCGCCCGCACAGCCCAGCTTTCTCCTCCCGGCCACCTCCTCTCCCACCTGACTCAACGGGGCCTCCTCTGCCTCAGGGCCCCTCTCAGACGGGGCCCTCCTGCCCCCTTGCTAGGGGGTCAGGTCAGCGGTGATGTGCACTCGTTTGTGTGACAGATGGATCAGTGTCAGGCAGCTCCCCAAGAGCAGGGCCTGAGCTCCCCCGCAACCCCGCAGACCTCCCGGGCTGTGCCCAATGCCAGAGCACCAAGAAGGTACGGGTTCGAAAATTCAGTAGAGTCTTCTCAGCACTTTGAAGTCCTCACCAGTATGGCGAGACCTACTACTCTAATAATTATATAAACTTAAGATCCCCAAATTCTTAAAAAAAAAACTAGTTAGAAAAATTTCATTTACGTTTTCCTGAAAAGGAAAAATGAAGTTTCAGGAATAGATTTCCAACAAATCCATGAAAATACACTGACGTGAATAACAAACACAAGTTTTATTTATTTATTTTTTAAAAGATTTCATTTATTTATTTGACAGAGAGAGACACAGCAAGAGAAGGAACACAAGCTGGGGGAGTGGGAGAGGGAGAAGCAGGCTTCCCGCGGAGCAGGGAGCCCAGACGTGGGGCTCGATCCCAGGACCCTGGGATCATGACCTGAGCCGAAGGCAGACGCCCAACGACTGAGCCACCCAGGCGCTCCACAAACACAAGTTTTAAAGGCACTTAAATTACTAAATGTTGTACATAATTTATGTATGTTGGATCATCCCAGCAGCACCTTTATGAGACAGGTACCTTGGAAGTTAAATAATGTGCCCAAGATCACTGATCTACTGCCATTGTTTTGCCAACACCAAGATGCCCTTAATTATAAAGATACCCCCTTATTGGGGCACCTGGGTGGCTCAGTTGATTAAACGATTGCCTTCGGCTCAGGTCATGATCCTGGGGTCCTAGGATCAAGCCCTGCATTGGGCTCCCTGCTCAGCGGGGAGTCTGCTTCTCCCTCTCCCTCTGCTGCCACTCCCCCACCCCGCCGCTTGTTCTCTCTGTCAAATAAATAAAATCATAAAAAAAAAAGATACACCATTATTTTATCACCACTGAAAGAAAAAAATGTTTCAAAAAAATCTTATCACTCATAAAACATAGGCAGGTTTCAGAAATATTAGCATGTCATGAAATCAGTGAAATTTGGCACGAAAGTGACAGAGCTAGTCTCAGACCTTGGTTTGTCTATTTCTATCGGAGATAACATTCTGGATTCTACTAAGAAGTTTTTGTTCTCAAGAACCCCTAGCAGAAGGCATCCAGGAAGCCGCACCTGACAAGCCACGCGGATGAGGAAGTTCACCACGGTGTCTGTGTGCTGCTTATCTATGGGCTTGGCAAGAAGGGTGTCCGCTCCGGGCAGCGACTGGCTCCTCCCAAACACCTAGAAGAGGCAGCAAGAGCATCCCAACGACGCATTCCCAACACAGGGCACTTGTGCCGCCAGCTCACAGGATGCGGTCCTCCCGGGGGCAGATGCTGTTCTGCGCGCTGCCCGGACTTAGATTTGGGAAGAGAGCCATCGGTACTCTGCTTTGTGGAATGTGTGTGCAAGAGGAGGGAGAGGAGCTGGGAGGCCCCACGGTGAGCCGGCAGGGCGCGCACCACGAAGACCTGCTTGCCCCCGCCGTGTGCGGACACGTAAATGGACAAAACCTCACGTGGTTCCGGGAGTCCAACCTGAGCACAGGTGGATGCAGGGACCACGTCCTCGGGGGGAGTGGGGAAGGGAGGGACAGTTCAACCGAGGCACAAAGTGACAGAGTCATCACCTCCACAAGGGGCGAGGAGATCGAGCATCCCCAGGGCTCTCTTGGCAGCTGCCCTCCAACAAAATAGGACATAGTCTTTTAAAATACCGAACACAACACGGGTGCACGTTCTCAATCGATTTTCTTACCCTACAGTTTCCCTCAGAGCCTTACTGCAAGGAATGAACCATTCTCGTCAGAACTCTGAGGGTATTAAACGTGCATCAAGAAAAACGTGTGCTGACTTGGGAAACACCCGCGGCTAAGTCGGGTGTCACTGGGTTTCTCCCTGTTGAGCGCAGCCTTTCCCAGCTGTGTCTTGGGCACGGTGCTGGGCACTGAGGCGACACTTAGAATTTGTGGAACAAATGAACAAACTCCCTCAAGGAAGCGCAGAACCCGTAAAAGCAAGCACACACGGCGTGCGCGCACGCTTACCGCGCTGATGGCCCCCGTGGCCGTCCTGAAGCGTTTCACCTCCTGGGCGGAATCCACCGACAGGCCTCTTTTAATAGAGGATGAGACAGAGTTGACGCCTTCTCCGCTTGAATTTGGGTCCATGTCTGAATCCGGCTTAAAAACACACAAACACACACACACGTGACTTTGTGGACGATTTCTAGGGAGCAGCAGAAGGAATGTCATCTGGGACGACAGAAGTCTGGCGGCCACACCTGCTGGTCCTTGATCCTCTGCAATTCCCACTTGATGACGACTTCGGACAGGTCCACGGCCAGCCTCCTCTGCTCGATGGTGACGCTGGGCGTGAAGCCTAACCTCTGCATGGCGCTGACCATGTGCTGCACCAAGTGGTGTCGCACTGGGTAGTACACCTGTGGGCACGGGCTCTGCGTCACCCCAGGGCTGCGGGACCACGCGTCCGAGACCCGAGCACGAGGACGCACACATGCGCACACATACGTGCACTTAACCCAGACTCCTGCTCGAGACTTCTGACCTGTGACTTAGCGAGGAAATTCTCATCACCTTATGGATGTGTGTATTTCTCAACCCCCACCCAGCCCCTCGCTGAGTCCCAACAGAACACTACTTCAGCCCTGTAGTACCATCTTTTTTTCTTTCTTTTTTTTAGATTTTATTTATTTATTTGACAGAGAGAGACACAGAGAGAGAGAGAGAGCACAAGCAGGGGCAGAAGGAGAGGGCGAAGCAGGCTTTCCGCTGAGCAGGGAGCCCGATGTGGGGCTTGATCCCAGGGTCCTGGGATTGAGCCCCGTGTCAAGCTCCCTGCTCAGGGGGAAGCCTGCTTCTCCCTCTCCTTCTGACCCTACCCCCCTGCTCATGTGCATGCGCACTCTCTCAAATGAATAAAAAACCTTAAAAAAGAATGTTGCAATGCTGAATTCTCTTTAGGTAGGCAAAACTAGTAACATGTACCAAACTTCAGACTTGATGTCACAGACATTCAGCCACACCAAGAGGCAAATCTCCACTTCTAAAAGAGCTGGCTATAACGAATTTTCTCCTCTACCTGAAATCTACAAGGAATATCTACATTTGAATCAATCTAACAAAGTGGGGGATTTGGCTCTAGAGGAGGTGCCAACGACACAAACAACTCTTCGAGCCAAGTTACCAAAACCTGGAGTTAACAATGACTACCTCCCAAAGTACTGAGTATTGGTACTCACTGTTACCTGAGTATTTACAAGAAAAACACAGCCCTAGACAGAAGCAGATACCTGGGACATAGTCTCTAAACCAGAACCATTTCCATGTTGACAAAGCACCCCTCCATCCCCAAACACACAACGGACCAGAAATACCTTTACTAAAAGATGAATAGCCACCTTATTACTGCAAATTAAAGATAAGCAAAAGGGCAAAGCCAATGCCTGGGCATGCAGAACAGCCCCGTCTACAGTACTTTCTACACACCTTGAAATGCTGCACGATCAGATGCAGAATGTGAACCAGCTGAGGGACTGTGTGGCCCTCCTCCACGATGATCTTCCTCGTCCAGTGGGTCAGCATCTGGTGCCCATCCTCCATCCTAGCGGGCACTGCTGGAGTCAATATGGCCATCGCTTGTCTGACGATTGCTCGAGCCTCCATCGCGTGGGCCTTGAGCAGACTGTGAAACACCTAACGCAGGGAAGAGACTCTTACTTGGGATGAGAACAAAGGCTCAAAGAAACAAGAAAAATCCCAATCACTCTGAACCAAGGAAGGGTTTTTTAAAATTTTTTATTGTTATGTTAATCACCATACATCATTAGTTTTTGATGTAGTGTTCCATGATTCATTGTTTGTGCATAACACCCAGTGCTCCATGCAGAACGTACCCTCTTTAATATCCATCACCAGGCTAACCCATCCTCCCACCCACTAAGGCAGGGTATTTCTGCAGAATGATTTTTACAAAATTCCTTAGGGCTATCTTATTAGGAAAGAACGCAGTTGCTTTCTCCTTCCTTAAGTTTTGAGTGACGAACACATTTTCTTTCCCTCCCGAGCACCCACTTTGGGCCGATGCCAGGCTAGCGTGCCGTATACAAAGATGAGTGAGACCTAGCTCCCCGCAGGAACCTGCTCTAGTGTAACCCACGGGAAGTCAGCTGAAGCACAGAGACCCTTTCTTTCTGGCCACCGTGTGGCAAATGGAGCTGAAGGGGCTGCTGTCAGAGGCAGTCTCGGAATAGTGCAAGTGAGAGGTGACGTCCTGAGGTAAGTAAGGTCAGAGGACACAAAGACCACCTGATAGGTGCTAAGGGTGGAGGAGACAAGACAGGTGTTGGAAATCAACAGGATTTGCACACATCCGGACACCGGGGGGCACTAGAGTGTGTCAGGGATGGTCCCTGGGTCTCTGGCTGGGCGGACAGCGCCACAGAGACGTGCCTGTGGGAGGTGATGTCTGAGGCCATGGGCTTTGTCGAGGTCTGGGGTTTAACACCACAGAAGCTCACAAGACAAAGCGGTCAGAGAAAAACAATTAGAAATGACCTCACAGAATAGGACAAGGGCAATCATTTATAAAGTGTTAATGGGACAGACGGGCTGAGCACTGAAGTATATCACTACCTTTAATTCTTACAGAGACAATAATTGACTCACTCAGGGTCACAAGAGCTTGTGACTGCAAATAACAAACTCAAACCCAGGGCCGCCTGGCATCAAGGCCTAAACCACTGAGGGACTCAGGGAAGATGTGCTCGTCGCCAGCAGAGGGTCAATACAGCATGAGGTTCTGAAGTGCCTAGTATCTTTAGCTAAGGAGTGGGCTGGGCCCTTCCAGAATGGTTTCAACGGACCAGCAGAATGGAAGCCAGCAGAGGAACGCAATGCGTAGAGGAGCATGAGGTGGACAAAGGAGACATTTTGTTGTTTTGACGGCAAGGCTGCAGAGGAACAAGAGAGCAGAGCAGTAACTGGGGAGGAGGAGAGAATGCACAGTCACGGGAGAGTTCACGGCGCTTATAAGACGGCAGAAACGAGCATTTTTAATGGTGCTGGGAAAGACGACAGGAAAGGAGGCCACGACCGTAGGAGGGGGCGGCGTGTACATGTGCGCAAGCCCACGGAGCGTCGGGAGGAGTGGAGGGGGGCCGGGAGGGAGCCTCGCGGTACCTGAAGGACGATTTTCTTGTGTATGGCGAATTTGGCAATGATGTGCGCCAGAAGTAGGTGGCCACTGTATTTGCAAGCCGGATCCACGCAGGCCTTGGAGAGCAGGCAGGGCCACGCGAAGGTCATGAGGCGGCGTAGCTTGCTGTTGCGGTTCTTGTTGTTGTCGTGGATGTGGTGCGGCGCGTGCTCCACCAGCAGCGTGGCGTACTGCAGCAGGTAAATCCTCAGGGAGTCCAGCATGTCCGCCTGCTTCTCCGGGTCCAGGACCTGCGGGAGACACAAGCAGGAAAGCTCATTTCTGGCCCTGAATCGTGTCACCTACTAAGGGTTATACAACACGCTTGAAACTTTTAAAATGTGCGCACGCGCGCGCACACACTATATATGTGTATGTAACATCAAATTTTACGACAAGGGAAGCAATGTCACCTCAATTTTCCTTTTACGTGCATGGATTAGAAACTCACTGAATTTATTTCAATGCCGGAGGGCAGGCACCCCCTGCGATGGGTGAAGGAACTTGAGGGGACAAGGAGGGCCTCCTCTTTGATACAAGGTGATTGATTCAGGGTGGAGTTTCTTAATTTCCAAGTAGTTGGGATTTTTCCTAGTCAGCTATTAATCATCTAGTCCTGATTTTTCAGTATTATGATCAGAAAATGCCACCTAGAAAACAAATCTCTACTTTAATGAAACTGTTAGTTTTTTTGATTGAATCAAAATATATATCTATATATATCAAGTATCTGATAAGATTTCCGCGTTTTGTGAATATAAGAAACATAAGGAAAAAAGTGCACTCCGAGAACACTCCACGTGTCTCTACTGAATCCAGGGCACGCGTGCATCACTCAAGTGGGCATCCTG
Organism: Phoca vitulina; assembly: GCF_004348235.1. Taxonomy (NCBI): domain Eukaryota; kingdom Metazoa; phylum Chordata; class Mammalia; order Carnivora; family Phocidae; genus Phoca; species Phoca vitulina. Next base: position 5,768,685 of record NW_022589782.1, on the reverse strand, counting down.
ACCACCTTTGTCTACCAGAAAGCTCTGAAAGGCTGAAGTCCCCCACAACTGTGTTTTCATCGGGGCCCCCTGAGCCCCCTAAGCGCCCTCTCCCCCGGATTTGCTGCTTCCCAATGGCCCCACCCTGGGGCCCCCACCTGCGCGCTGCCATCTGTCCTCCGACACTCAAATCCCAGCTCCTCACGTGATGCCGCGTCAGCAGCATCCGACCCACAAGACAGTCTAGAGAAGGGAGCACGGGGGAAGGGGCCGCGTCTGGGTGACCATCTCCCCACAGTTGCCCAGAATAAGGCAAATATCAGCATGGGGACTCACAAAGATCCCTTGGGCTCAGCTCGCATTCCTAGAGAGGGTAAAGGTGGGGTGAAAACTGCAGGAAGGAGGCCCGTCTTTAGGGACAAAGACTACGTAAGGACCAATAAACTGCCAGTGAGAACAACAGTCCCCTCCACCTGGACCCCAGGACGGAACAGCGACCAAGCGGTGAGAAACAGAGTCCTTCCCAAGGGCATCCGTGCGTATGCGGCAGGCTGCTGAGGAATGCCCGTCACTCACGCACGCCAGCGCAACGACGTGTGAACAGAACACCCCACCAACCTCAAGGCAAACACGGCACCCGCCGGCAAAGTTCAAAGGCCTGCCGTGCACGGGACAGGCCCCGTGAGGAACACACTGGGCGGGCATTTCTCAAAGAAACACACCATCCCTCTGCTGCAAACTGGAAACGCAACTGTAAAAATGCAGAGGCTGTAACACCTGAGGTAACTTCAGACGTCACTGCCGCCATGACCACGGTCTCGTGAACGTGACAACCAGACCCGGTCTGATGTTCCCACTGATTTTTGGTAGATTCTTTTGCAAAGCTAAAGATGAAAACTGTACTTCAAATACAACCAGCAAGAGGAGTTTTTACAGAATAACTCTGATAATCTGAGTTTTCACTGACCTATGTTCTATTTCTCACTGGACTCTGTTAGTGTGGAAAGTCAATGCATCCTAAAGTAAAGCTGCCTTTAAAACTGTACCAGCAAGAATTATAATGCTCTACTATAAATTAATGCAAGCATGAAAAATAAAAACCTTAGGAAAATATGTTTTTCAACGAACCCATCACACATGCGCTCACACTCACACGCACACATTCTCTCTCACTCCCTCATCTGCTAAGTTACTTTTTGTGCCAACATATTATTAGTGACGCCACCTTGGTTATAAACACGCTGGTGATGCTTTCCGGGTTATCGCCTTCTGGATTGGGAGGTCCTAAGAGCTGTTCTCCTTCCCCCTTCTCAAAGCTGTATAAGAAAGCAGGATTCAAGATATGCTGCAGAACCTACAAAGAAATTTAAAAATGAAGGAGGAGAAAAAGCAAAGCCATGCTCTTCATTTCTCTACTAAGGTGGGTGGGACCACCAGCGGGTCACTTTGCACCCGAGAAGTTAGAGCTCAGTCAAGGGTGTGACTCATCATCCTGACTTTTACTCAAGCAGTCGGCTGGAAAGGGAGAGTGAAACAGGAGGAAATGCGACGTCAGTCTGTCTACTCTTCTCATGTCTGATAAGTCATTTTCTAAACACAAGGACACTAACAAACTACTTCTCAACACCGGTTCACTCTGGATCTGTCGTGTGCTCCTCAACAAGGGCATTTTCCTCACGAACAGTCCAGACCACTGTGGACACAGCAGAACACCAACAGTACCCTCGCTTCCCTAGAAAACGAGCTCCTACGCCCGCAGCTCCCCCTGCCTCACGGTGGGACTCACCTTGGCTTTCAGTTCGTCGCCAAAGTTGGGGTCATTGAAGTCCACAAAGCGAAAAAACAGGGCACGTTTTTGAGAAATGTTGTAATTTTTGGGAATCTCTTCCTCCATATACTCCTTCAAGAACGTCATGTTGCAGAGAAAACGACCCGTGAAGGCCCGGAGCAGCTGGAACAGCAATTCTATATCTCCGTAATTCCTTCTGCAGGGCCAAACAAGAACAGATTAGGTCACAGCGCGCTTCACGGCCACATACGATCTCTGAGTTGCCTTTAAACAGCTCAAAGTCCCAGTCTGTTCTCTGTAACAAACGTGACTACATGTGGCCAGTGAACCACAGCCCAGCCCAAACTCCCAGACAGGCTCTGGTTTCGCCTGCAGGCCAGAACAAGTCACTCGACGTGAAGACAAACGGATGCACCCACTTGCAGTAATTCAGCAGACAGTAGGCCAGCAGCTTGGGCTCCTTCCAGTTGGTGGCAGCCATGTTCTCCTTCCGGTGTCTTTCTTGAAAGGTTTCGCTGACCCACACGCGTCTCAACTGACTCACCAGAGAATGCTGATTGGCCAGCCAGGAGTCATCATTTTTAACTATGATACTTATGATCTGTCAAAGAAGTGACAGGGTTAGGGAACTGACTGGTTCTCTGTGCGTCTCGCCTAAACTTTTAAGATTTCAGGTGCTCAGTGATGAGACGCTACCTTGATGGCCTGAAACTGAAGGTCCAGGCGCATGGTGCTAGTGCTGGGGGAGCCAGGGCGAACGGCGGTCTGGGCGCCGCCGGGCACCAACAGAGTGATGAACCGGTTGGGGTTAGCTGCCAGCACGTCTCGCAGAGGTCTGGCATCTTTGTGTTTTAAAAAACTCTGAAAACAAAACAAAACGAGCCATTTTAAGCTAGTCAAAACCCACAAAAGATTTAGATGTTCTGAATTCTAAGGTTCTTTCTAAATCTCCCTAGGCAGGCTAAAAAGTCGCTATAAACACCCTTTTTAAAAAAATGCTTCTTAGCAGTAATAACACTTTGTGATTATGGATTTCAAAATCCTGGCAGCTCATTTGTCACCACCACCAAAATCCTCAAGAAGGATCACCTCCACTCAAACTTTTCACATACACAACGGTGATGTTTCGAACACCCGGACACATGACAGAAAAAATAAAGCCGAGGCGCTGAACAGTGAAATAGGAATTTCAGATTTCAGAGCACACTGGCTGACACGAGTCTGCAGGGACACCTGGCTCCAGCTCCCCGCGTGCCTACCATAAACATTCTGCTCCACTGGGGGTCATTCAGTGTAGCTTCCATCATGAACAGTTCTACCGTCTGTGAGGGGTGCCGTGTCAAGAATTTGATCAGAGGCTCTCTGAAGGGACTGCCAGCCTAGAAAACATGGGGGGAAACGGCGTCTTCTTGGGGCTTGAGGCTTTGTTGGCCTAAGACCTACCATGGCAGGAAGAGGCATGTCTCCCCTCCGTAACTGGAGTGTGCTACAGCCATAAGCAAATATTAACATCAAACATCTTCAGGCTGTTAGATTAATCCATCTAAAATCTAACGAAGTAAGAACATCACAAGCCAACAGACGGAGGAAGAATCAGAAGAAACCCCGAGTTTGACCATTACCTCAATCAACATAGCCCGTTCAGTTTTCATCACCACCTCTAACAAAGGCTTGACCAGAGTTTGAGGTGCAGCTGGGATCAGGTGAAAAAGGTTTATAATTGCTGAACAAATTTTCATTTCCTAATGAAGAAAACCAGAAATTACAAGATAGGCCAATTAATTTTGCCAGCTAGAGATACCAACATTACTACAGACCCTACTATGGTCTAGCTACATTCGCAAGGCTAGCCACCAGAAGCAAAGAATTAACATGTAAAAAGCCACAATTTACCAATGTCAGGTTACTGCTGTGGCCCAAGGAAACTAACTGCCCTTGGCGTTCAGATTTCACCTGTCAATGGAGGGGAGAGGGAGCTGTGTGCCCCCGATGTGACTGGGCTGCGTCTGTTTTCACGAACAGGGCCAAGTGTTGGAAGTGAGCTGCAGGGCTGCCTGCACCTGCCCCTCGTGGAGGAGGGGACGAGCATGCCTGTGGCCGTGAGAGTGTTACGATTCCCCCGCTTTGCTGTGACATCATGGGGTCTTCCCGGTACCCTAAGTTCTGAGGGCACAGACTTCTTCTGCCCTCAAAACTTAGCACAAAGAAAGTCTTCAAAACATTCTCAAATATTTATCCTGAAAATTAAACATTTGTGTAAATAAACGACTGACCACGGTATTAAGTATTTGTCAACCAGGCCTGAAGATGAGGCTGGCAAACTGCTCTACTGAGTCATACAGAAAATGTGAAATGCCAAGATTTCCGCACTTTTTAAGGTGCTAACAGCTCAGTGGTCAGTCGCTCTTGTTCCAACGTTCTGTTCTCAGTGGCAGTTCCCATAGTTTGGAATCTGCAATTCAAAGAGATCCCACATGGCCAGAGCCATGGCCAGAGAAGGGAAGACTCCCTGATGTACCACCCTGCCTTGTGCGCAACAGGAGGTCCGTCACACTCAGCACAGTAAAATGGGGATGATAAACACTCGTCAGGAGGGACCACATCCCAGTAGCATCTGCGATACTTCCCCGAATGCCTCTATGAAGAAAATGGGAAAGAAGAAAAGAGAGTTCTCTTCTACGGAATTTCCAGGTCTGCACACAGAGCAAGCTCTACTCTGAAATTACAACATGCTCATAATGGCACTTTTGCATTATGGGTTTTCGTTTTCAAAGCGCAATCAAGAAATCACTTCTTTTGGTCTTTGCAACACCACCGGAAGACAGGACCGACGGATGTTATCATCCCCATTTTACAGCAGAGGGAAAGCTCCGGGTTTGTCCGAAGTCCCAGTGTCGGGACTACGTCGGTGTGGTGTGTATGTGCAAGAGATGCGGGGGACTGGGCGCGGAGGGGCAATGAGGTCTTAAACTCCAGGTAGGCAGGCACTTAGGAGTGTGGAAGAAAATAGAGCTCCTCCCAATTCCTAGCAGGTAGAATACTCTCTGTGTAGTTTCCTCCCAAGAGGTTGTGAGATGTAGGAGCTCATATGAACATTCTGAGAGCAAAACCCAGTTGAATCTTAAACGGTATTGACATATTGCCATTCGAACATGTAGAAAACCAAAGAACTTAGAATCTTGCTTAAAACGTCCTAACAGGAAACATGCGTGGCATCCGGACAGTTCACAGCAATGGTACTAATACGACTCTGCCACAGACAGACGATACGGCTCACTGCACTCCAAGGCACAACGCACTCTGTCCACCACAGAACCACAAGTCACAGCAAAACCAAATACGACAACACCCCCTCCTGCGCCTCCACTGAGATTCTCACCTCTACCCCTTCCATGGCAGGCTGAACCAAAACAAAAATTACAGCATGAAAAAAGGCAACAAAAAGGTAAAAAAGAAAAGAAAAGAAAAGAAAATATAAACTGTTCTTCACAGTGCAAGTCATAAACTGACTTTAATAGGGTTGTTCTCACCTCAAACTGACAGAATGGAGACAAGGAACATCTCCCGCACTCGGAAATGCTTTCCTGAGGATGGGGAGGAAAATCATCTTTTTTCTATTTATGTTATTTACATAAAAACTTCCCATATACTCATACACAGTAAGGATTATTGGGGGAAACAAGACAGTAAAGACAAATATCAAAAAGCACACAATAATTAACAAATGCTCAACAGCAAAAAAAGTACACCTTCCACCCTTCAGATGTCAAAACAGAGCCCTTCAGATAGTGTAGAATAGCATACGTCCCTTCCCTAAATCAAATTTAAAAAGCAGGAATTTCGGAATTCTTGCCCAGGGGGAGAAACTGTTGTAAGCAAATACATTTAAAAATCTGTTTTTGTTTCGAGTAAGTTACGATCTTTATGTGCAGCGCGGACATTAAAGAAATTTTCTTCCTCTTTCCCAGCGGAAATCTGGAGAGTACCAGGTGGTTCAGCCCCCTTAACCAGGCATGTGTGAGGCCCCCACACCAGGAAGAACCCTCAGGCCATGATGCCACCCACAGATAGCTGGGTTATTTTGGGAAGTGAAGCTGTGTACGCACACAGACACGGCACATCAAGGGGTCAGGCATTCTCCCCTGGGAGCGTAACGCTAAAACAGCAAACCTTCCTAAACATGGTGCTCGTGCAAAGCTCTGATCATCAGGGTACCCAGCATCACAGAAAAGCTTGTATTTGTTTTCTTACAAACAGTCGACTATTTAACATTGTCTTCAGTTGCAGGTTCTCAATCATGTAATATCATTTGGGGATTCAACCAAATGGGGACAAACTATGATCTAAGATCCATTCCCAATACTGAATAACATCCATAAAAAACGATCAGAGCTCAAGAGCAGAACGGCAGCTTGACCCTGGGCTGAGGTGATGAAACTGTGGGCATGCTGCCCAAACACCACAGCCTGAGGCCACCCCCACAGAGCTGGGTGTTCCCAGGCCGGTCAGGGAGTGGACTCCTATGATGGTCATGACACGTTTCTGCAGGAGCTGGAGGACTTCCTGGTGCCCACAGCTCCGTCTCCTGCCCACTGCCCCTGCCCCATCCAAGGAGCCCTCCGAATAACCTGCTGTCAACGGGGATGGAATCTTTCTGATCTAATGGAAATCATTCACTTGCCCCCTAGAGATTGTTAAATATTTATTCTAAAACTAACTGTGTGTTTCAGAGAATTAACAGATTATAAAACAGATATAAAATTTAGAGCAAAAATACCTAGCGGATGAGAGATGGGGAGGAAAAGCACAGAGGCACCTATACCTACTCCCAAGAGTTTAAGCTCTGAACATACACTCTGCTCTCCCCCACGAAGAGTTCCTGGTTTTTCCCTGTGTGTATGAATAACAAACCTTCAAAGAGGTCATGGTGGTATAACATTCCTAAAAAAAGTGTAAAATCCTGGTTTAGTTTTGCTTAGTTGGCTGTTTTTAGAAGCAGCAGGAATTGAGACTTACGTAAACAAAACACCTTTACACAGAATGGCCAAAACAAAGCATAATAAAGCCAAAAAAAAAAAAAAAATCCAAGTTGGGATGAAACACAGCATCCAACAAATACGCACAGGAAGACAAAAAGCCACGTTGATCATGCCCCTGAAGAGCTAGAGCATGCCCTCCTTAGGACACTGCTGTACAATTTCACCAGGTGTAACAGGACCTTAGGGAAAACACGATCCTACCGATAGGACAGTCATCAACTTAGAAAGTATTTTAAACAAATATTAACATATACAAATTAGATTCAAAACAGCAAAAACCATTATTTTTAAGAGTGAAGTCTTAAAATGACCAACATCAGACACGTAAAAAAATTTAAAGTAGTTTTCCCTTAAAGCCGTAAAAATGTGTTTTTGAAGTCCTGGCCGTTTGATTTTTGGCAAACAGTTGGGGTGGGGGAATCGGACCTGTCAACATACATGCCAGTATTTATGTGATGCTTTGCTACATTATCCTCAGTGTCTGAAGTCCTGAAACCTACACTCAGTTTCATGAGGCAGTGATGATGGGAAGCCATGGGAAACCACAGCTGAGGAATGCACCACCATGCAAACAGCAGCTGCCAAGAACATTCTAGAAAACATACTTTATACACTTTACAGCAAAACCAGTAAAATTAAAATACTAACATTTCAAGCTTCCCAGAATTCTCATCAACAAAAACGTATTAAGGTGAACAAAGGAGATTTCAAAGAAACACAAAAAAGAATGTTCAATAATTAAGAAAAATAAATGCAAAATGTAATGCTAGTAAAAGATGTTCAACAATTTACACAACTAGAATCACATAAACTGGGTTTCTGACCGGTATTTTAGTTAAAAGCACTGCTCCGATATTAACATTGCAAACAGCAGTGCCCGGCACGGTTGCCCTTCCCAGAAGCAAACAAGTCACTCACGTTTCCGTCGCTCCTCTGGCCCCCTTTGTGGGTGAGGACCACCACTTCCATCCACTTTCGTAGATGTTGCTGTTGAAAAAAACAACATCCTTAGACATCTTTCCCTCACACATGATCAGTTCAATTCCATGCTGTTCTTAGATGAAAACTCATAGGTAATCATTATTTTCCATCATAGTCAACATGAGGATGGCGGTGTTCAAATCTGAAACAGCCCGACCACTGAACTAGAGGGAATAACGGGCATTTGCCTCATGTCGCATGAGAAGGCTGAATTGACCCGGATGTCACAGAAAACGTCCTGAAACCTGGTCATCCCGATGCTGGCATTTTACTGCTGTGCTCCTATGGCCACCTTACTTTGCGCTGCACCTGTTCATGGAGAGCCTCGAGGAGCCAGGCACCAGGCCAGGCCCCCGGGGGGAAAGGGGAGCAGGCGGACATCATCCCTAGCCTCGTTCCAGCTCAGCTTCCAGTGGGGAGAACCAGGTGAAATACACAGTCACGGTAAGGGTTGTGAAAGAGGAACAGGAATCAGCTGGAGAAGGGGGTCAAGGTCAGGGAGAGCCCTGCTAAGGGAGACTCTCCAGAAGCTCAAGCACACCAGGCAGAGAAAAGGAGACACAAAGGCCCTGAAGCCACCAACAGGAAGGCTGGCCGCTGTATATGGCTAAGGAGTACTGGGCACAAGGGGGGCATGCGGGATGGGCCGGTGAGATGAGCACGGATCCCATTTGGTCAGAGGCTGCACAAATGAGTGCGAACAGGAAGCAATTCCCTTCTGTGCAGAACCAGGGCAATCGTTACGTGGTAAGACTCTGTGTTCTACGGCAAGAGCACGAGAAGAGAGATCCCTGAGCCCAGAGCAACTCTGGTCTGACCGGGGCACGCGGCAGCCAGGCTCCCAGCCTTGGTGTCCGGCAAAACCTGGCAGATAAGCACTCAGAGCCTACAGGTAAAACCACAAGACTATCCAAACAACAGAACTACCTTCACTTCCCACACCGTCCAAACTTGTTCTTCACATACTGAAGCCCTACGGGAAGTTAACTAGTTGTTTTAAAAAGAACTCCATGGTCAAAGAGGCTTGGGGACAGATGACTTAAATCCATCTAAACACTTACTGGGCCAGTGTTCCAAAGAACACACATTGAGAAACACTAAAATATACATGCTTTCAAAGAAACTAAGTACATTAAGCTATTTGCCAGTAAAATTCCTGGAAAGATATTAACAATCACCAAGATCTAGGTTCATGAAACTCTATCTTACTACAACAGCTACTCTACCAAAGATAAGAGAGGAACAAAACTAAAGGCAAAGGAAGCAGCCAGCTGCATTCCCTATTCACTCTGCTTTCAGATGCCCCAACGGAAAAAAATAACACTAAATTGTATATAAATTCACTTCTAGCTCAATAAGGAGCTATCCATGGCAAATACCCACATGAGAGACTTGAAAGTCAAATGTCCAGCAGTTCACATTTTTAAAAAGGCAAATTATCAGGGTTGTTTTCATGAATGCCCATCCTACACAGCAGGGCATCTTAGCTCTTAAAATTATGCTGAAGGCTTGAGCTGTTAACCTCAAAAACATATCATATGCAGGAAAACAAAGGCTCGGTGATCGAGCACGGCTCTAAAGAACAGGACTCAAAAGGGCCAATGTGTGCCTGACTGCCGCCCCACCCTTGCCCAAGTGCGGTGGGTACGGGACACATCAGAAGACCCCCCTCGGCACAGACCCTGGGCTGGACCCGGGCAAGGTGGGGGCCAGAGGAAAATGGCTGGACAAACGGCAACTCAGTCCTTCTTTATCCAAGTATGTCAACACTCTCTGCTTTCAGAGAAATTTTAACCCTTCTGAAAACAGCTCTCATGCCAGAAAAGGGGGAAAAAAATCCCCTCAACAAACTGGACACACAAACCCCCGGACTTCATTGTAGGGAGAAAAGACTCCTGGCCTACGTCAGAAACTACGACTCTAAGGCAGTAGAGCAGTCTCTTCAGACGGCTCTAAAAATTCTGGGCAACAACGTGCGCTGAATGAATTCCCAGCTCACAGCAAATGTGAAGGGTCAGCCTGGTGGGGAGCCAATCAACTAGCTGCCAACATGTCGCCTCCGGCAGGCAGGAGAAGGCAGCAAGAAATGGCAGTGGAGAGGGAAGAGATGCAAATGACAAGGCCGGGCCATGTGGAACACAGCGTGGGTCTCACACTGCAAGCACCGAGAGCTGCGGCGTGATGGCAGATAAAGCACGGATCTGATGTGCTCGCGTCAGGAAGTGACCGTGACCACACCTGTGAGGGTGTGCGTGCGCGGACACTGAAAGGGCGTGTGTGTTACACACATCTGGAAGCGAAAGAGCAAGGAGACTTTCGATTCGGAAAACTTACTTCCACGGAACACTGTTTCCCAGTAACACTCTAATAGGGCATCAGCTACAATTTTGAGGGCCAACCTTAAGACTACCAACTCCCAGTTAGGTGTTTTGGTCACTGTTCCCTTCTTAGGTGTCTGCAGATACGAAGAAACTGTATGTGAGGTAAAAAGCCGTGTGGTCCTCACACAGCCACAGATTTGCACTCCACACACACTACGTGTACTGCAGTTACCGAAACAAATACCTTCAGGACCCTGAGATGTCTAAATGGCCAGAGGCCACTTGAGAAACGTAAGCATGAAAAGTACGTGCACGTTTGCAGTCACTTACCCTGAAATCCTAAGTTATTTATAAACATCTACTTACCAGAAGCAAAACTGAACGAATGCATAAAAAAGTTAACAGCTGAATCTCCTGCATCTGTTTATACTTCAAATTTAAACACTGTCAAACAGGTATTTTATTTGCATAATTACTTCCTTGGTAATTTTAAAAACCCTAAAGACTTCTAAAGTTCTTACACGTTTTTCACTACATCGCTGTCTATAATAGCAAAAGACTGGGAGTAATCTAGATGCTCGTCAGTGGGGGAATGGTGAAATGAATTTTGGCATGTCCACGTACTGAAATATTATATAGCCATGAGACAAAAGGAAGAAGCACTTCATGTTCTGATCTGAAATGATGAGTAGTAAACAGAAAAAGAACTGTGTGTATATGGTGCTTCCTTCTGAGGAAAAGAATATACGTATGTCCTACTACAAATGTAAAACGTCTCTAGATAGACATACAGGAAACCATTAACACTGGCTGTCCCCAGGAAGGGGAGGTGGGCTGCTGGAGTTCAGGGACGGGAGACTTTCACAGTACCCTTTTCACACTTCCTGAATTTTAAACCACATATATATATATACACACATACTTACCTAAAAAAAAATAAGCTAAAATTTCAGGTTGATTACAAACTATGTTTAAATGCATTTGACTTACCATCATCTGATCACAAAATTTATCATTGAAGGAGTTTGGGAAGAGCCTGGTGACGGAGGTGAGACGATTCACGACATTCAGCGTCAAGCTTCGATAATCCCCCAGCATCATCAACAAAGGCCGCATATGCGTATGGATTTGATCTACTTCTATGGTAGCACCTTCCAAAAACTATTTAAAAAGAAAAGTTACAAAGGAAAATAGACAACAGAACATACTTTATAATAAACTCATTCACCTCTAGCAGCAAGTTTGTGGGCTGTTAACCACGTACATTCCAAAAATTTATGATGAAATGAAGACTAGTCATTACTGCTGAATATTTAAAAAAGGCTCAGCGTGACTAGGAAACAAGCGGAGACAGTACTGGAATCCAGTGTGTGTTCATGCGAGGCCGCCTTCCAGGCGTACAAACCAGGTGAACGGGAAGAACCCTGGAGACAGAACACACGCGCGTTCGCACGCACACGCCACTCACTCACCTTTCTCATGCAGGCTTCTCCGGCCTCCTGCAGCTCGCTGTTTGTGGAATTCAGGGCTTTGAAGAGTGCGGCGATGATCTTCTCCCTGGACTGAGGAAGGTAATTGCAGGCAGCAAGTGCATCTTTAGGGAGAGAGATCAATACAATTTCATTATTAACCTGAAAAACATATGAACAATTTCCTCGTCTAAAGGCTCTTACCAACCAACACCAAGTATCAATCACTGACGCACTTCCCAAGTGTCTGGCCTCGAGAAAGACCAAAGAACACATGGTGTCCTAACGCATGTATTCAGTGTTATCTAAGAGGGAAGTCAACAGCCTGTCAGAAAGGCCATGATAGATATTACCCCGTCCAGATAAAAGAAGGGCTGGAGGGGAAAAGAGGGGGCGCCCAGTGACACCCCTTCCTTAAGACATCCCCACACAGGGCGAGAGGATGGCTGAGCTGCGGGCAGACACGCACTGAAGTGACACAGAGGGCTGGCTTTGAACTCTGGTGCTGAGGGAACACACACACACGCAGCCTGGCTTCTCTTCCACTATCCGTGTCTCATCAGGCAGCCGCCTCCCAACGTGGGGGGTTAAAGGCTCAATCCTCTCTGTTAGCTCAGAGATAATACCTGCCCAAGAGCAATGCCCTTATTAGCCAATAGGACTACATGAGAGGCGCCGGAAGAAAGGAATCCCCACTGAAGAAAGAAGCTGCCAAACTTGGCTGCGGAGAGCGAGCCTCCCTCCCTCCCCCCCACCTGCTGTGGCTTCCACACCCCAGCCCCGCGCTCGAGCAGGTATTACGGTCTGCCTCTCAGCTCCTCCACCTCTAATTCAAGGAGGATTCTGGCAACATTTCACGTAGAGTATAAAAACCAACAAAGCAAGAGACCAAGCCAACTAAAAAAACTTGTACTGGGTATTTATCCACCAAAAAAAAAAAGTAGGGGGGACTGATGCTTCTAAGCGAGTAAAATTCAAGTGAGTAAAAATTCAACAATGTAGCTGACATTGCTCATGAAAGCCTAAAGGACAGCAGGATTCTCAAATGCTACCGAACCACTGAAAACCCTATGAAGGTTGTAGTAGATCTTCCTATATACTCCGATTTGGGCGAAACTGGCAACAAATGAACGCTAGGACTACTTTCTTCAACTACAGTGTTAGATTCATCAGTGAGCTACAGCATTTAGAGTTAATTACTATAAAGTAAAATACATAGTTTGTAAGACTAAACAATTGTTTAAATCCTAACCATCTATATAATCCACTGACATCTCATTATATCACTTGACAAATACACAAACATAATTATCCCACCTTAAAAGAACATAAAAAAATAAAACCCCCCAGGGCGCCTGGGTGGCTCAGTCGTTAAGCGTCTGCCTTCGGCTCAGGTCATGATCCCAGGGTCCTGGGATGAGTCCGACATCGGGCTCCCTGCTCTGCGGGAAGCCTGCTTCTCCCTCTCCCACTCCTTCTGCTAGTGTTCCCTCTCTCGCTGTCTCTATCAAATAAAAATCTTTTAAAAAATAAAAAAATAAAAATAATAAAACCCCCCAAAAGGCCACTGCCTCCTTGCACCTTCGTACCCATGACTCGTTTCAGACTTAATTCATATGAACTTACTTAATGCTGCAATTCGCAAAGGTACGAGTGACGGAAGACTCTTGTAACAGGGCAGCTTTGTTAAAGCGGAGTCTTCAGCCTCACACAAATTTAATAGCTGTAAAAGATAAAATAATTTAATTTAGCCAGCTCCTACTGTGAAGACACAGTAACCTTGAAAATAACAGAACACAGCAATCTTACCCACGCACAACACAATTAACAACTGACAAACTAAACTCACACCCTAGGGAATTTAGTACCGAATGTGACACAGCTTCCTTCTAAAGCAAACTCTGTCAACCTCATGAGTGAAATAAATTCTTAGATACTTTCTCACCCACTCTGACACCATTAACACTGTTTCTCGACCCAGGGGATCACTTGAACTGCAAATATATATGGCAGCTACGTCTCCCTCCTCATTCAGAGCTGCTTCCCAGTGCCATGGGCCAGTGTTCAACAAACACGTGCTGTAATTCAATACTGGAGTCGTAATACTTTCCCCAAGGACATAAAAGTATAAAGAAAGGAGTTGAAAGTCACCAAGAATATCGTAACTCAGAGATTCCTGTGGCTATCTTTCTGGACATTTTATCACACCCCAGTATATACTAATACATCTAATACACAAAATATCATATATGTTGTTCTATTACTGTTTTCCCCTTCTATTTACATCCTGGGAAAATGGTATAAACTTTACCGTTACCTTTTTTCCCTTAAAGATTCCTACTTAGTAAAAGATTTCAAGAAAAGGATATATACTAAAAAGCACTTCAGGCCACCACCCTACTCCACTCCATCACCACTACTCTGCTCCTATATAAACCATGTGTGTGTGCCCACAAGTGTAGACAGACATCTGTGTCTGTAGCTCCCTCTAGACAGAGAGTGAGAGCATACACCAGAACACGAGCATACACCAGAGTCACCTGGGAAACTTGTAGAGGGTCCGTCGGTCGGTCTGACCCTAACCCTCCAGGGAGAGGACTCAGGAGTCTCTATTTTTAAAAGGACCCTCCCGTGTTCTGATGCAGCTAGTGTACTGATAAACACCTGGGAAACCAGCTGCACTCCCTGAGATTTATCACTTAACACTACCAGGTGCTGGTCTTAAGCATAGTGAGGAACTTTCCACATAGGTTAAAACACATCTGCCTCTGGAACCACCAAAGGCAGACTTCCTCCCATTCCCCAGTGGCTCTCCTAGAACCTCTGTCAGGTCATATGAACTATGACTCTTACACAAGGGATACAACAAGGTATAAAAGATCAAAGCTAGACCATGTGATCATAGGATTCTATGTCCAAGCAAATACATAGGACTTAAAAACTCAAGAGGCAAATTTTTCATAATTGGAAATTCAAACTTAGTGTGGATCAGAAGAACTTGCCTCCTTATGACTTTTACTTCAGTTTACTCTGATAATGCCTCCAGCGTAGGACTTAGGTCTTAAAAAAATTTCACATTGGGACTGATCACCAGACCATTACTGTATTCTACGAATTAATGCTTAGTGGAATTTGACTGTATCTACAGTTCAATCTATTTCTCTCTGTCTAATGTCACCCCACACTAGAATGTTTACAGAGAGAAACACCTGTAGGATGCCATCTGCCATTGCCCCAAACGAGAATAATCGGTATCTATAGCTCCCGGAGAGCTGTCAGAGCTAAATAATGGCATTCATGTGAAGTCAGTTCTCAACAGCACACGACACATTCTTAAGTGACAAATACGTTCAATACACTGGCACGTTCCCTGAGCCAGTCTTATTCTGGGCACCAGCTGATGACAGTGATCAAAGCGGAGAGTCCATCTTTCTCCAGATTACATCCTTAAGGCTCTGCAGAGCAAGGTGCCCTGGAGAAGGCTACCAGAGCTCTAAGCACTCCGAACACAGCCATGTCTGGTGGAACCTCTCCAGTCAGCAGGCCTACCTCCTACCACATACCTGCGCAGGGCGCTGTGCCAAGTTAGGGCTGGTTACCTGGGGTCATCACCCGTGCCTTCTCTGAGTGCTGCCTGACCAGTCTTCGCGCACAAAGACAGGTTACCAGACACACGTCATCACCATCCACACCACGCCGCACCACCACCCCCCTACCTCTGTGTAGAACACCTTATGCTCCACCACGTTAAGATCCATTGTGAAGAGCCTGGGCTGCAATGTGGTGCAGAACGTGTTTCCCTCCATCAGGCCAATCTGCGCATTGGCAGGCTGATGTCTGAGCAAATGCTTCTTCGGCGGGACCATATCCTGGAGGACCTGGGGGAGGCAAGGAGGAAGCACTACCAACCAGCCATCCCTTAAAGAGCAAACACTGCTCACCACAATATCCTAAAACAACTATCAGGCTGGAAACCGTGAGATGAAAAGTTATGATGTCCCTTTAGTGCGGCAAGGGAGGGCACATTCCATGTGCTAAAACTGGCTGGTGGATAGCAACGTGTCAGATACACTGAACTAAGTCTCCCGAGTAACCGCTCTCAGACGACGTAAGAAAAGAGCGACCAGACTGGGGCTACAGAGACCCAGGCAGCCAGCCTTCTGTTCTTTTGATGCTGACGACTGTGGATGGAGCCGCTGATACCAGGACATGCTTTCTGCGTATCTGAGGTCAGAGAGAGCACGTATGGTAGCGCCTTGTGAAGTGGACACGAAATTACAAATTACATATCCTCTTCAAGTCAGATTTGAAGGAGAAAGGTCTCAAAAGTATTGCTCAAATATCCTAGTTCCAGGGACAGAAATCTCACCTCTTTATGAGGTTCCATGATCACAGTGACACTTTTTCCAGTGACCTGGGCCAAGACCTGCAGTGAATGCATGGCCTGTTTTCTCACAGTGGAATTTGGAGAGGTGACTTCTCGAACCAAGTCATGCGTCACATGGTGAAAGGACTTCTCCTGAGCTGCCACGATCTCTTCGGCTCTCTCCTCATCCTTTAAAGGTGTCGCGCATCTCATCAGAAGCTGTTCCAGGGTGGTCTTTGCCATGGCGACGGCCCCATTGGAAACCTGCAGGTGAGGGACTCCTTAGAATGAAAGGGTCATTCACTGTGGGTCCACCCCCCCACCCCGCCCCAGGTGAGCTAATTTAACAAGACTACTTCCTAACCTTCATACAGTACTTCAGTGGCTAAATCACCTTAGTATTCCTGTATGTCACTCAGAAAAGAAAATGGGGATCTAGACAAACTCCTTGTATTTCCCAAATGAATAAGCCAGCAAGGCCCCCCACATTCGATTTGAGTTATACTTGGGCACAGCTTCATGAAGAATGCAACTTCCTGAGAAACTCCTGCAGCACGTGCACTATTTAGCCCCACGGCAAGAGTGAGCAGGATTATTTCCCTCTACAGATGTGCCGTGTTAAGTGCTCTGGTCTGGGACAGTTCTTTATCAATGCAGACAGACACTCAGGTAACCAGGGAAGCCTATGGGGCCCTGATCTGCCCTCGTATTAAAGATGCTGAATGAAATCTAGGTCTAGGAGAGCATGTGGGCACAAGTTCCTCATACTAACTATTCTGTAGGCAAATCAGCTTTAGGAACCGCTTGGTTCGGTTTGGGGTCACCCATCACCTACCTCTCCAGTCAAGTCCATCATGACAAAGAGAAGCGCTTTGAGGAACGTCTGCTGGTTCTGGAGAACCCAAGTGAGAGGCAGCCGCTCCATGAGGAACTTAATGGACACCACACCCCCCAGCTTTGCATACCAGGCCTGCTCATAGCAACAGGCGCACAAGCGCTCGACGATGTAGGAGAACAGCGGCAACTGGCACGCCTGGGGAGAAAACACAGGCACACCGTCCTGTTATCCCCACTCCGGTAACCAGTTTCTAGAATGACTACCCACAAGCACCGATATGCCCCAAGTAGCAGATGCTCCTCAGCCCTTCCTTACCCTCTCCTTTGAGCCCAGGATGATACTTGCAACATCAAATATGACAGCCAGGGCCACCTCCCCAATCTTGCAAAGTTCCTTCTCTTCATATGCCATACAAATAGCGATTGCATCAATAAGGACCAATGGATCCATTCCTTTCGACCCATTTTCTTCGCTGTGAAACATGGCTGTGCTGGGCTGGCTGCCCACCTGGTAGCAAGGTAGCAGGAAAGGACCTGGAAGAGAGGCGGCGGCCACGGGAGAAAGTAGAGCTTAGGTACATGCACGTTCTTGTCCCTCAAATGGCAAAACCACCTCATTATAAAGTTTATTTTTTTAGTAATCTCCATACCCAACGTGGGGCTCGAACTCACAACCAAGATCAAGAGTTGCAAGCTCCACCGACTGAGGCAGCCAGGCGCCCCAAAACTACCTCATTTTTTACTTTGAGGTTCGGAGCTCAGTAAAAGCCAGCACTGGTACTTTCGACCAACTTCCGTTAAACTGCAATTACTTGTGAACTAAGTGGTCTGATTCGTACTAAGGCTCTTTTTCTGAATGTTCTCCATTATAAACTGTGTTCTTTTTAGATTTTCTCTATGATAAAGAGAACCACGTATCTTCTTTTAAAAAAATCATTAAGGGTCAAGGGGTACAGCAGAGAAATGAGTATGGGCTACACTCTAGATACTCCTGACACAGAGAATAATTAAAAAGCAACCCAGCTATGACACCCAGCCCACACAGAGAACAATCTGCTACGAATTAACGCCTCCCAGGTGCCGGGCAAGATGGGTGCTCGCTATCAAGAAGCTTACAGATCTGCTGGAAAGACGTTAACAGAGGAACACTGAGAAACGATCTCAGATCAACGGGATAGCAATGACTATTCGGGCCAAGGGCAAGAAGAGTTACAAGGGGGAAAGTTCTCAGTGTTCTGCAGCATTCAGAGAAAGCTGCTTTGTCCACCTGGAGGGTGAGGGGCCTCGGGGACACAGAGTGCCGCAGCGCTGTTCCAGTGTGTCTACCGACCAGCGCTGGTCTGTCTTCAGACCAGTGTTCAGAAACTTCTACAGCAATTGGCAGTGTCGGGACACTTTGTCTTTTGCAAGAGCACCAGTTAGCGGTGGATTAGAAAGAGAAACAAGCAGACAAACAAGAGTGGCCCCCCCGCCAATCCGGAGCCTGAGGACCCCGCAGCAGAGGCGGGGAGCAGCAGGGAGGAGCACCGCAGAGAGGAGCCGGCCGAAGGGCAAGGAGGGGAGGCTGGGCCTTGGCAAAGAACACATGGGGGGAAGACCAGCCATGAGGGAGACCACAAACTGTCTCATACGCAGATTGTCCGAAAGTATTCCGCCCCCATTTTCATGAAAAACAAAGGGTGGAAATCTTCCACGAGGTGCACTGTACAGAGAAACTTGGTAACGATTTTCAAGTCACTATTGCACCCGTCACCAAAATACCAATTACCCTGCAGTAAGCGGGAAATCAGAAAACAAAGGCCAAGAAGGAACCAGCCAGACGGCTCCTCCGAAGCACCACGTCCCGATGGCATTTCTGCAGCCGCCCAAGCAAGTCCCACAACCACCTCCTCCGCCCACTCACCGCACTGCTGGGCGACTGCCACCATCGTGTAGTGGCGGATCAAGCTGGCGACGAAGGGCAGGGCGCTGGGCCGGAGATCTTTAATGACAGCAGACATGAACGCCCCGGTCAGGGCCTGCTCAAACGTCTTCCGAGCTGGAGTGTCTTGTGCTTTGTAGCGATGCGATATGATGACATTAGGTATGGTCTTTTCTGTAAAGCTGGAAGATAAAATCGAGTCCATCCTAACAACACTGAAATCCTGAGCTGATGAGCCCACCAGGACTTACACGATGAATTTCATTATGAACGTTTATAACCGATGGTTCTAGAGACCCCCAGTATGTTCTACATAACACAGAGCACAGGCGATGAATCAGAGCCATGTTACAACGTGGCAGCAGATTCAGTATTTTTATAGTTTTTAAATAAAGTTGATGTCTGACTTTGATTTTTTTTTAACTAAGTAAGCCAAATTCTAAGAAGTAACCCCATCGATGAGCAAACAGAAATGAAAAAAAGCTTAAAGACTGCTATACACCCGTTATGTGTTGAAAAACCACCCCACGGGAACAGCATCAGACGAGGTTACAGACCTCACTGACAGCATGTGTACCACCCGTCACTGATGCCGTGAGCAATGTGAAAACACACAGGGAAGGTCCCTCCCCCGAAACGTGGGACACAGCAAGGTAACATACACACGTGATCACACAAGACTATCATCTAAGGTCACAGCCCTAACTGGTAAGAGTAAAATACAAGTATCACGGGACAAATATTTGGGGAACGAAAGGATCACTGTGGACCAGAAAAGCAAAAGATCCACTGAA
This sequence comes from Phoca vitulina, assembly GCF_004348235.1. NCBI lineage: Eukaryota > Metazoa > Chordata > Mammalia > Carnivora > Phocidae > Phoca > Phoca vitulina. The sequence continues at coordinate 5,749,189 of NW_022589782.1, read as the reverse complement.
CATCTGCCATATGCCAAGCACTATGGATACACGAGTGAGCAACGGGAGAGAAAAGCGCAGGACCGTTGCCTCCTGAAGCTGACAACCTCAGGGAGAGGCAACCATCAGGAACACGACGACCGAGGTAAACTCTAATTCTCAAGCACCTCCTGGTTTCTCCTCTTCATTTTCTCTAAAAGCCCAGAAAAGCACCACTAGGCAGGTAAACTCGCAGGAGCACACTTAGCGCTAGGAAATCTGGGAGGTCCTCTGCACCCCTACGTCCTGACGTCTAAGATGCACCGATCACAGGGAACCACATTCCCAACATACTTAGGGTGTGCGAGAAGCTGGTAGAGGGCGTGTTTATTGTCCTCTAGACTCATCATTGCCACCAGGAAGCACTTGATCACCTCCCACGCCTGCCTCCGGTAGTAGGGCTCAGTGTTGGCACTTTTCAGGCAGTCCAGAGCGGTTTCAATGGCCTAAAACAACAACAAAGAAATACAAAAACTATGTTTATGCAGAAATTATATGATTACTCAATTCTCTATTTATTTTTAAAGATTTTACTTGCCAGAGAGAGAGAGCACACAAGTACACAAGCACGGGGAGTGGCAGGCCGAGGGGGAAGCAGGCTCCCTGCTGAGCAAGGAGCCCAATCCCAGGACCCCGGGATCATGACCTGAGCCACAGGCAGACGCTTCACCGACTAAGTCACCCGGGTGTCCCACTCAATTCTCTCTTTAGAAGATAAAAGGGTTTTCTTTATTATTTTTTTTTTTCCCCAGAAAACCTACATAGCTACACACACATTTTATCCTACTCAGGTTGAGAAGGAAGGCGGGGGAAGGCACAATCACACACAAAATCATGTGAAGCCTTTAACAGCTAAGAGGCTAGTCACCCTTAAGGACAATTACACACCTATCACTCAAAAAACTGATCTGTGTTCAGGAGGCAACATTTCCCCAGGCTGTGTGCGAGGAAGCAGAGAGGGGCTGCCAGGGACAGCAGCTGCCCTGCAGGCTCACACGTGGCCACACTGAGCAGGGGCACAGCTCCTCGCTGAGTCACCCCTGGCTTACGGGGCTAATTTCGGAAGTGGTTAAGGATCAATGTAACCTTTAAGCCAATTCCCTGCCAAAAGAATAAAGTATCGCGAAGTGTGCCCAAAGGGGATTATCTGAATGGGGATTCCCTGGCACTCGGCTTGGCCAGGCTGCTTCTTCCCTTGGCCTCGGCAGCCCCTCCGCCCTCAGCCGTCAGCTGCTGGGAAACCGGCCCCTCGTGCACCTCAAGTCCGTGTGGGGCTGCAGGAGGACTTGGAAGCCTCTCTTCAAAACTCGGTTTCTTCTCGGGGGAAAAACTACTCCTAAAGAGATTTTCTGGCTCTGCTTAGTCTATGCAGAGGTCAAATACAGGTCAGGTACCTTAGTTTTCACTACTAATACCCACCAGCCCTGACAAGGCCGAAGCAAACAGAATCCTGTGCAAAGGAAATTACCTAAAATGTGGGAATGTGCTACTAACACAGGATGTTCACTATAGCAACTTTCAATGTAAAGACGGACTTTTAGCTGTAGTCTCTTAGGAGGAAACTAGTGTTTAACTGGCAGATATTTTTTAAAAGGCTTGGGTGAGAAGCTGGGGTTACACCTTCCCCTGAGGTCTGGAGAGGACCCCCATCCATGGGACGGGGCTGGGGGAGGGTCAGGGACAACGCATGCGCGTGAGGAAGTGTGGGGACAGGATGACTGAGAGATGATGATGGAAAATAACTAGAGGGACATTTACCCATGATGGATATCATTCCTCCCAGATGTTAAGAGGTCGTTAAAAAAAAAAACCAACCACCACAGAACCCACTAGTGGGTAAATTCCGTACACAGACAGGCGAGCAGGCAGGGCTCCATGGTATGACACACCAGGACAGTTAGCCTGAGCACAGGGAGAGCTTTGAGTCGCTCCAGGCCGCAGAATGCTGGTTTAAGACCAGATCTTCAAGGAGTTCGGGAATCCCAGCTGGCATCTGGCTTATGAAACAGCTGAGACACACAGATGCACGCAAAAGGCTACTCTCACACCCTTTAAAAAAAAATACCCAGTCTATAATGGCTAGATAATGGTAACAAAAGCTGTTAAGACAAGGTGGAAAAAGGCTGGCTCTGTGATAAGGGGGAGAGTCGACCTTGACAATATAGATGAGAACCAGGTGGAACAATATGCATGTGACAAAGGACTGGGAGGGCTCAGTCAGGTGAGTGGGAAACAGCTTTCAATAAAGATAAAGCAAAGGTAGCAGAGTGGGACACTCTGGCAAGATGTTGGGGACACAGTCTGTCCATTTTTTACCCAATGAAACAGGAGTTCTAAATGGCAGATGGAGAGAGAACAAAGAGCTGTCTGCAGCGGGCTAAGGAGCCAGGAGAGACAGCAGGTGCTCAGGAGTGATAAGTATTGGATTAACCTGGGTTCTAAACGACACTTGAAGTAAAGCCTGCCAGGCATCAAAACAGACTAAGTTCAAGCGGAGGATGTGCTGGGTATCATCACCTGCTGCTCTGTCAGGAAAGATGAAACTGCTCAAGCGTCCAAAGTTCTCACGCAGCACACCTCCCCCGGCCTTCTGGTGTGATGAAAGGCCCCTTGCCAACCAAGCTGGTCCCCAAATACTTTCCGTACTTTGAGTCAGAAATTCCCTAAGGGGCACCTGGCTGGCTCAGTCGATAGAGCATGCGACTCTTGATCTCAGGGTTGTGAGCTCGAGCCCCACCTTGGGTACTGAGATGACGTAAAAATAAAATCTTTAAGAAAAAAAAAAAATTCCCTCTCAAGAAAGTACATGTTTTATTTATGTATTTTCAAATAGAAATCAGCGTTCTTAAAATGAAATGTGTAGGATCTTTAAGAAGCTCCTGAAAATTTCCAAATTTACCTTCTCCATCGGGAGCTGAAGAGATGCTTTACAATCGGAAAACTCCACCGTGATACTTGGGCCTTGAACTTCAGTCACAACATAGTGCAGCTTCTGGGATTCCTTCAACATCTTCCTGTTACTGCCACCAAATTTACCAAGGACTCGGTAGGCCACGTGAGAAATGCTATCAGCAGGATTGCGCAGGGTGCGCCATAAAGCCTACAACCCAACACACTTTCATTAAAATCCTTTCAAGGTGATGCATTCTCGTGGTTCATAGATCATAATTCGCAAATTATAAAAGACTATTTAGCAAAAATTCTTCCTCCCATCTCTGTCCCCCAAACATGCACTTCCCCTTCTTGGGAGAAAACCACTGTTATTAGTCTTGTGTGTCCTTCCAGAAACATTTTGTCTTTAAAGAAAATGCACACATAAACATAAATATCCTTCAATGCCCCTGAAATACAAACGGTAGCATATGATAAGTATCGCAGAGCTCAAAAGCAAGAAAACTAAGCAACATATGGTTTAAGCATATATACAAAATAGGATCAGAAGCATGGAGAGAAATGCTAATTACTGATAAAGTTCTTGTCCTGGGGTTTGATGGTGAGTTCTCAGGTTTTTACTATTAGGCTTTATAATGTATAAACATGACATTCCTACAAATAAGACAGATAAACTATCTTACACATTTCAAACCTCACATTAGAAAGGATGGTGAAGAGGGGAAACACGGATCATGACAGGACCTGCCTTACAGGAATACATGACAAGGACGTGTACCTCGTACTTACAATTAGTGTAAGGACCACACGCACTCACCTGTTTCAAAAAATTCTTGCCAATTTTCCCACATTCCCTTACCTGGACTATCTTAAGTCCTAAAAATTACTATGTCTGTCTATTTAAGTCAATTTTCTTAAATCACTTTCCATAACAATGTCAGATAGACAACATAAAATCTTGAACTTTTCTTTAAAGCAAAATTTCAATTTCTCTTACGTCCCTAAAGGTACAAAAAGACTTGTCCTTAATGAACACCTGTTGAGAGGTGCTAAGCCTCCCTACCTCCACCCCGGGACCCAGCCCAACCACTCCTCATGTATCCTCAGGAAAGGGAAATTCTGCTTCACTCCCCAGGAGGGGGCGGCATTGGGAATGAGTGCTGGTTGATGGGATCAGAGAGAGATGCTCCTTGTCTAGTGTGGGAGCGGGGGTGGGGAGTTTACTGTCTCTCCAAAAGCAGGAAGTCTCTCCTTAGGGCTGTCTGCCCCATGGAATGGCAAGAGGCCCACGAGCCCATCCCTGCCTCCTCCTCCTCCTGCATGGTGCTCACCAACACCTGGATCAGGCCCATGGTCTGCCTTCCAGAACCAACAGTGCTGTTCTTGAGGTAGGCTCTTGGTCGAGTCTCCAAATGACAACTGGGAGAGTGGACTTAGGGCCCTGACCCGACCTTCAGTATCATCCTCTCCCACCTAGATGGAGCCCAAATCAGGACTGGTGGGGTTAAGTCTCCCACGCCCAGCCTCAAGTGCATGCTGCAGTTTCCAATCTGGACTCCTATCTTTTAGGAGTTAGGGAGTCTCCATCATATAAAGCTGGCGTTCTGACCCCCTCCTTGGGGCCAAATACTCTATACCAAAGGGGCAGATGAATAAGTAACAGGCACCCTAAACCTCTAACAATTACTATGTTATGAATCAATACGACTACAAAACACGAAGAAAATACCTGATATTTTTTTTATTTTTTATTTTTATTTTTTTTTTTTAAAGATTCTATTTATTTGACAGAGAGAGACACAGCGAGAGAGGGAACACAAGCAAGGGGAGTGGGAGAGGGAGAAGCAGGCTCCCGGCCGAGCAGAGAGTCCGATGTGGGGCTCGATCCCAGGACCCTGGGATCATGACCTGAGCCGAAGGCAGACACTTAACGACTGAGCCACCCAGGCGCCCCAAAAATACCTGATATTTAAATATACAGACTCTCATGAAGAAAAAATACAGAATGTTTTCACAACAATCTCCTTGATTACCTGCTTCATTTCCCTTGACCCCAAAGTGGACACCTGCGCTTCCCTTAGGAGTCTGCTTCTCTTTACTGTGGTATCTCAAGACCTTCTGTGGATACAGAAAGGATCTCCCTGGCAGCACACAGTAACTGTAACACCTGCCTTCATAAGTCATCAACTGAATGAGGACGTGCCCCATGTGAAAGCCCTCCGAAAAAGGGAAATGCTACAAAACGAATGTCTACTCCATACACAGAGTATTTCTTCTTATCTTTTCGTAAGCCAGAAGACTCCTAAAGTTGAAAGCTACACCACTTCATCTTGCAGAGAGCCCAACGTGGGGCACAGGGAGCTCAATGGAGGCCCGTCACTTCTGGAAACCACTAGCCTAAAATTCCCAGTAAAAACTAGATACGTGAGCACCCAACGTCCTGCCCTGTGCTGGCACTGGTGAGAACTCGAGCTTACCTGCATGAGCTCCGCGCGGACTGGCTGAATGTGGTCATAGAGGAAATCAGGCTGCAGGTTGTCCACACACAACTCCAGGGTCCTCAGGCCTTGGCTGACCAACGTCTGCGACCCATTCAGAGCAGACACCAAGGGGTCCATCAGCATGGGCAGGTACGGCAAGAGCGAGCTCAGCCGCACGGGCACCGTGAGACACAGCTCCACGAAGAGGTCCTTCATGTGCTGCTTGTGCAGACCGCTCTGCAGCATGTTCAGCCCTAAACACGGGGTTTGCGGACATCAGAGAGGACAGTTACTCCCAGACAGGCCGAAGTCAACTGTACCAAATAACGGTTCCGCCTTTTATTATCAACATACCTTTTCTGTAACCATGACCCCTTCTGTCGGTCATGTTCACAGTAACAATAGCAGGCTGAACACAATTCTAAATTATAATTTAAGCTATAATTACTTAACATCAATCTTAATGAAACAGTTAATATTATACATAGAGCTTTTAAAAATCGTGTTACGTGGGGCACCTGGGTGGCTCAGGCAGCTGAGTGTCTGACTCTTAATTTTGGCTCAGGGTCCTGAGATGGAGCCCCACGTTGGGCTCCGTGCTCATTGTGGAGCCTGTTTGGGATTCTCTCTCCCTCTGCCCCTCCCACCCCTCAAAAAATAAATAAATAAAAATCCTGTTATGTTTGTAACAAGCCCAATCCAAAGACACAGACCAGTAAGATGCATTCACCTCATGCTTGAGGTTTACAACTTTACATCTTTTATCAGGCTTCCAACAGACCACAGTTGAGGTCTATGCTGTAAAATAAACGTTTTCTTTAAAAAAATCCACTTTTGTTTCCTATCAATAGAGAGGAACTTCCTTTTTACAAAGTCAACCTCCCCACTCTTCACGAGGGTACCCTGAACTCCTTCCTAACCGAAACACGTCAGATCAGGACGCGCCCCGAGTGCTCAGAGACAAGCTAGAAAGGATGGAGAGACCCAGAGAAGAGGTGCCACAGCAGCATCACTGGATTCAGAGTCGAGGAGGAGAGGGGAAGACCAAGTTCCCAGAAGGGGATCCACCTGAACACAGCGAGGTAGGGAGAAATGAGCTTGGGGACAGCACAGAGAATGCAGGGGGAGGAAATCAGACTCCTCAGAGCAGAGGGCTCGGCTGGGGATGACCAGAGATGGGGTTAAATATGGACAACGGAGCTGGATTACGGGTGGTGCACTTAGGGCCATGTTACAGGCAATGTGGTCAACCATTTCCCAATGGCTCCTAAGTATCGTATGTTCTCTTTAAGGAGCCCCTTTTTTAGCTCTGTATCTTGGAAGCATTCCTGCTTACATGGCAATTATAGGATTCTGTTTATGCAAATGTGCAATAAAATAAAAATATAAACTCATAAATCAGCTTTATAATTGTCTTTTCCCTGTCTTACTCCGATTCTCTTTCAATCTAGGGATCCCTGACATTATTACTAAGCAGCCCTAGAAACCATTTTCTAGGCTTATTACCAAAGGCTACAAAAATACAACCAAAGCCTGACCAGGGTGATGAAAACCTTCCAACTCTGTTCAACTTCGAGCAGGGAGGGGAAGGTCCATCCCTGAACAGGAGGGCTCCCTTCAAAGTCCCACTGCCTTTAAAGAGAGTGGGACACAAGGATGGATGGATGGATGGATGGACACACACACACACACACACACACACACCCCCGGCAGGTGACATACACATCCACCCCCTTACCATGACCTTCGCTGGGTGCAGAGGATGAACCCCACAAACACAGGCAGCCAAACTCATACGTGCACACAAGACTAAAAGGCAACCAAAGTCACTGCTCTGACCTTGCAGGAGGTTTGGTAGGAGAGGCAAAAACTCCTGATACAGGAGGTCATGGCTGCCTCCCCCAATGGAGCGGAAGAGAGCCCGAAGAAGCAGGAAGTAGTTATAGGGTTCTTTGGCAGTCTGTGCAAGCTCCATGGAGCTGTTCACAATCTTGTGCAGGTGGGGCTGCAGGGTGGAGAAAAGGCAGGTTAATAGGCTCTAAATGAGGAGGGGCCACACCAACAGTTCAATGCAAACAGGAATGGAAGGTAATTCTGATGACTTCATTCCAAAAGGAAAAACAAAACAAGACCTTTCCAACCTTTATTTGGCTCAAATTAATTGGTTTTAAAATATATGCTGGTTTCCACCAGGATGGCCGCAAAAGAAGCATTTAATAGGTTCCTACGTTACTGTGTAGTTACCTGATGTTGAAAAGGTGACACCCTTTTTTGGCCCTGCAATTCCTGTGAATATGGTCACTTCCTTTATAAGACTAAATCATCAAACAAGATGAAGATGTCCATTTCCTATAACAATCTAAGTGCAAAAATCACCTAAGGGAAGTGAAACTTCACTATCAAATATGATACACACACATTTTGAAGAGCCGCAAAAATTGAGATCATAAGGGGGCATCTGACTCTTGATTTCAGCTCAGGTCCTGATCTCAGGGTGGTGAGACCCAGGTACGGCTCGCACTCAGTGCAGAGTCCTTGTCCCTCTCCCTCTGCCCCTCCTCCCGCTTGCCTGCTGTGTACGTGCGCTCTCACTCAAATGAATAAATAAAATCTTGAGAAAAAAAAAAATTGAGATTATAAGGTTTTGAGAGACTTAATCGGAAAAAAATGGGTATTTCTTTAATAAAAAAAAGCACTTTATTAGCTTATAATAGCTTTAATTAATATTTTAAGCCAGATTAGCTTTTTATCTTGTACTTTTCAGGTCCTGGTTTTAACATGTGACAGGTCAGGCTGCACGTGAAACATTTTACAGGCATATTTAACGTGAACTGAGAAGTGCTGTGTGGTCAATGACACAGTTCCCAATCTGCTGTCATAGGTGGCATGACAGATTTATTTTACAGACTAAATCAACCATATCTATTATTTTGACAAAAAGTTCGATGAAATTTCTTCTTTGAATGTTTTTCCGGAACAATACTCCAACAACCTACCATTAGGGTTTGTTCTGTTTTTGTTGTTGTTGTTCTGTATCTAACGTTAGCAAAATTTAAATTTTTTGACGATACCAAATCATGCGGACACAGACTGAAATCAAATATTTCTCCTTAGAAAAATTCAAGTATTTTTCTTTCATATGAACACGAAAGTAATGTCAAGGTTGTTGACAAGTGATTACTCTAGAACTGAAAAACTCCCTAAGGAAACAGTCACATAAAAGCAGAGATGACCGGTGCTCTTTGTCACCATCTGTACTTTTACTACTCCAGGAAAAAAAAAAAAAGGATCTTGTTTACTTCTTCAGAATTCCCCCACAGGAAGACATCACTCTTCAGAGACAACTGGTGATAACATTCTACTTTCTGCAAGAATTAAAATATTCTGCCTTCAGTGGAAGTGAATTTTTATTAGGTTTTCTGTTATACCATCTGCTGCTTTTTCAGTGGTAGATGGAACCACGGGTAAGTTTTTTAGCCATTTGCTAAAATCAAATAACTGACGACATCAAATTATACTGCATTAGTCATCCACAAAAATGTCAGGACGCACATCCCTCCAAGACAGTATTAATAAGGAATACAAATTGGTTAGAATTCTTCATATAAAGGGGGAAAATAAACAACTGGTCCCGAAATGAGATGTTCACATATTGCCACAGAAAATAAGAACACAGAGTAGAAACAAAGTTAAAGTGGAGGAAGGCTAACGTCATCAGAACGGTTACAAAGCCAACTGTTTCTCTTCACCTAGAACTTGGTGAAAACATTTTCTCCTTCTTTGTTCCTTTCCATCGCTCAGTTTTTAAAATAGGAATGATGGGTTCCTATTTTACTTGTGTAATCATCCAGAGAAAGAAATTTGAATTAAAAAAAAATTAGTGGTGGCAATACTATTGGCAACCCACTGCCGACCACAGGCATCCTGAGGTTCTTGCTTTAAATCACCAATACACTCAGCTCTGCTTAGAAATCTATGAAATGTTTTTCACATCTGGTCCTTATTGGTTCCAAGTATTTACTAATTCAAAGAGCACTTTACAAATATAAAAAAAGCAACTCCAGTCTGTGCAAAAGTGAAAACAGGAATTAAAACACGACAAAAAAAACCCCAAACAAAGTACACTTGGATCTAAGTGAGCTTTACCTTCAGCATTTGTTCGTTTTCAGCTGCAAAGAGGGAGACGGAGCCAAAGACCAACTTGAACAGCTTGAGGTACAGGTTGGAGAGCTCCACGTGGGAGCCCATTTCCGGCAGGCGGTCCAGGAGGTACTCCACCAGGATCGTAGCAAACAGGGCCGAGGTAGTAGGGTTCGCCAAGAAGGAATTGGCAACGATCTGTCCAAACAAGACACACGTGTGACAAAAATAATCCCCTCCTCAAAGTAGCTTGAGCACAAAGTAATGAACTGTCCCAAAGTACAAAATCAAAGCTGTATTAGATACTCCAAGAAATTAATTATCCACCCAAGGGAAAAAAAATTAATAAATCTGCTGAGCATTGAGTGGAGTTCACTTCAAATACTTAAGTCCCTTATTTATCCTCACCATCAAATAATAAGAGCCTACATCATTTCTACTAATGAAAGAAACTGATCCAAAACATCTTGTTATTTCGAAAAAAAAAATTTTTCTTGAAGATTTTATTTATTTGAGAGAGAAAAAGTGAGAGAGACCAAGCATGAGAGGGGACAGGGGCAGAGGGAGAGGGAGAAGCAGACTCCCTGCTGATCAGAGAGCCCAACAAGGGGCTCGATCCCAAGACCCTGGGATCACGACCCAAGCCGAAGGCAGACAAGCAACCCACTGAGCCACCTAGGCTCCCTGAAAATTTTAATATTATACCCTAATTTTTCTCTAGTCGGTTAACCGTCCAATTCTTGATTTCAGCTCCAGTCATGACCTTAGGGTCCTGAGATCGAACCCCACATCAGGCTTTGCACTCAGCAAATGAGGGGGGCGGGGCAGAGGGAGAGGGAGGAAAAATCTCAAGCAGGCTCTCTGCTCAATGCACAGCCCAATGTGGGACTTGATTCCATGACCTCGATCATGACCTGAGCTGAAATCAAGAGTTTGACCCACTGAGCCACCAGTTTGTTTGAGATTCTCTCTCTCCCTCTGCGCCACCCCCACCCCCCGTTCGCACGTGTGTGTGTGTACTCTCTTTCTCAAAAAATACTAAATAAATTTTTTGTTCTATGAGCACATCCTTAGACACATTACTTAGAAAGCCCTCAAAATAAACAGAATGCCAAGTATTCAACACTTAAACCAGTAACTTTAAAGTTAACGTTGAAAAGATATAAAAAAGGAGTTTTATACCTGAAGAGCATAATTTTTCGAGATTCTTTCCACCATATAAGGGACCGTTGTTTGAAAGATCTCTTTAAAGGTTAGGGGATTCATCATTGTGAATACACCGGCAAAGTGTTCCAACACCTCCTTCTCTTCCTTCATTCTGACCGTCTGGCAGTTCGCGACTCGAATGTATGTTTGTCCATTTCCTGCTATCTGGACCTAGCACAGGGAGAAAACCCGTGGACATCAAAACTAGGCATCTCTGAATGTATTCCATAAGTAGATTACCTACATATTTAAAACGGAACATTTTAATTAGATAAGAAATGCCCCGTCCCATCTTTTAATTCATTATACTCAGCTTAATTTTGGAAAATAATTAAAACAAACAAAAAAGCTTTTTTAAGGGTTCCAAACAGGAACAAACTGAGTCAACTTCAATCTTGTTTCTACTGCCGTCCACTTACACCACCCGCCACCCCAGAGAATGCACACGCTGACGCAAGTGAGACCCTTCCCCGTTAACGCGATGCTATGCTACTGAACAAAAGCAAACCTGGGCAGACAAACACTGTCGACCAGCCAAAATAATGACAGATGGGACTCTCAAGACCCCTTCCATCACTAGCATCTCTCCTCCACACTCGGGAGCCTGGTTCCAGGGCACTGCCTTACCTGATAAATATCTAAAGCCTGCATTGCATATTTCACAAGTTTTATGTAAATCTGAGTCTCTTTGGGCTGTAACTGCTTGTTGGGAATGAACTGAGCTTCTGGAAGAGAGAGAGCATAATCAGTTACTGCGAATAAACCCACTCTGTGAAAAACATCATGTCTAAATAATTCAAGAGCAGAATTACCACCAGGCGCTTTACATGACGTTATGCCCCATGTGATTGTCTTGACGCCGCAGACCAGGGTTTTTACCAAACTTCGACAATCTGTGACCTGGAATGTCTGCTTGTCCTCCTTATCCTTTTCTCCTTGCTTTTCAAATGGAGGCACAGGGGCTGGGGTCACGGGGGTGGCGGGGGTGGGGGGTGGAGGCGGGGCGGGGGTGGGAACGGGCGCGGGGGAGGGGGCAGGGCCCGGGGCTGCGGGGGCAGTGGGCACCCCAGGCAGGGCTGCCTCCACGGCTCCGAGTTCTGACTGGGGCTTGCACTTCTTAAAAATGGCAGAGAGCTGGTACCGGGCGATGGTGTGGAATTTGAGAACAAAGACCTGGCAGGAAGAGAAAGTGGCGAGAAAGACAATCATTCCTCTTCGATAGGCCAACCTTTTCAGAAGACAGAAAAACGAACTGTGAAAGCACTTGTGGAAGTCACTCTGCTTCGCACGAAGGAAGTGTGCCATTTCCCCCAATGGTAACCAGAGTGGCATCACTACGGCCACTGTCACCATGAAGAATCTGGCTCAGAAAAGCTAGGGGACTTGTCGGATAAGCCGGGACGCAGCCCAGACTACTCCAAAACCCACACTATTGCCCACTGGCCTTGGCAATTACGCTCTACTCTGTACCCACACACCCAATTGGGTGCCTCTCCAGAGGTGTTCGCAGCGAACCCAGCCCTTGGCTACACAGTGTCCCAGAAATACCTCTTCTAAGTACTTGCCAGGAACCGTGCTAAGAGCAACCGCGTACTGTTTTATCATCTCTCATGACAATCCTGGGAGGCAGACCCTGTGATTATCCCTGGTCAGATGAGTAGGCTGGCACAGAGAAGTTAAATATCTTGCCCAAGGACGCCTGGCTACTTAATGGGGGGTGGGGATCTGAACCCAGGTGGTCTGACACCCGGAATCCAGCTGGGCAATCTGACGGCAGCATAACCTTGTCAGTAAAGCACAAGCACAGCAGTGGGAGAGATGACAGAGCAGGACGCCGACGCCTCTCAGAACCGGTACCTCCAGCATCCGCATTAGCACGTCTCTCCCATTGCCGCTCTCCTGCTCGCTCTTGGAGCGGATACAATCCACCAGGTTCAGCAGCAGCTTGCAGGACATGGTCTGGATGCTGCTGGGCAGAGACTCGTCATCGATGTTCTTGGCAAAAAGCTGGACGGCGAGGGAGAGGTCGCTGAGGGGCAGGTGCTGACGGACGTGGTGCACGAGATCGGCCAACGTGCTGTAGGCGAGGGGCCTGTGGGCAGAGATCTCTGCTAGCGTGCGGGTCAGTTCCCACGCTCCCACATCTGCAGGCCACTGTTTCCCCCACCACGTGCCCCAGCAACACACAGGGCGGTACACTTGGGGCATGCTTTCTATGGTTCCAGCTTCCCCAGCTATACGACCACGAGGCTCAAGTCTGGTCTCGGTGCCTAAATCTTTACTTTCCAAGTTCTCGCATCTCATGGTCACAGGGGCACATACATGAGCAGAAATCACCACCAGCTCAGTCACACATGGAACGGGTTTTGTTACCCAAAGACAGACAGTGACATACTCAGTGTGTGTCAATTAATACCTTATACATTGTGACCATTTCACAGAGACAGAAAAAGAACATTTGGGCTACTGAGTACTCACTGACTAAAGGTCTGGACACCCACCACGTGCCAGCCATGAGCCAGACACCAGATCACCAGTGACCAAAGTGAACAAAGCCCCAGCCCTCAGGAAGCATATTTATAGGAGGGGAAACACCCCAGAATGTGCTGTGGGAGACATGAAAACACCGGGACGAAGACCAGAGGGGGAGCCACTCTCAGGGGGCAGGCAAAGCCCCTTTGAAAAGATCACACTGATGCGGAGACCTTAAGGACAAAGGGCCACGGGGCAAAGAGCCAGGGAAATTTCCAGAAAGAGGAAACTGGATAGACACAGGCCCTAAGTGGGAAGTGCCACCGAGGCCAGCGTGGCTGCAGCAGGTCCGGAAGGGAGAGCCAAAGCCCACGCAAGCGGTGAGTCTGGTGGTCTTTTCCAAGGGCAACAGAGAACCACAGGAGGGTCTCTAGCAGGGGTGACATGATCTCATGTCCAACTGCAGCCAGGTTCAACTGCAAGCTATAAAAAAGCATCTTCATATTTGTAACTACTTTATACGGAAAACGTAGTGGATAGCCTGTATCATATTGAAAGCGTTCTGCGTATTTTTCAAAAGAGCTATTACACCTCCCATGTTAGAACCAAAAAAATTACTAACGTTGCTTCATTTTACGTTGTAAAACATGATAAAATATTAACTTTCTCCTTTAGAAATGATAAACATGATCATAACTACATTTATTCTATAAAATGCATAAAAAATAAAGCTAGAAGAAAATACACCAAAATATTATCCATGTTACTTGAACTCCCTCTTGTGTAGAACCAAAAGGTTTCCTTTCCTTCTTGCTTCTTGTTGAGTTATTAAATATTCTTTTATAATAAAGAGACACACTTGTTATATAAAAAGAAAAAAAAGGCCAACAGAAAAACTAACACAAGTCAGATAGTTCTACGTACGATTTAAATCAAGACAACTATTCTGATTTTTCCCTGTAAGCTAAGGCACAAAAACCAACCTAAGGCATTTCCAAACTTCCTGCAATTCTAAATCCAAAGGGACAGTAAAGCCTACACCTGTTGAAACACTCATAACACAAAGTACCACGTCTCACTGCCCCCTCTGCATTTTTTCAATAGATACTGCACATTTAATACCGTACCTGAGAGTCTCTCGAGCAGTATATCCTGATCCAATGAGTATGGATTCATCGAACAGCTTGTCCATGCAAGGAATGAACTCTAGAACACAAATGTCCATTACACATGTCACCAATTACACCAACAACACAAGAGCCAACCTACAGTCAATTAGCAATCTAGATTTGGAAACACGTGGGGAGGAAAAAAACCCACATGCTGTATTTCAGTCCAAGACACTGGCTCTGTGGGGCCACACAAGCTGCCTGCTGTCAAAGACGCAGGGAGGATCACATTCAGTATCAGAGAATGAACGAGAAAAAGTGAGCTTCCCGTTCCTTGGCAGGGAACCTGCCCCTAGTACTTGGCTGGAGGCCCATCCCACCATCCTTAAAAGCTGTCACCAGCAGGGCGCCTGGCTGGCTCAGCTGGAAGAGCGGTGACTCTTGGTCTTGGGGTTGTGAGTTCAAGCCCCATGCTGGGTGTAGAGATTACTTAAAAATTAAAAAAAAAAAAAAAATCTTATTAAAAAAAACCCAAAACTGCCACCATCCACCCACGCCTATCTGGAGAAGAGAGGCAGCTCTCCTAAATGCCCCTTTATTCACTGTGCTGAAGTCATCCTTCTTAAACGTTTTATGGCTACTCATTATGGAGAAATAAATTATAAAAGTCTAAAAATTCTACAGGGTTCTCCTAGACATGGGGCCCAGGTTAGGGGTCCCCACTCCTCGAGTGATGCTGACTAGAAACTCATGGGGGTTCTGTCTAATCCTGCAGATGGAATCATCAGCAAAGCCCCTCCTGGTCCCCTGCAGGCCTCACCAGGGTAGAAACAGCTGGTCTTCACTCAGGGACAAATCACAATTCTGAGGGTGTGCAGATAGGGAGCAACCTGCGTATTTTAGGCCTCTCCTCCACACTCCCCCAGGGAACTCTGGCCACAAATATTCAAAGGATGTTTAGATTCTGGAACAAGCCTGACATTGTGGCCAGCTTCAGTAAATGAAGTACATTCTCCACCAGCTAACAACTACGACGGGTCAAAGATCGAACAGAAGAGCGTGCCCTAGAGAGACACAATGCACGTCTCCGGGTAACTCCCAAAGCGAGGCAGCAGAGGGAGAAGTGCCAAATGGAAGCAAGCAACCAGCAATCCCTCTCAAGTCAGAGAAGGGAACGTGCCTGGGATGTCCTCAGGAGGTGGCCCAGAGGAAGGAGGCACAGACGGAAAGATGCTAAGGACGCAGGCACCAAGTGCTGGCGGGCTGGCTAGGGACGAGCAAAGTGTGCAAGGAGGAAGTGGTAAGAAATTAAGCTATACAGCACTAATTCCCAGATTCCCTCCATGACCTAGCATTAGAATCTCCAGAAAAATGGGTAACACTGTTGAATAGCTAGGTTTTCTCAAACTACTGCTCTTCAGGATTAGTGCAAATGGGTTACCATTTGGTATCGTTTCGGATACCAAAAAAAAGTAGGGCTAACTGAAAATGTTAGTGGATGTGTAAATTTTAGCTATATGAACACATTTTTTGTATTTTATAATATAATACGTAACAATACTAACATTTAAAATGATTCTTTAAGTGTTTCTTTAAATAAAAATCCTTTTGAGATGTGATGTTTTTACCCACTTAAGTCTAAGAACTACTATGGGCTTCTAAATAAAGTATCCTAAAGTATCTTGTTAAAAAAAAAAAAATCAGTAGAGAGAATTAAAAGGGGGGAGGGGGGCTCTAAAAGCTGAATTCAACCAGCCTAATGTGATCAAACCCTGAGAGCAGCATCTTGGAAACGCACTGATCTTTGTGGAGTACCGTGAAGACCGAAACAGAGCTGTGCGGCTCATGGGGCCAGGCTGCAGGTGATGGAACACGATTATCTGATAAGCATGGGAAAGGTTTTTTTATCTGTCAGCATTTCACAAGTAGAAACCTCCTGCTACACAACTCCCCAAAAGCACCTCCCAGAGCCTCATGACTCAAATGGCAGGAATGCCAATAATTAATCTGAGAACTGCAGTGAATCGATTTTAAACTATCCCACTTAAAATTCTTCTATGTTGATACTGTTCAGAGATGAACATGTAGAAAAGCCACATACGGCCAAGGGAGCCGGGACTGGACAAACTGCCAACGGTCCTCAGCCCTGGAGGCATGTGGTGACTGGGGGGGGGGGGGGGGGCTCTGCGTGCCGGTGACACAGAATTTCTCAACCTGTGGGATGTGCACGTGCGTTTATTCTGTAATTTTTGGCAAAAATCATACATTTCTTTTGGGCACTCTGCTATGTTACATTTTTTTAAAAGGTTTTAAAAATGTCTATATTCCACTCAGCTATATCCATATGCAGTATCACTATAATTTGTATTTTAACAGCATAAAAACATCTGAGCTTTATTGTATTCACTCATGTATTAACACTCTAACTGTACCTTTCCTTTCATATTTAAGAACTATGCAAGAAAGCCCAATCTTAGTTTTACGTACACTCCAATTTACAAGCCAGGCAAATAAAACATTGAATATTGAATCCTTACTGGGGGAAAAGGATTACCATCTCAAAACAATTAGGATTAACTTCAACATAACGATTTGGACATAGCAAATACAAATATAAGTATTTTTAAATTATATATCAATAATTTTAAACTATATATCAATAATTGATATATTAATTTTAAATTATATACCAATAATTGATAGAAAAGTGTAATTATCAAATTAGCAAAAAGCAAGTAATAATCTTGTGCATAAAAACAGGACCCATCCACCATTTTCACAGTATGGAGAAAGAAAACACTGTTTTCTTCTCACTTTCTAAAGTTTGTTAGCTGACAGTTAATAAGCAAATAGCTCCTTGCATTTTCAAAAGATATGCAGCCAAAAGGCACAGAAGTACCATGAGATGCTGAGGACATGCAATATGCTAAGGAAATGATCACATTAATTATGAGGCTGTTGGGAAGATACAGGGAGAACCCTGGTGGCAGGCAAAGAAGAGAGGCAGACCAAGAGCGCGGAGGTAACGAGGGAGGAAGAAGGGGAAAAGTAAACCCAAGATAGCAGTAGAGAAAGGACACATGGAGCCTGAAACACCCGAGTGAACTAAAGACTCAGCCCAACAATGGGATGTCCGCAGTCCCACAGGCAGAGAGGTCCACACAAGCATTGCAAGATAAGGTGGACGTACGGTTTCTTAGCTCTGTGGTGAGGATATGCTTTGCAGCGATCAGAAGCTCCTTTCTGAGGTGTGCGGTCTCCGCAGGGCAATTTGAAAGTAACTGTAACATTCCTTTTACCATCTGCTGAGAGTACTTAGTCACCAACTCCTGTAAAAACGAGGAGGAAAACAACGGTTACATTGATATAGACTGGGGGGGAGGGGGAGGGTAAGAAAAACCCCAATTTTATAAACTTCAAAAAAGTTCAGTAAGACTAAGTGTGGCTCAAAGGATCCTCATAAAGTAATCATCCTAATAAACAATTATTATCCAGGAAGTTTTAATAGTTCGTGCGATCACTACCACGGTGGAAGGATGTACAGCAACGTTAAGTAGAAGTTTCTTTTACACAATGGGATTATGGATGACTTTTTTGGACTTTTCTGTATTTTCCCAACTTCTAATAATGAATACGAATCACTTATTATTGGTGGGGAGGAGGGAGAATATTGAAAATTTCATAGAGGGCGCCTGGCTGGCTCAGTCGTTAAGCGTCTGCCTTCGGCTCAGGTCATGATCCCAGGGTCCTGGCATCGAGCCCCACATCGGGCTTCCTGCTCAGCGGGAGCCTGCTTCTCCCTCTCCCACTCCCCCTGCTTGCGTTCCCTCTCTCGCTGTGTCTCTCTCTCTCAAATAAATAAATAAAGCTAAAAAAAAAAAAAAAGAAAATTTCATAGAACATAATCTACTCAGTCGTCCCGTTAACGTATGTTGCTAACGACACGAAAGAGACAGAATCTTTCCTTAACTCAGAATAAGCTCTCATCAGTTTCCTTCTGAGGAGTATGAAGATAGTATTAAGATAGCTCAAGCTGACTAAAATATCCAGGGGTACCTAATTCAGATTTTTAAAACCAAAAGTTCCATATTCTCAGTGCAAATTATCATTATCTAGACAAATGCCCTTAAAAAGGGACCAAAAGAGTTACAAATGCTTTCAAGGGTAGTTTTTACTCTACACAATTTGGCAACGTGTTTTCGTTTTTACTTTTCCGAAAATTAAGTTTTTTCCTTAAAAAAAAAAAAAAAACTGTAATGTAATTCCACTGCTATACATAACTACAACTACACCAGAATTTTACTCAAAAACATTGTATGACTAATGGGAAATAAGGTGTCATTTCTTTCCTCCAAGTTCTTCTCAGGACTGAAATCAGGACAGACTACAACTATGAGTGCAGAAGAACAGAAACAAAATCACTCTTCAGGCTCCTCAAAAGAGCATCCCAAACTCTTCTATCACTGGCTTATGAATGATGCCATTTTTTAAAGTTCCAATCTCTCCTCAAAACTTGCTATAACACACAACTTTCAACAGCAGCGGAAGTCGATGCACCAAATACATCCATATGAAAATCTGGGTGCCAGGGTTTATTTACGATGGACTTACTAACAATGTCCAGAAATGCAATCGGCTTATCTACCGACAGAAAGGACACTGGTGGCTATCAGGGGCTGGGGACCACAGGAAAATGAACGTCGATGGTAATCAGGATGGGGATTCTTTTTAGGGTGACACAGTTCTAAAATCAGATGGTAGTGACAGTTGTATAAAGCCTCGAATAAACTAAAAACCCCTTAACTGTACACTTTAAAAGTGTACAATTAATATGTGAATTATATTGTGATAAAGCTGCTTAAAAAAAAAAATTAGAAACAACCCAAATGTTCAGCAACTGGTGAATGGATAAACACAGCCCGGTGCATCCATACAGGGGGGTACTGCAGCTACAGACGACAGTGTGCCCCCCCCGCCCCCCAAATCCATGCTGAAGCCCTCACCCCCATTGTGACTGTACCCAGAAACCAGAGTCTTTTTTTTTTTTTTTTTTTAAAGATTTATTTATTTATTTGAGAGAGCGAGAATGAGAGAGAGTACATGAGAGGGGGGAGGGTCAGAGGGAGAAGCAGGCTCCTCGCTGAGCAGAGAGCCCGATGCGGGACTCGATCCTGGGACTCCAGGATCATGACCTGAGCTGAAGGCAGTTGCCTAACCAACTGAGCCACCCAGGCGCCCCAGAAACCAGAGTCTTTAGGAAGTAATTAAGGTTAAATGTGGTCTTAAGTATGGGGCCTTAATCCAATGGACTGTGGCCTTAGAAGAGAAACAGTAATATCTGCATCTCATTCCTCCGCCCCCACCCCATGTGAGGACACAGCAAGAAGGCGGAGTCCTTGCCAGAAACTTGCTAGAACCTTGATCTTGGCCTTCCCAACTTCCAGAACTGTGAGAAGGTGAGTTTCTGTTGTTTGAGCCATCCACTATGGTATTTTGGGAGGGAGCCTAAGCAGACTAAGACAGCTAACCACCAGTAAAAACAGAATAGTAAGACTAAATCTCAGCGCTACTGCTAAGGGAAAGAAGTGACACTCAAAAGGTTACATACACTACCCAACTATGGGATTCACTTGTTCGACATTCTGGAAAGGGCAAAACTAGGTGCCAAAAAACAAGTCAGTGTTTGCCAGGGACTGGGGAGAAAATGGACTGTAAACGTATAAAAGAAATTTTGAAATGCTCTCGATTTCACTGTGTTGGTAGTTACTAACTACATGCGTCTGTCAATTCATAGAACTGAATACCTACAAAAGGTGAATTTTACTGCATGTACATTGTATCTTAGTAAACTTGACTTAGAAGTCAATGAACTTACCTGATAAATTCTGATGATATAAGCTAAAAATGACAATGTTTTAATCTGAGCAGCAATAAAGTCAGCATACAACTCCTTGTTGTAAAGCTTATGTTGCCTGAGTGAGAAGCGAAGAGAATTTACAATATTAGCTCAACTCTTTAGGTGATGTTAATATTAATCAAAGCCTACAGTAATTACTAAAATTGTGATTTCTAAATTTGTGATTTGAAATTACTAAAAATGTGATTTCTACACAGACCAGAACGCAGCACCAACCGTAAATACTCTACATTTGTGTGCAGTTCCAAATAACACAAGGGTTTAAAGGCATGAAGCAAGCAGTTCTCCAAGCCATTCCAGAGCAGCTCCAACGTGCATCCCAGAGCCCAGGCCAGACTGATCCACTCAGCCAGCAGACTCTATCAGGAGACTGTCTGCTCCGTGAAAGACCCCAGTTAGGGCCACCAAGGGCTGTTACAGCTGATTCACCCTCAGATCTTGCCCTCCAATGACTCAGAGCCAGATGGGCTGCAGTCAAGAGAGTGAGTGACAGAGGTCTTAAGAGAATGCTGCTAAGTTTGAGGAAAAAGCTTCAATGGGGCTTCAAAAGATAAATATGCATGGTTCACATGTTCAGTGACGAAGGGTGACAGGTGAGGGGGAACAAGGGGTATAGAACATTCTAGCACTCATGCTGAAAGACACAGCATGAATGGGGCTTGAAGGTGGAAAGGCTTGCTTATCCCACAGCTGGGAGTGAGCACAGTAACACCTAATGATAATTCTAAATTCACAAGACACCCAAACCCAAGATATTAGCTCATCTTTTCAAAATAAGGAACTGATAGAACTATTCACATCATTATTGAAGTACAAGTTCAAGAAGTCAAAAGTGCGTATCATTTTACCAAAATTTTATCACTCAAAATTTTCACGTCTTACAAAAGACGACAGCAAGTATATTTTTACTTGGAATTATAGAACTGTGGCAGTCAGCCATGTCGCTGTCCGAAGAAACCTCACCTGGCTTGTGCAGATACCTGAATGGCAATGGTATTCATGATCAAGGGCACAAACTCAGCAACAACATTGTGGATGTTCAGTTTGTAGAGCTAAAAGCAAACATACCAGATTTTCATGCTCTTACACTCTGCTATGGCAAAATAATGTGGCATACCAAAAACCTCTAAGATTCACTACATTAGTTAGCATGTGTGCACCCCACGCATCTTCCAGTGGCCAAAGAAAACTCTGTCATCCTACAAGAAGCCCCAAACCCAAGAGACACTAGTAAGCAATATGCATACCTGATACATCAGAACAACAATAATGGGCAATTCTGCCAACACTTTCAGAGAAAGAGATCCTCTTGGAATGATGGAATGCTGTAAGAGAGAAGCAAGCAGGACCATGGTTATCACCGTGGCACGTAACATAGCCCACTACTAAGCATCGCCCCAGCAAAATGAAGAGAAAGTACGTGTGGTGAAAGAGCAAACTATTTTTGAAAATAAAGCACAAAGAACTACCATTTAATATAAGGGTTTTTATATTTCCCAACGCCATCACCCCCAGCAAAAACATCAGGAAAATTTGTCAAAACTTAGACATTCAAATCACTTGAGGAAATTTTAAATTGGTACCTATTAACTAACTCAAAATAACAGCAAAAAGTACAAATTTACCCAGTGTTATTCAAAAATATTTGTAAAGAAAGAACACTTATGATAAATATAACAAAAAAATGTAATAGTCTAAATATATAAGAGCTCCCAGTACAGGTAAGGAAAATGTCAGACTCAGCGAAGGACAACAGACAGGAGCAGACAAGCAAGAGAAGAAACACAAAGACTGAAACTGAAAAAAAGTTTCTGATTCAGGAAGAGAAAAGGAAGGAAAGCTTCATTCAAAATGTAGATTCCTGTTTAGCCTAGCACAGACTGAAACTTTTACTGCAACATTTACTGCAAAATGACTGCAGTAAAACAAATACAGATGAAATTCTTAATTCAATCCTGAAAACACAGTTGTTGTAACTGCTCCCTACAGAGTACCGGTGTGCGGATACTTCAAATACGACACATTACCTGCAGACAACACCAGCATTCCCTTCACAAAATGACACAAGGCACGTTTTTCAGATAATGAGGGAGAAAATTAAGGCCAGAACCAAAATTATGTGCTTTGCTACACTTAGAAAGCCCAAGCGGTGGGGCTGGAACATTGTCCCCAAGCTTCTGTGCCCAGGGCCTACGCTCTCAGGTCCTGGGCTAGAAATTTCTAGGTAGCTTAAAGAGACCTCGTTAATGTCAAAGCTAAGGATGGAGCAGAGGCCCCGTAGCCTGGGCAGCTGTCTTTCCAACAGGTGATTCTGGATTTCCACTACGGTTTGATCATCTGATCTCTGCATCCATGGTGAGCAACAGTCTCGTTCAGCACTTCAAAGCTGCCCAGAGAATCAGTGATGAGCTCTCAGGCACACACATGTGTGCTATCTTAACTGCCTCCAGTGCTTAGAGGAGAAACCCCCCCAATACGCTAAAAATATGCATAAAAAGTCAGTATCCTCTACCCAGTACAGAAGACAGGGATAAAAACAAAACAAAACAACTGAAAAAAACTTACTGTTCTTGTCTCACTGTCCTCACGCTCTGGATTGACTTTCACAGCAATTGTGGTGATCATACCAACCATTTCGGGGGGAGGGACTGTGTTCTCGGGGATCACCTGAGGGTTCTCAAAGTAGCGGTTCTGCATAAAAAGAGCACAAATCATTCTTCCTCGAGTCAGACACGCTATTCCTCAGCGAAACACACCTGACCTGTGGTGGACGAAACCCAGTGTCGTACATGTCTCTGTCGCACTGATGCCATACGATTTGGGGTCCTCTTTACGGACCAAGATAACATGACAGCGACAACATTCTCCACCTCCAGCAACAGACTTGCCCAAAATGCTTTCTACCTTTTTTTCCTGGCTGGTAAAAGATGAAGTGCATGGCATAATATATTACTACCTCAGCAGGCAGGGGAGAATGTGGCCCATCCCTCTAGTGGTAGGAACCGAGGAGCTGGTCTCCACCGAATCCACTTTGCAAACAGTCTCCTCCACAGAGATCAAAGGCAGGAACCGAAGCAAAGGACAAACATTTTTAAAATGCCAGGGCCTCGTTGCCATCCTTAGTCCTCAGTGCAATTTGGGCTTTCCATGAAATAAAACCACTTCTTATAAAAAGCAGCTTTTCTGACTGAAGTGACAGGTGACAGGACTTGGTAACCAGAACTCAATTAAGTTTTAAGTTTTATACATTCTTAGGTTAAAATCCTCAAAATACCATAAGGAGTCCATTTTACCTTGATAATTTTTAAAAATTGTTTTTAAAGCTTAAAAAAAAATCTTTAGAATAAAAACTCTGACATATGAACACATTTACGCAGAATGATTTTTACCACTTTTTGTGATTACTTGTGATAGTTAGGAACGGAAAACTGGGAAGAGCCGCATCAAGGAGACAGTCCATGTACACGCATAGGACAGGAAGTTTATGGGGCCACTAAGGACTATGACTGCCGGCAGAGGCGTTTTAGAGACCGTTCCAAACTGGTCCCAGTGGCGCCATCCACTAGGCGAGGCTAAGGTGGGGAGAAGCCCACCCTCACGCACAACACACACTTCCACACGCTGCTGACACCACTCAGAAAAACTTCTTTCAATATAGAAAAGAATTTTAATGATACCGAAAAGGAGGCTGAAAGTGTACACCCCTGCCCAAAAAAGGCAATAGGAGTGCAACCATCTTCAAAAAGCAGGAAAAATGTGAAGAAAAAACAAACAAAAAACCCTCAACATCAGTGGTTGCTTACAAGTGAAAAAATTATGGATGACTCGCCTTGGGTTTTTGTTTTTTGTTTGTTTTTTTTTTTGCAAATTTCTAAAATAAAAATATATTACTGTTTTTATGTCAAAAATAATGTATTTAAACTGTGAAAGCAAGAGAATTCTTCTTTCAAACAGCTGATTTATCAATCTACATTCTGACCACCACTAACCACTCCTCATTCTAAAATCAGTATCCCCCAACCCCCCAATTATTCCTTCAACCCAACTATTCCGAATTCCCTTTAGAATGAGGAAGTAATAAATGAATATAAATAATGGAGTCAAACAGTATTAAAAACATACCACTACTTTTGGAAGCTCCTTGTAAATCTGTTTCACAAAATCCAAAAAATGATGAATCTAAAAATAAAATTAAAAAAAAGACAATATAAGGAAGATATTTATCAACAGAAAATGCTGATAATAAGTAACAAAAATATTAATAGTCTTACTATATAAAAACTCATAAAACAGGCAGGAAAAATGTCAGACTCAAAATACGAACAGGCAATGGACGTGAACGGACAGACAAAAAAGGAAATACAGGGGCGCCTGGGTGGCTCAGTCGTTAAGCGTCTGCCTTCGGCTCGGGTCATGATCCCAGGGTCCTGGGATCGAGCCCTGCACAGGGCTCCCTGCTCAGCGGGAAGCCTGCTTCTCCCTCTCCCACTCCCCCTGCTTGTGTTCCCTCTCTCGCCGTGTCTCTCTCTGTCAAATAAATAAATAAAATCTTTAAAAAAAAAAAAAAAAGGAAATATAAAGGCAGCAAGTTTCTAATTCAGGAAGGGCAAAGGAATGAAAATTAAAATAAATGCCACGTCTTGCCTTTCAGAAAGTACTGCTACACCACGCAAGACAGAGTCCAACGAGAGGGAGACTCTCCCGTACTACCAGGGGAAGCGTCAACTGCTCAAACCTTTCTGGAAATCGACTTAACGTTAAAGCATTAACACTTTGGACTTGATAATCCTACTCTTACAAACCCAGTCCACGAAATAATCTGAACTGTCAACAAGATACTCAGCAACAGTCCTAAAATAAAAATTTTGAAATACCTTAAATATCCAAACACAAGGGCATCTTAAGAAAGACTACTTATTACGCATCCGTTAAAAACTACTATAAAGGACTTTTTATGATTGGAAAACACTCTTTCATGATGGGAAGGGAAACAGGATATAAAATGCCACATACAGTATCATATTTACACAGAAAATATACATAAAATAGGAAAAGGAACAGAAATCAAGACATTAGTTTTCTTTAGATGATGGGAATTCTACTTCATCTTTATTCTTTTAATTTCAAAATAATCTACAATAGGCTACTAAGGTTCACAACAGAGAAGCGTATCATAATTACGGCTAACACAGCATGTTTAGTGCCTACTAGGCAGGTACCAATCACCCTAAGAACTTTAACTTTTGTATTTAATTCTTCAAATATCTCAGGGTGATAAGAGGCTTCTCATCCATTTTCAAGACTTCAACCAATAACCACTGAGTGGCATTTCGATGGGCAAAAATCAAAATGCAGTCAGACAAGCATGGGTTTATTCTTGATATGCTGAAAATCTCCTAAAGGATCCTGACTCCAAATGGAAGTCCTCTGATCCACTAAATCCTCATGTTTCCCTATTTACTGCATACCCACATATTTAACTTGGTGTGAGTCCTCTGGTGTCACATAAAATAGGACCTAGAATCAGAGGTTTTCCCACACTCACTACATTTATATTTTACTCCTGTATGATTTCCTTAATGAAAACCTGATTTTTGACTGATTTTCCACTCTCATTATATGAACGTGGTTACTGCCCACTATGAACTCTTTTACATCTAACTTGAACCAATAAACAATAAGTATAAAAAACAGGCATTTTGTGGGAGGGTATGTTTGCCAGGATATACAGATTGTAATTATATGTTTCAAAAAAAACTTTTTTAATTCTTCAAGCAACCTTTGGAGGATATGTCCTGTGAGAATCCTCATTTTATGGAAAAGGCTCCAAAAGCCTAGGCGCTTACCGATGTCAATACCCACTAATTACAGGGCTGAGATTCCAACCCAGTTCTGACTTCAGAACCCACATCTTAAACCACCGCACAGCATAAAATGACTGGAGCCTTCTGGCACACCAGACCTCTACATACCAGAATTACCCAAACAGCCCTGCCAGTCTGGTAGTTTACCACATTTCAACGAATGTACAAATTCAGTCAAATATTCATGTAAACATTAACAAGAAAAAAGTCACTGTGAAACCCATCAAGAATTTCCCCCAAACTTAGGCTACCCTTTTCTTAAAAATAGCACGTGTCCTGTCAACTCTAAGAGAGTAAATAAACCACACGGCGGGAAAAAACCTGTTGTCACACTTTTATAAATGCTAACTGGATAAACACTTACCTCTTGTGTGATGGGCGGCCTGAATTGTTTGTGGAGCTCAATGATTATTCTTAGACAAATAAGAACATTCTCTTCATTTTCCGTCTTAAAAAAAAAAAAGCATTTAAAAAAGAGTTATATTTCTGAGGTTATTTTAATCTAAAGATTACAGACTATCTTCCAAACATTTTCTTGTATACACACCCTGCATCAGCCAACTCAGATTTGATTTGTTGAACACAGAACATAATTATCTCAGATAAGAAGCTCTGGAGGTCTTTGGTGGACCATGGGAAGGGCATCCTGCCAGTAAGCTCTGGAAAGTAGTACTCTGACAGATGAAAAACTGGCACTTAAGGCAAGTCACACCATAAGTGAAGGTCTTAATGGTCCAAATGACACTTCTTCATTGCTTGAAAATATTGTCAGAAAAACCCACTATGTTTTTATTGGACCAGCTGCTAAACACTTCACATTCTTGGAATGGGGTGTCTTCCACATCTTACCCATGGGAAGTTAGGACTCATAGAAGGTAAGCCACGCGGCTAACATGATACGGTTAACACACGGCAGAGCCGGGATCTGAATCCAGCTCTATCCCCTCCAAAGCTCATCCTTCCAAGGGGCCCAGAAACACAACAGAATTCTAAACATATCGAGACTAAGAACAGCAAGAAAACAATTTAGAGGCTACAGTAACAGGCAGGTACCAGATGGATTCACCTGAAGAATTTGAGACACTCTTCATGAGCATCTACTGTGTCTAAAGTAGCACAAAGCCAGAGAGCCTTGCACTCTGAGTTTGTCAGCCCAGCCCTTGCCAAAGATTTCCACCATGACTAGTCAATTCCCTGTTGACTCAAAACAAAGAATCTTCAATTAATATTCCTTAATTTGGTCGGCAAAATGGGGGGAAAACGGACATTAAGAAAATTTTTACTCATGTGAATCAGAACTTTAGTGAAAGGGAAGTAGTTGTGTAATACTAGATTCCACAGTAAGAAAACCGATAACCCAGATATGGCTAAATAACAAGAATTCTCAAAAGATTACCTCTAAAAAGCGAAACATCACAGATAGAACATTTTTTGTATGAGGACGAAGATGTTCATTGGTTGGTATCCTGTGAATTATTTCAAGTACTAGCTTCCGCAGTTGCTGGTGAGGAAAAATAAAAAATGTAAATATCAAATCCTCCTGAGAGTCTCAAATAATCCTTTCACTCTGTAAATTACACGGCTATCTGCACCCAGCAGGGGGAACCGCCAAACTACAAGACAGACCCCATTTCAGAAATAATCCTGTAAATTACTAAAACGTAATCCCAAGTATGTACCACAAACCATTCAAGATTTCTACAGTTGTGCACCAAATCAAGCAAGCCGAACTTTCCCTCTTTCACAACTAATCATTATTTCCAGGGGAAGGGCACCAGTGTGTGAATGTCTGGTGGATTTCACATGAAAGAGCACAACACAAACTGAACTTGGTTTGGGATCTCCCTCCAACACAGGTTCGGTTCCTACAATCCTCTCTCCCCAACAACTGATTATACCACAAGCTGACTAAGCTTTCAGGATTCGGTCTACGGAGCCGACAACTGAAAGGTAGGTCAAAGGTGTAGGCCTTCGACTGGTACAACATAAAAATTTGGCAATAACTTTATTTGGCAATAACTTTCACTGGCGTTATGGTAATTTTTAAAGACTATTTTTAAGAGACACACTGAAATAGTTATAGAAAAAATTGATATGAGACTTTTCAAATGATCAAAGTGGGGAAGGGGGCACAAAGAATGGGTAGGGGTACAGATAAAACTGATCGGAAGTTACGAGAATTGACAGTAGAAGAGCAGAGGAGGGCACTGGGTATGGAGAGGGTCACTAAAGGGTCATTCCCTCGTTTTGTGGATATTTGAACTCAGTGTACACACATGTCATCAGCTGGCAAATGTGAATGATTTAAATTAAAACCTTAACTGAGGAGGCATGGTCGGGAACAGAGTAATCCTTACATGACAAAATCCTACTTTAAAGTGGAACCCTAAATTTTCTCAGGTGTTTTAATCCATAAATGCTTGCGATTTTACAGCATGACATCCCCCCTCCCCCATCTGATATTTCTGAACAGATTACCTGGGCTGGTTTCTCCTGGAGAAACTGAACTTCTCCGTCTTGAAGAAATGTGAGAAATCGAGGGATGATATGTTCCAGGAACGTAGAATATTGAGGAGATGACGTTACATTCTAATTATGCAAAAATAAAAGAAAACCCCATTAAGTTTGTGTATATACTTTCCTTTCAAATTCACTATATTATAATCTCAAGAAAACATAAAACATTTTAGCAAAACCAACAGTAATTTTCAATGCTTTTAGATCCTTCAGTGGTAACACAGTTTTAAGTAAAAGGATCAGTGCTTCTGAAATCCAATTTAAGATGTAAAGTAAATGTTAAAATTTACTGTTAAAAGCAGAAACACTAATGCTGGGGGAAATGTGGAATGTGGCACCTGTTCTAGAGGCCCTGCCGCAAGCTAAGCATGAGACCTCTGAAAAATCACTTAGCTTCTAGATCTTAGCTTCTTCAAGTGGAAAATGAAGCGCCTCAACAAACTGGCACCTTTTTCTAATCTGAAAAGCTAATTTATTGGTCAGATCTATGTTAATTAGATGATAATCTAACCTCATCTATTATTAATCCCAGCTCTGACTTTAAAAGGAGAAATGAAAATGAACCTCCAGTCTGGAGACAGTGCGGTAAAATGGCTCCTAAGCAGTTTCTGGATCCCGCTTAGGAAGTGGAAACCTTGGGCAGTAACCTAGTCTCTGTGCCTCAGTGCCCCTACCTGTTGACTGTCATATTATTTCCCACCTTATGGAATCACATAAAGATTACATGAGTTAATTTAGGACATAGTGAATGCTATACAGTAAATGCTCACTAATGTCGTCTGGTGTTATTACCAGAGCACCTGTGGGCTAAATACTGAGCTGTGTGTTTTTACTCTTTCTCACTCAGTCCTCGAGAGCCTAAGGTAAGTGTTATCTCCATTTCACAGGTAAAGAGGCTCAGAGAGGTTATAAAATTTGCTGAGTATCAGTTCATAAGCTTTAGAAGTGTTCGGAAATTGAGTCTTTAACAGCCAAGTTCTTTCCCCTATTAAGGCCTCACTTGCCCATTCAACAATTAGTCACTGAGGCTCTATCATGTGCTCAGTGGGGATAAGACGAAGAAAATAGAGGGGCACCCGGGTGGTTCAGTCGGTTGAGCATCTGACTCTTGGCTTTGGCTCAGGTCACGATCTCAGGGTCCTGAGATCAAGCCCCAAGTCAGGCTCTGCACTCAGTGGGGAATCTGCTTGGGAATCTCTCTCTCCCTCTGCCCCCTCTCCCCGCTCGCTTGTGCCTGCCCACGTGCACTTTCCCTCTCTTTAAAAATAAATAAACCTTAAAAAAAAAAAAAAAAAAGGAAAGCAAATACAATTCATGCCCTCGGAGATGGGGGAGGCAGTCATGTGCTGGGAAGACAGATTAAAAAAAAGAACAATACAGAATTAGGATGGAGGAAACACTGGCAACTAAGGGAACACAATGTACTGGATGGAACCAAGGGCAGAGAGCGCCTTCCTCAAGAAGGGATGTTTACACTAAAACTTAAAAGGCCAACAGGAGTTAACCATGTGAAAAAGTAGAAAAGAAGAAGGTTCTAAGAAAAGCCTATGCAAAGGCACAAAATTGAGAATGCATGGAAGTAAAAGGCACTAAAACTCGTTTAGCAAGGCAGGGGATGGGAGCATGAGAGCAAGGGGTTCAACTGTTACTATCGTGAGCCTGACAAGCCCTTGAGAGGAGGCATCTGGGCAGTTAATTAAATACAAGTGTCTGAAACTCCAGACACTGATCTGGGCTGAAGATAAAGACGTGGGGTTGTCTACCATTATAAGGTAATCTTGGAAGAGGAGTCTATGAAGAAAGAGACAGAGAAACAGCTGAAAACCAGAAAAGTGTTGCCACGGGAGCCAGGAAAGAAAATCGTGTGATTCTTGGAACGTGTGCCTGAGTACCAGGCTCCCCGGCCCAACCCAGGGCTCCATTCACACAGACCACCGTGGGAGAAGCCCTCAGGTACCTCCCAGCCTCTCCCCAAGCAGGCTGGGAATTCACTGGGGGCGGGAACCATGTGTGTCACCTTTTAGCCCCAAAGCTTAAGACTTTTTACAAAATACCCACATTCAAGGATTCAAGGAAGATTTCCACTGGAAGATTACCAAGGTTACCAAGAAATCAAGCTCATCTGCACATAAGCCCATACCGACCGCTGCTTCCATAGTTTTCAAAACAGAGTTTCAAACTCCTCCGATAAAAAAGATTCATTCAACAAGCTGCCCGGTTATTCTGCCAGGATTTCAACTCAGCCCCCAGCCTTCTGATCCATATGAATTTTTCATGTGAGTTCTAACTTGAAAGTTCCTTTATATCCTGTCCTGAAAGATGGCCCACAGAACCTTTACCTAGCCCACAATTTTATTCCTAAATGCTTAGTGAAATATGTTCCTAAGACTCCTGAAACCACTGGGATTTTTTTTTTTTAATCTCACTCAGCTCATTCTGGTATTTTTCTGGGGTGGTAGTGGTGGTAATTTAGAATAACCTACGGAGGGTCATTCTAGTATTTAATTCTTTGAAGGGCTCAGTCATCTGAATTTCATGGAAGGCCAACGTTTCTATCATACGGATTTCCAAAATCACGATTTTCGAAAGCCCCAAGTACACTTACTGCTTCACTGCCTTTTAGTTCTGTGAATTTAATCAATGTGTCTGTGACCAAAGTCAGAAATTAACTTGCTAACTGCCAGACAGGACAGGAGAGAAAGGGGTGGGACACTTAGTGCCCACACTCAGAGGCTGGACACACGCGCGCTTTCTGCGGGCTCACCAGCTCCCCCATGACTCCACCCTCTCAAAGCCGCTGGGCCTATGGTTCTCACTGAGCAGTTCTTCCAGAAACACAGAATGCAGGCCCATCATGTCCTGCCTCCCACCTCTTTTTTTAGCTTTTTTGTTTTTTTTTAACAGCTTGCGTTAGCAGCTTGGGCAGAAGAGAAAGCTCTTTAGCTCAATCTCTAAATACCTCGGGATTTTTTTTCCCAGCTCAGTTCAAGGCAACAAGTCCTTAAAAATGTCTACTTAAAATAAAACCACCAAAAAAACCTCCCACCAAACGGAAATACTACCCAGTGCTACAGAGAGTAGGGCACTGATTCATTCCCACTAGCATTTATTTGATCCTTTGTAATTCAAATGACCATGCCAGAAGCTAAAAACATTTTATCTGCTGTTCTTAATCACATTAACTGAGAAATGTTTTATTATCCCTACTTTAAAAAAAAAAAAAGAAAAGAAATGTGACTTTCTCTCCTGCCTATGCAACTAACAGCATGAAACTAACCATAAAGTTGGACAAAAAGCCAGGCAACAGTTTTCAGGTGCTGGACAAGAGGCAGGGGCTAGACCACAGCCTCCATGAGAAGGGGAGATTATAATGACCACCATGGCTCTCGGCCTGTGCACGCATGTCCTGACCGGAGCTCAGCAGGCTGGAACCCAAGGAGAGCAGGATGGTCCTGCTGAAGCGAGGAGCAAACACAAGTTCTGAGCAGTTCAGGTGGCCGGAATCTGCAAAGCAGAGCCCCAGAGAATATAGCGGATGGTCTTCTCTGAGACCTTGACTGAGGACTGGACTGCACGTATAAGTAAGATGAGATAAGACCACCTGAAGCTTACCAGACAGTGACGGCTTTGGGATTGAGAGATCTCAAGAGGTATCAGAGGTCCAGCAATGTTGGAAGATGGTGGGGTTCCAGCCTGGACACGATGCCAACACTTTCCTACCACCTCTTTAACATCCCAGACATCCAGCTAAGGAAGGACTGTGCCCTAGAGGAAAGCCTATTCTAGATCTCTAAAACAAGCCAGGCCTAAAATCAACCTGTGATGATATCCATGGGAGCTGGAGTTTGGAGGCTGAATCCGGCCAAATTAGAGAGACCTGGGGAACACCTTAGCCTTCCCACGGATCCTCCACGCCACAGCATAAAACCAAGCCTACGCATGTTCGAGGAGATCAGCTAGGAACTGAACTGCCTATCACAATCAAAATATCAGTACTCTTCAGAGGGAGGTCAGAATCTAGAGTCCCTATACTTCACAATACAGTATTCGCCACATTATCAAAAACTATTAGACAATGCAAGAAGCAGGATGTGACCCATAGTCAGTAGAAATTAACCCTCATCTAGCCCAAATGTTGTAAACGCAGTCATTATAAAATGTCCAAGAATAACAACAAGATGGTATTGATACACGATGATAATCTCTGTGAAGAAGGGAAACCTGAAAGAAGAACCAAATGGAAACTCCAAAACTGAAAGTATAAGAACTGAAAAAAATATAAAAAGTAAACTGAAACTTTAAAACCTCTCAGCCAACTGGAGAGGACACAGAAACAGTGAGCAAACCTGAAGACAGATAATAGAAATCATCTGATCCAGAGAAAGAGAAGACTGAAGAAAAGTGAACAGAGCCCAAGGACCCATGGGACACCGGGAAATCGTGGAACGTGGGGAAGAGAGGAACTGCTCAAGGTCACGCCAAGTGCTCTCAGTCTACAGTAACACACCCTCTGTTACGTGAAAGTAATGAATCTACAATGTAAGTCTGAGTGCATCCTGAAAGTTTATGCCTCAAAATGGAAAAAAGCTTAACCACCAAAACCAAAGCAACATCCCTCAACGTCACTTGAAGTTCACGGTCACTAGTGTGAAGAAGTTGGACAACACTACACACATCAAATTTCAGTTCTGAAATACAATAAATCACATTAACAGAGAGAACGATTTTTGACTCACTGGTAAGACTGACAGAGAAGCGACTGGAAAGTACGCGTGATTATTTACCTCATAATGAAAAAATATATTAAGCTCATACCTCAAAATTTTCACTAACTTCTTGCATCATTTTTAACTTCGTTTCATCAGCTGTAAATGACAAGACAAGTCATCAGGTAATTGAAATTATGTTAAGGATCTTCATAAAATTATTGAATTTAGTAAGAGAAGCAATCAGATCTTATCAGTTTGACTGTCATCGTCCAACAGAAGGCACATAACTAGTTCCCTATAATGAGTCACACACACTCACACTCCCAGACATACGTGTGCATGCACAGACGAGGATACATATACACATACACACACACACACACACACACACACACACACACGTGCCTCTTTGGGGCTCCAGCTAGTAATGCTCATCACTTTGCTTCTCCACAAGGCAGAGAATGGGAAAATTAGGGTAAGAGTTAATGTTGCTGTTCATCTCAATGTGCACCTCATTTGAACTGAGATGAATGAGTCACGATAATGCATTTCTTAACAACAAGAAGGATCAACTCACGTGTATTTACG
This sequence comes from Phoca vitulina, assembly GCF_004348235.1. NCBI lineage: Eukaryota > Metazoa > Chordata > Mammalia > Carnivora > Phocidae > Phoca > Phoca vitulina. The sequence continues at coordinate 5,715,277 of NW_022589782.1, read as the reverse complement.
TCCGTGAGAGCTGCCACAAACTGAAGGTATTTTTTCATCAGAGTGGTTTGGTCAACCACCGTGGCCCCCTGTGTTGCAACAAATGCCATTTTTTTTTTTTTTTGAGTTCGTTAGTTTCTCAAGAGAAAAGTATCAGGTCCATGAGTTCACCCAGCCTATGAAAAGAAGCGTATGGTGAGCCAACTTATTGAAGGCACAGGCTTACGGTCTCTATGAAAATCGTACCTACGTGATGTATTAAGCTAAATACTTTTTAATTAACCCCCAGTACTATTCCCTCTGCTTTTTTGAAAGTAAAATTTACTTGCATCCATTTTTCCTATTAATTTCTAAACATTATTTTTATACACAAAGACTCCCCCCCCCCCCCCCACTGTATATCATTTTTTCCCTAGGCCAGGGGTGGGCAAATTCTCTATATAAGCCAGACAGTAAATATTTCAGCCTTTGTGGTCTCTATCACAACCACTCAGCTCTGTTACAGCCAGAAAACAGCCACGGACCACACATAAATGAAAGAACATGGCTGTGATCCATAGAACTGTATTTATGGACACTGAAATTTGAATTTCATGTAATTCTCAAATGTCATGAAACATTACTCTTCTTTCAACTTTTTCTCAACCACTTAAAAACGTAAAAATTCTTAGTTCATGGGCTGTATAAAAACAGGTAGCTGAGGGGCACCCAGCAGATGCGACTCTTGGTCTCGGGGTTTTAAGTTCCAGCCCCACGTTGGGTGTAGAGATTACTTAAAAATAAAAATCTTAAAACAACAAAAAACAGGCAGCTGACTGGATTGGGCAACCTTTACCCTAGGTGACTGGTTCTCAAACTTCAGTGTGCACGAAGATCACCAGGTGCCAAAGGTGGGCCTCCAAGCACTACCTAGAGACTGTGGTTCAGTGAGGGGCCCAGGAAGCCCTAAGTTTTGCTTGCAGCTAGCCCAAAGTAGGCACTTAGAAAACGCTGCTTGAGTGAATGAATAAATGCTTCAGGTTGTTGATGACCACACGAAGCATTATCTCTCCAGGCTGACACCTACATAGAGGGAGAGCCGGTTTCTGTTTTAAGAGCACTCACAAAAGTTTGAGAACCTGGTGAATTTGCTTCTTCCTTGGATATATAACCGCTTAATTCCACTCCACCAAGAGGCAGCTTCAGGACTTAATTTTCTCCTTCTTTCTGCAGGCCTTTCAAAAGCCCTCCCTACCGGAAGCCCTTCCTAGCAGCTCACACTGCTGCCCCAAGTGATGGGGACCCCCGACTCCACAAAGCCTCTTCTTCGGGCCACTCTCTTCGAGACACCAAAGCACTTCTACGATGCAGAGAAGCCGCCGACCGCTGCTCTGTCGCACTCCTCCGGCTCAGAGCAGGAAAACTCCCTGAGACCGAAGAGGGGGACTCTGTCAGCCCCGCTGGATGACCTGACTACTGCTTCCTCTTTCAGGTCACACGCCCTCCTCCAAACACGAATGCCCCCCATCCCCATCCCTGGGGACCCAAGAATCAGGGTCATGGCCTCTCCGTGCCTACGAAACTTGTGGTCGTGCCCAAACTCCTTAAAAGCTTGAACCCCCTCTTTCACCAAAGTCGTCCACTCTTCCATTCCCCGGGGCCCCAAGAGGCCAGGCCCCGCGTCCTGCCGGGCCGGGGGAGGCGGGGGGGGGGGGGGGGCTGAGGAGGGAAAACGGCCCATCGCGCCTGTCCGTGCGACAGTGACTCGAAGACGCCGGGGGCCGAGGGCCTGGGCCTGGCCTCCGTCGGGCCCCCGCGTCCCCGCCCAGGTGGGAAGGCCGGAGCCGGCGCCGCGCCCGCGCACCGACAAACGGCCCCGCCGCCCCGCCCCGCCGCGCCGCGCGGAGCCTGAGGCGGCGCCGCCGGGCCAGAGGGGGCGCTGTCTTCGCCGCTACCTTCGCTCTCCGCGCCGGGCCGGGCGAGCCACGGGCCTGCGTGGAGGCCGGGAGGTGCCAGGCTGGCCTGGGGGCGCTTCTGGGGGAACCGGGCCCCAACCCCACACTCTCTCTCCGCGGTCTCAAACGGCTCTCCGCTTCCCTCCTTTTGTCGCCGTCTCCGGACACCCAGCGTCCGCCCTCCAGGCCGTGGTACGGCGAGCGCCGAGGGCCAATTCTCGCGCCGCCAGCCCTCCGCCTCCCAGAGCTCTCCAGCGCGGCCAAGCAGCCGGAGGCTACAGGGCGGCCGCCGGCTCCAGCCTGCCGGGCTGGACACCCATGGGGGCCGGGAGGGGAGGGCCTGGGGACCGGGCACACAGAGCCTACCTCTGTCGCTGAGCGGAGCCGCCGCGCCGCAGAGGCCTCCCCACGCCAGGGCCCCGCCGCACCGGTCCGGGCCTCCGCGCGCACCTCCCGGGGCCGTTCCGCCGCCCTCCCGCGCCTGCCCGCGCTTACCCTGATCTCGGCGGCCGGCCTCCCGCAGACCCAGCCCGCGACCCCCAGCGAAGCCCTCGCCGCCACCGCCGCCGTGCAGTCCCGCCCCCGCTTAAAGCGGCCGCGCCCGCCGCGGGAGAAATAGGTCTGGGCGCACCGCCCCCAAGTGGGTGCGGCCTGGGCGGGCGGCGGGAGCGGGGAGGGGCGTTGCGCCCGGGTGGGTCCGCCTGGCCCTTTAAACCTCCGCCTGGCGGGCGGGGCCGCCCTCAAGGTTGGTGAGGCCCGCAGGTGCCGGGAGTCTTTGGGCCCCTTCTGCCCTAAATATGCGCGCGGGAGGCAGGCCTGGGAAGGGGAGGGGAGGGACAGCAGGGGCTGCTGCAGGGGGCTGGGCACCCGAGGGGCTCCCTTAGCAGGCGCCGGTCGGGCCAGGGAAGAGTCCATCCCTGAACTGAATGTGGCAGGCCGGGCGGGGTTTCCTCCCTCCTCCCTTCCTGGGGTCCTTCTTAACCATTCGAAAGGGGAGGAGGTAAGCAGGGGCCTTGGGAAGGCGAAGGCGGAGACAGACAATGAGACCCTGTAAGCAAAGGAAAGCCCCGGTGTTCTGCTCGGAGGTGGTGGGCCTGATCATTTGCTCCGCAGCTACATCACCCAGAGGCTGGACCACAGACGATCTCTGTCAGCTCCTACCTGGTGGGGCAGTGATGAGAAGGAGGGGGAGTGGGGCAGAACGCCCTGATGCCCAAGTGAGATGGTGTGGGCAGGATCAAGACGCCTTAGAAGGGAAAAGTACTGTTGGACCTCACCTACGACTCCATCTAGAAGAGTGGTTGAATAGTGAGTGGCTCCTGGTTACCATGTTAGATGGACAGAGCAATAAAGTGATGACCTCTCTCCCCCACCTCCAGGACCTGGCTCCACCTCCTCCCCTTTCATGACAATATCTCACCCCCCTCCCCCATCATCACTAAGTTACCAAAGTCTTTGGGTTCCGTTCCCAGACAGATACATTTCACACTTTGTAATAAATGCAGCTTGCAACACCTGCAACGTATCTCGGAAGAAAGGGGCCTTATTCAGAAGCATGCTTCTTGTTTAAAAATGTTGCCACTCAAGAACAACCCTCTGTTGAACTGCTGGGAATTTGTATGAATGTATTTAGTGTCACTTATTTCTGCCCTGGGAGAAATAAAATGGGTCAGAATACCTTTTCCCCATGGAAAAATTTCTTGCAAGCAAAATCCTCTCTACTCCTAACCGCCCCCCCCAAACTAATAGGTCCAAAGTTGGGGAAGGCTTAATAATCTGAGGGCTGAAATCAGTGTGCAGACAGTTATTGTTTCATATTGTTTGGTGGGAAGGGGGTGGAAAAGAAAGCAGGATTGATAAATCTTTTGATAAGTTTCAGATTAATTGCACAGCCTAAAGTCTTATAGTTAAGTCTAGCTCTAATATTGGCTAATTCCCTGCACTTCTCATGGCCCTAGCTTCTCCTAACAAAGTACCCAACACACTATTATGATTTTTGCCTGTTTTCCTGTCCACCTCCTGAACTAGAGTTCAGAGACAGTGTCAACTCCATCACTATCAGGTAAATTAGATCACGCCCCTCCTCTGCTTAAAACCCTCCGAAGACTTCAGCTCATCCTCATTTCCTGGCCCTATGTACCTCCCAACCTCACTCTTCATGTTCTAGCTGGAGTGGCCTTGCTGTGCCTCATGCCCACCTAGGACCTCTGGAATGTTCTTTCCCCAGAGGCACACAACTGACTCCTTGTCACCTTGATGATCTCAAATGTCACCTCCTCAGAGACAACTTTCTTAAAGCCCAATGTAAGAAAACCACTGTTCCTTCCACCACCACCCCCATTCACTATCTCATAATACTGTAATACTGTAATAATTTCACCAGGGGAAATACTCAAAATACTGTATTTTCCCCCCAATAACCTCGTAATCTGAACATCAGTTTCAGGGTGGCCTTTGCAGTGGCTTCTGTGACATAGATAAGACTATCTGTGACTACTGTAAAATTATTATTCAATGCAATCAAGTGACACATAAAAAAACAAAATCTTATTATTTTGTTTTCTGCATTTAGTTCAATTTTTAAAAAATTTTTAAAGATTTTATTTATTTGAGGGGTGCCTGAGTGGCTCAGTCGTTAAGCGTCTGCCTTCGGCTCAGGTCATGATCCCAGGGTCCTGGGATGGAGCCCCGCATCGGGCTCCGTGCTCTGCGGGAAGCCTGCTTCTCCCTTTCACACTCCCCCTGCTTGTGTTCCCTCTCTCGCTGTGTCTCTCTCTGTCAAATAAATAAAATCTTAAAAAAAAAAAATAAAGATTTTATTTATTTGAGAGAGAGAAAGCATGCGCGCATGAGCTGGGGGGAGGGGCAGAGGGAGAAGCAGACACCCCACTGAGCAGGGAGCCCAACGCAGGTCTCCGAGATCATGACCTGAGCCGAAGGCAGATGCTTAACCAACTAAGCCACCCAGGTGCCCCTAAAACAATTTTTTTTAGATTTTACTTTTAAGTAATCTCTACAGGAGCATGGGGCTCAAACTTAACAGCCCGGAGGTCGAGTCACATGCTCCACCCACTGAGCTAGCCGGTGCCCCTGCATTTAGTTTGTTTTAAAAGCCACTAATAACCAGACCTTTGAATAATGTTAGTTAAATATTTGAAACTCGGCTTATAACCTTAACATACTTTTTTTTTTTCAACCACAATTTTCTCCTCAATTCCTGATGGACAAGCAAAACTCTCCCAGGTCTGTAAGCAATTCCAGTGATGACAGCCAACACTGATAGAATGCAATGTCCAAAGCACTGTTCTATGTATTAACTCATTTTGTCCTTGCTACAGTCTCATAGGGCAGGAACTATTTCCGTTTTAAAGAAAAGGAAAGTGACTTTCCCAAGGTCACATAACTCTCAGGGAGAATCCACAGTCTCCGGCTTCCTAGGCCTGGTATTGTCCCCACGATGGTGAATGATGCTACTGGGGGGAGGGGGGGGCCGTGACACCTGTCTAGCACTTTCAACTTTCCTAGGGGGGCTCACGCAAATCTGTTCCCCCTCCATTAGGGTGAGATGGCAGGGTGGCCAGTGAGCCCATCCTCAGTGGAGGCCACCACTGTCCCAGAGACAGAGGCCATACCTGTAGTTGTCTTCACTCCCATATGGGATTCAAGTCATGGTCCATCCGTGCCCACCAGGCCTGAGGGGTTCATCCAACTTCCCTCCCTGTAGGTGGGATCCCTTGTCCAAAGTACAGAGTTAAGCAAAGGCAGAGGTGGGACAAGGATCCAGGCCGCCAGCTTCCAGTCTTGAAGACCAGACAGGCACAGCCACCTTCTAGAAGGAAAGACATGCTCCACTCTATTACGTTGGGTGGAAGCGCCTGCCTAGGCCAAGAGGGGCCCGGTTACCCCTCATTGCGGTTGTCTGAGTCTCACAAAGCCCTCAGTGACAGTGATGGCACCAGGGGTCCAACTGTGAGCGTGAGCAGTTTTAAGGCAGGGACCCGAGAGGGTAAACTGAGGAATGACGTGAGTCTCAGCGTAGGTGCTTGAGCCCCTCCCTCAGGAGGGATATGGGGTGTTTGCCGTCCCTCTGCCCGGCGCCTGGCACACAGCGGGGGCTCCACGGGAATGAGGAGCCGCATCTCCAAATCGTGTGCGTCAAGAGGGGAAATGGCAACAGGAGAAGAACCCAAAGGGGCCTGCGCGCGGCTTTGCAGCGGGGCGCGCGCCTCTGGGGACGCTGAGTCAGAGCCGGCGGGCGCGGACGCGGGGAGGCGGCGCAGACAGGCGGAGCGCAGACCCGGGGAGGGGACGGGAGGGGAGGATCACGGGGAGAAGAGGGGTAAAGGGAGGAGAGAAGAGGGGAGGGGAGGGGGCGCGGGAGGCGGCGCAGACTGCAGGAGCGCGGACTCCGGGAGGCGGGGGTTCGTGGGGAAAGGAGGGGTGCGGCGAGGGGAGGGAGGGACGCGGGGAGGGGGCGCGGCGCGGCGCGGCTGACGTGGGCCGGGGTCGGCGCGGCAGGCTGTGGGCGGCGGCGGCGCGCAGCGACACAGCGTCGCGAGGCGAGGACGAGCGAGCGCCGCTCCCGCACCTCCCCGCATAGCCCGCGCCGCGCGCCCCGAGGAGCGGCCGCAGCCGCCGAGTCAGCCGCGTCCCTTCGGCGCTCCTGCCGCTCCGGGCGCAGCCATGGCCCCGGCCCTCTGGCCGCGCCTCAGCCGCGTCCTCTGCCTCGCCTGCCTCCTGCCCTTGGCCCCGGCTAGGGTGGCCGCAGGTAAGGCGCCGCGCGGGCCGGCCGGCCGCCCCCCTCCAGCCGCAGCGCGCCCGGGGCCTCGGGGCGGTCCAGCCGTGAGCCCTGCGCGCACCTCCCTCCTCCCGGGCAGCCTCTGCAGCGCGCGGCGGAGGGGAGCGTGGCCAGCCGGCGCCTCGAAGCCCCCTCTTCTCTCCCCGCATCCTTCTCCCCAGGAGTCGGCCCGGCACTCGAGGGGGCTCCCTGCGCTCCTCGGTTCCTGCTGCCACCTCCAGATCGGCCCTGCCCTGGGAACTGCGCGCGGTGGCCGGGGCACCCATGCGGATGCCTGGGGTCCTCGCCGCCGCTGGGGGGTGGGGCGGGGAGGACGATGCGGGGAGACCGAGAATGTGCGGGATCTGTCATCACGCCCCAGCCCCCCAGGGAGCGCGGACAGGTTGCCCGCGGAGCAGCGTCTTTGCCTTTAAACGTTGTCTTATCCGGAGAGGTTTTCCACCCTGCTTGTGTTGGCTTCGGGGAGGTTGCGATTTTAGAGCCCAAGAGGCCAGTCTGCCATTTCGTCTTTCCAAAATGGACCCCTAGCTGACAGGTGCTGCTGGGTGCCGCCTCCCCGCCCCCTGCCCCACCGGGCCGTGCTCCTATGCTCCCTACTTCCCTTCCATTCCCCACTGCCGGAAGGCCAGCACCAACCTTTCTGCCTCATTTTGGCGACAACAAAAGGACCCGGGTTGGAGAGTTGGGGGACAGGTGGGACGTGGGCAGCTCTGGTGGTGTGCGTGTGTTAAATAGTCAACATTTTTCATTACGCCCCTACCCCCCCCCCAAAGAATGGTAGCGAGAGAAAGAGATCTAATGCCAAATTGTGAAAGAATCCAAAAGGTAAAATAAAAACCTGAATCTTAGGGATGGATTAGGAGAATTTTGTGGGAATTATGCTTGGTCAGGATTCCCTGCTTCCCTCCTGGAAATGTCATGTAGAGATGGGGGTCTCTTGTCCATTGGGTTTACATGTGTCTGGAAATGATCACCGTGGCCTAAATTGCAAAAAAGAAAAAAAAAAAGTACATTAATTCTTTGGAAGTCATGTCTGGTTCCCAGCCTGGCCTATTCAAGATATGATCAAGATAAGCTGGGAATGAGGTTGGGGAGCATACCTTCTCCTTCACACACAGGGAAAAAACAGAGACTTGGAGGCCCTTTCCATTCTCCCTGGGGTCTGGGTCAGCGTGCACCTGATGCTTCCCACACTAGAAGTGAAGGTCAGAGTCCAAGTACTGGACCATTCATTAATTCCAGGTTACGTTGTTCAGACTCCGGAGGTACCTTGGGAAGTGTTTGGGGCTATCCACATGTGCAGTGTGAAAGACTTGATTCAGCCATTTTCTAGAATGTTCAGGGCCCCACATGCTGTGTTGTCAGGGAAGATGTGCTCCAAGGGGAAGCTCCCGGGGCCTGCTAGTGAGTGAGTGTTGCTTCCATGGGCTAGGCTTCGTGGCAGTTGCCATTTTGCCTTTTGCTTTGACCCTTTCAGCTCTGGGTCACTCAGTGCACCCGTTGAGCCCCCTAAGGCCCTCCCTTAGCTGCTGCTCTGTACTCCAAGGCCATGTACCCTGGGCTCCCAAACCTGGAAAGAGAGGTTTGGATGGGTAGGGCAACAGGATCTGGGCTTGGTTCCTTTAGCCACATGTGGCAAAGCCTTCACGGTCCATTTTAGCTTGGATGCCCTGGACACTTCTGAGAGCCCTAAGGAAGAGAGGAGCAACATTACCCAGGGGCTGTGAAACATCTGCTTGGGAAAAAAAAAAAAAAAGCTTGAGGAAAAGTGCCCTCGGAGCTTCCCTGTGTCTGGACAGGTGTGGGGGCTCCCAGGAGCTGGGCCAGCGTCTACAGCAATGTAGCTTAGCTGTAGCCACAGCCCCTCCCCCCCACCCCCATGCCACCCCACCCCTCCTCCCAGCCAGTCCATTCCCCTGGCAACGGATCTGCGTAGCGCTGACATGCGCCTGTCTCCAGTCTCGCTGCAGATGCTGGATGGCCATTAGCATGCAGCCGAATGTCCCTGCCACCTGCTAGCCTCGCTCTGGCCCACGCTCCTCGCCTGGGGGGACGGGAGGGAGCAAGAGGAAGAAGGGAGGGGATGGCCTCTCTTTCCTGGCCAAATGCTGCCTCACAGCCAAAGGGAGGGAGAACAGAACTCAGCCCAGGGGAGGGGGGTGGGTACAGATTTGCTTGGTGACTCCAGGTAGTTACATGGGGACCTCAGGGGACTCATGTCCCTCAATGTAAAATACACACTGTATTTTCTTGCAGAAATTTCTGCCATAGGATCTGGAATTCTCTCTTTGGGATTAAGACACTGCAGGTCCCTTTGTCAGTGCCAGTCCAAATGACTTCACACTCCAAAATAATGGCTCTGGGGAAGGGGATTCCGAACAGGGAGTGTGTGACATGGACGAAGGGAGAGGGTAGAGCAGGAGTCCCCAGCGAGGACAGGCAACACTGCCACAAGGCCAATGGGACACAGTTGAGGACACACTTGCTCCTGTCCCAGGTTTGCTGAGTCCCGCAGGTCTCCGGCGAGCTCCCTGAGGGCAGGAGGCATGTCCTACACTTCTGGGTTCCCCCAGCACTTGTGGGGTGGGGCACAAGGAAGGGGCTCAGTCAGTATCACCTGGGTGGGCAGTGCTAGGTGGGCTGGTCCCTCTGCCACACCCTTCTCTCCAGGAGCCTTGGGCAGCAGCAGTGTTGAACACCTACTATGTGCCAAGCACTTTGTTGGGCACATGGGGAGATGACAATGACCCCTGCCCTCAAGGAGCTTGCGGTGCAGCAAAGGAGACAAAGAAAGCTTCATGCCAACGTGGGGTTGGGACCACTGTGTGCTCAGGCTGTTTGGAGAGCACTGAGGGGGCAAGGGGTTCAGAGAAGGTTTCCTGGAAGAGGTTATATCCACGGACGAGTAGGTAGAGAAAGGCAGGGGGGGACAGCATGTGCAAAGGCCCTGAGGTTAGGAAGGACAGAACATGTCGAGAGAGCTGCAAGAGTTAAAGTGGCCAGCCCCGGCGTGGATGTGAATTCGGACTCTACACTGAGGCTGGTCCGTGAACACATTAGCTGTGGAGGAAGCTCCTTGTTGGTGGGGGCAGAGGGGTGGATGGTGCTGAGAGAGGGGAGGACCGCAGGCCGAGGGCCAGGGCCAAGGACGAAGTAGTAACAGCTGAATGCTAGCCTTTAGCAATGCTAGTAGTGATGGAGAGCAAGCAAACTCGCTCAGATGGGAGGAGTGGAGGCAAAGGACTAGGGATTGATTGATTCCTGGGACAGCCGCTCCCTCCGGCCCCAACAGAGAGCGATGGCTGAAAATGGTAGGTGTGGGGAAGGGAGACCCCTAGACCAGCAGCACTGTCCAGCAGAACATTGGATGATGAAGGAAATATTCTATACCTGCCCTGAAGAGTAGCTACTGACCACGTCTGGCTATGAAGCACTTGAAATGTGACTAGCTCAGCTGAACTGAATTTCTAGTGTTGGTTCAATTTAAGTAATTAACTCTGATTCATTTAAACGTAATTACAGGTGGTTAGCAGCTCCTCTTTTGCTCAGTGCAGATCTGGAGCCCAGAAAGTAGGTCTAGGTTACTTGGTTCTGCCAGCATTTAGGAGACACTCGAAACCAGGGGAGCAGGTGGGTGGGAGTGAGGGAAATGAGCAGAGAGGGGCTTGGGGCCCCTCCAGCCTGCTGTGTCACCTCTTCTGGTGAAGTAGTATGCTGTTGTAGGCTGGACACTCTCTAACCTGCAGCCCTTCAGAAATCTCACCTGAAGAGGAAATACACAAATTATAACAAAATCGTCACGGCAAGAGTGAGGGGTTCTGGGAATCAAGGTATACCTGCTTGGGGCGCCTGGCTGGCTCAGTTGGTAGAGCGTGCAACTCTTGATCTCATGAGTCTGAGCCCCACGTTGGGGGTAGAGTTTACTTGAAAAAAAAATTAGGGGCACCCAGCTGGCTCAGTCAGTGGAGGATGCAACTCCTGATCTCGGGGTTGTGAGTTCGAGCCCACGTTGGGTATAGAGATTGCTTAAAAACAAAATCTTTAAAAAAAGAAAAAAAAGCTATACCTGCTTGAGGGATTATCATACCAACAGTGAAAATCACATTAGTGCGACCACGGACATGCTTTTGACATGTTGTCATGTGAAAATAAAATAATTCAAAATTGTGTGAAGAGTGTGATTATGTCTAAATTAAAAAATGCTATGCATGAAAAAGAGACATGAGGACAGCAGCTGTTTTTTGGAAGTAGGGTAATGGGACATTTCTAATATTCTTTATAAATACATATGTATTACTTCATGTTGGAAAGAAACCTTATTTTAAAAATCTTACTTTGTTTAGATGATAAAATATTATGCACATAGTAAAGCAGTTGAAGAATAATGACTTAGGAAAATGCCTGTAATATGGAATTGAAAACAACAACAATAGAATATAGAATTCCAAAGTACGAGCACTTTTTTTTTTATTTTTTTATTTTTTTATTTTTTATTTTTTTATTTTTTTTTAAAGATTTTATTTATTTATTTGACAGAGAGAGGCACAGCGAGAGAGGGAACACAAGCAAGGGGAGTGGGAGAGGGAGAAGCAGGCTTCCCGCCGAGCAGGGAGCCCGACGTGGGGCTCGATCCCAGGACCCTGAGATCATGACCTGAGCTGAAGGCAGACGCTTAACGACTGAGCCACCCAGGCGCCCCACTTTTTTTTTTTTTTTTAAAGTAGGAAATGCCCATATACAGTAACACTGGTTGTTACTAATTATTTTTGTTTTTAATAAAATTGTTTAAGTTTTAATTCTCTATTTTCTCTATTTTCAGGTTACAGTTAGTCTTACCTTCCATGCAGTAGTCAGTCGGGAGGGGAGTGTTATTTTATTTTATTTTATTTTATTTATTTATTTTTTTTTTTTTAAAGATTTTATTTATTTATTTGACAGAGAGAGACACAGCGAGAGAGGGGAACACAAGCAGGGCGAGTGGGAGAGGGAGAAGCAGGCTTCCCGCCGAGCAGGGAGCCCGATGCGGGGCTTGATCCCAGGACTCTGGGATCACGACCTGAGCCGAAGGCAGACGCTTAACGACTGAGCCACCCAGGCGCCCCAATTTTAAAGGGTCTCTGACCCGGCCTCCATCCCATACGCTCAAGGCCCTGTTCTCTGTTAGGATCTTCCAAGACTGATTCCCAGGTTCCCTGTAAGAGCTGCATCCCCCATATTTCAGTTCAAGTTCCCTGAGGAGTCGACCAGCTAGAGTTCCAGCGTTGGCCCCAGCAGGAATCACAGAGGTCATTTAAGAGCAGCGAGCAGTGCCGTCCAGTGGGACCTCCTGTGATAATGAAGATATTCTGTATCTTTGCTATTGAGTGCTTGAAATGCAGCTTACACAGGGCGCCTGGGTGGCTCAGTCTGTTAAGCACCTGCCTTCAGCTCAGGTCATCATCTCGGGGTCCTGGGATCGAGCCCCTCATCGGGCTCCCTGCTCTGTGGGGAGTCTGCTTCCCCTTCTCCCTTTGCCCCTACGCCCCCCCCGCGCCCGTGCTCTCTCCAGCGCTCTCGCTCTCAAATAAATAAATAAAATCTTAAAAAAAAAAAAAAAAAAAGAAATGCAGCTACTGTGGCTAAGAAAGTGGGTTTTAAATTTTGTTTCATTTTAACTGAAACTTACACAGCCATGCGTGGCCGTGGCCGTGGCCAGTGACAGCTGTGTTGGGCAGCGTAGAAGAAGACTTGGCTTGCATCAGGGTGGACCTTTGCCCGAGGCTTGTTCCATCGCTGTCTAGGCATTAGGCCTCTAAGAGGCTCCAGACTCAGCTTTGTGTTTCAGATCAGAATTGTGTTTGCCATGGAAAGACTAGTCTGAAGGAACAGGTGATAAGAGGACATTTTTTTTTTTCGGGGTAGCAGCCGAGGTGGTCCCTCCTATGACATACGTTGGCAGTCATTTTCATAGCTAAGAAATAAGTCTGGCCAGGTCAGGCCTGTGCTCTGGAAGGCCCTGCTTGGCTGGCCTAAAAAGAAAATCTCTGGACTCTGTTGGGCCTGGGTTCGAGTTCCAGCTTACAATCAGCTAGTCACTTGAGCTGCCGGGGCCTCAGTTTCTCCACTTATAAAATAGAATAATAGAAGCCAGCCCAGAGGGTGACAGTGGGTTCCTTACCACACCTCTCCTGAAATACAGTCTTTTGTCTCTGGGCCCCCAGGGCTGTATGAACTCCACCTCACCACCGATGGCCCTGCCACCACGGGGGCAGAGGTGACCATCACAGCCAGCCTGGTGGCCAGTGACAATGGCAGCCTGGTCCTGCCCACCAGCACCCGCCTCTACCACTTCCACTGGATCCATACCCCACTGCTGCTCACGGGGAAGACTGATGAGGCTTTCAGCTCCACCATCCGCGCCGTGGGGACCATGCCCGGGGACTTCCCGGTCTCCGTCTGGGTCACCGCTGCTGACTGCTGGACGTGCCAGCCTGTGGCGAGGAGCCTCCTTGTCCTCCCCATCACAGGTGAGGACCTTTTCTGTTTGCTAATTGGCCTTCAGACTCTTGCCACAGAGAAAACCATCCAGCCTGGTTAGTAATCGTATAAACAAAGGATCAGAAAATGGTAACTACCCGATGCTGGTCAGCATTGTGCTGGAATGGACACGTAAAGCACATGTTGCTACTGGGGGTATAAATTAACAACCCTCTGGAGAGGAGCTGATCGATAATGTTTCAATGGTTATGCACTATTTCAGTCTCTGGTCTGTTCATTCTCGTCCCTCCAGCCTCCCACCCTAACACTCCTCTCTCCTTCCAGGAAGTCCCTGCTCTCTTGGAGTTTACAATCTGTTAAAGAATTTGTCTTCAGGAAGTAAATTTCCATTTGGGTAATGTTTTGTGCACAAATACGTTCATTGCAGTGGTGTTTATAACAACAGAAGAAAATATTAGACAAGCTAAGTTTGCAACCGTAACAGGACTGGTTAAGTGTGTGGATATAATTTGTATGATGAATAACGATGACCCTCACAAAGAGTTTGTACTGTCCCGGGGGAATACTCCTGCTTATAAAATTTTAAAAAGCAAAACACAAACTTCTATAACCAATTTGCTCAACTGTGTTTAATATGCATACATATGTACATGTAATGTCCGTTGCTATTAAATACATACACACAAATGCTTTGTAATTCTTCAAAACATCAACAATAACTGTGTTTGAATGATAGGCGGTTTCTTTTCATCCTATGTTTCAGCATTTTTCCAAATGAGCTTTATTGAGCACACCTTACTTTGTTTTTGGGGTGAAAAAAAATCAGCTCCTAATTTTTTTTTTTTTTTTTAGAGAAGGAGACACAGAACGTGGTCCTTACCCAGCCCAGCACGTTGCGTGTAGAGCTATGATCAGTAGAACTGCTAATTTTTTTCTAGGCTCATCTAATAATCTGAAATCTCTCCTGAGAATTTCTTTCAAAGCCTATGCATTTCCTCCTGGTCCTGGGCATCTTTTGTGCCAGAAAGTTCGGGATCCTGGTGAAAGTGGCGTAGGAGCGAGGCTATGTGTGTGCTATGTGCCGTGAGTCTTCACCAGTGTCCCAGTGTCCCATGCAGCAGGGGCAATGATGTGGGGGACCTGCAGGTCCCCTCCTGCCACCACTCAGCTCTGACAGCCAGAAGTTCGGGGGTGGGGAGAGGCTGTCCTGCCAGCTGGCATGTGAGGTCACTCCCTGGCTCCTCCTTCCCGCCCCCTCGGGGGGACTCACCCGCCTATGGTCTCTCTCCCAGAGCTCCTCGTGGGGAACCTCGTTGTCACCCAGAACACCTCCCTGCCCTGGCCCAGCTCTTACCTCACCAAGACAGTCCTTAAAGTTTCCTTCCTCCTCCATGACCCGAGCAACTTCTTCAAGATGGCCTCATTTCTCTACAACTGGGACTTTGGAGATGGGTACGTCTTTCCCCGTTGATGCCCCAAAGCTTTGGCCTGTGGTTGGTGGCCCCATCGTCCCACGCAGAGTGCTCTGTACTTTCCCACCCTCACCTGCTCATGCTCTCTCCCTCTAAGCCTTCCTGCCACTCCTGCTCTGTGTCCAGTGTGGGGTATGTGGGGACCAGTGGTGAACCAGTCGTGGGACCTGCCTTTGAGGTGCCTACAACCTTGTACAGGAGGTCATTGGTGCCCCAAACATCCCTTTAATAAAGGTCAAAGTAGGATTTTTCTCCATTTGACTCTGGAAGGACCTACCTGGCTGATGGCACATGCAAGTATACTCCTGTGGTAGAACTCAGGTGTTCTGGCCTCATTTCTCCTGACTTCTCCTCTCCAAACAAGCCAGGCTGGAGGAGGCAGGTCAGGAAGTGGGGGTCAGGCACTGAGCCCAGGCAGCCCACAGACACCCCGAGCTCCTGTGAGGGTGGTGCTCTGCGGAGACCCCTCACTCCATTTGGGTCCCTTCAAGTCCCTGGCTGATGGTCCTTCCTACTCTATCCCATATGCTTCCACCTTCCATTTGTTGGCATTCCTTAAGACATTTCTCAGGCTTGCAGAGAAACACAGACCAACTTTCCAAGTTCATCAAAAGTTTAGTAATCCTTCTCTTGCATCACTCCTCACCCCCATGGGACTTAAAGGCTCAACGTGCTTTCTTATGTATAGTAATAAGTTAGAAAACAAAGTGGGAACTCCTAATTATAGCAAAAATAGTACATAAACATAGGAACACACTTACCTGGAAATGGGCAAGATCCTGTGTGAAGAAAACTAGAGCTACTAAGAGGTATCAAAGATTTTTAAAAAAAATTGTATTATTTATTTGAGAGAGAGACCCCAGAGTGAGAGTGAGAGGGAGAAGCAGACTCTCTGCTGAGCAGAGAGCCCAACGTGGGGCTTGATCTCAGGACCCTGAGATCATGACCTGAGCTGAAGGCAGACACTTAATAGACTGAGCCACCCAGGTGCCCCAACTAAGAGGTATTAAAGATTTGAGTAGAATGTGTTCTGTACACCACGTCCAGGCTGGTGAACCTTAATATTGTAAAGATGTCCATTTCTCTCCAGTTATCCCGTAAGCTTGATGCAAGTCCAATAAATATTCCATTAAGTATAATTTTGGATTGTGACAAAGATTCTACAGTTCATCTAAATTTGGTGTTTAAGTTGCACATAATATACACATATATACACGTGCATGAATGCATATATGCATATATACATGTATAAAAATATATGTCATTATAAACATACATGTGGTTTTATAACCTAAAGAACATCTGGAACATCTGTCTCAAACCAGGGGACAGTCTCTATACTAATTAGGGGCATTTCTTTTCACATTAAATACATTATTCACTATTTTTACCAAAATAGAACATTTTTGACTACCCCATGAAATAAGACAAGAAAAAGAAATATAAATACTGTAAAGGAGGAAGACAAAAATCATCACACATATAGACGACCTGAGAAACACAAGAGACTCAACTGAAAAATCTTAGAACTAAAAAGAGATTTCAGTGATATGGCCGGTTACAAAACAAAGATTCATAGCCTTTCCATATAATGGTAATAGAAAAAAAATCTTTTACAATAGTTATAAACCATAAAAACCGAGAGAATAAACTTAGCCCCAAACGGTAGGATTTATGTGAATAAAACCGCAAATTGTACCTAGAACCTTAAAAAGACTTAAAAAATGAAGAGAGAATGTCTCAATATTGTCAGAAGGAAAAAAGATGAAAAACAGGATGACAATGAGCGGGGATGAGGAGAAGAACTAGAAATGCATACATAAATGTATTTTCAAAGCTACAAATAGGGGCGCCTGCCTGGCTCAGTCGGTAGAGCATGCAACTCTTGACCTCAGGGTTGTGAGTTCGAGCTCCATATTGGGTGTAGAGATTACTTAAAAGTAAAATCTTAAAAAGAAGTCACAAATAATTTGCAGCAACAAAAGGCTGCACAACAGAACAGAATAGAAAAGGCAGACACAAACATGAGCTTATACATACCTAGTATATGGTAACAGTGGTATTTCTAGCCAGTGAGTAAAGATAGATTATTTAATAAATGGCACTCAGGCAATTGGTTAACTATTTAGAAGAAAAACAATCTGATCCTTAACAAAAGCGATTCTAGATAGATTGAAAAATTAAACATAATGAACCAGGACTAGATTGAAATGTAGATGATCCCCTGCCATTGGATAATTTGGCAGTGGGGAAAGCATTTCTAAGAATAGAGAAACAGAGGCAGAAACTATAAAGGAAAAAAATGCTAGATTTGGCTCATGAAATTTAAAATCTGGGTATGAAAGAAGTAAACCAAAAAAAAGAAGTAAATCAAACCAAAAGACAAACGTTAAACTGGGTTTAGAAAATATTTGGAAGATATTTAATAGGCAAAGGTTTGTTAAACTTCATATGTAAAGAGCATTGAGAAATCAACAAAGATTTTCTTTATTGTTATTAGACTTCCTTTCGAAGTAATTCACGTAATTGCAGGAAAAAGCATGATATTAATAACCTGTGATAGAGATACTATTCTGTTTTACAGATGAAAAAAGTAAGACTTAGAGCTATATAGATAGGAAATCTAGAACTGAGATTCAAAGCCAAGTATGTCTTAACTCCAAAGTGTATATTTTTTCCCTCCCAGGATTGTCCTTGTCTCTAATGCAGGGCCTCTTTTAGATTCCTGGTGGAAGGGGGCAGAGCACTTCCTGGCAGGTGACAGGCACTTTGTTGCTAGGAGTTCTCCCACCTGTCACTTACAAGCACAAAGATGACCAGCAGCCAGTTCACCCAAGCATGGCTGACCTTGCATCCCGGCCAGCTCGGGGGGCTACTGTGATGATGCCCGGTTTGCTCACAAGGCATTGGTAGCCAAGCTTGTCACTCCACAGACACCCCTGACTCTAAGAGCCCACATGAGTCACTTCTGTCATCTCCCTCCTGTCACCTTACAGCACCCAGATGGTGACGGAAGATGCTATGGTCTATTACAACTATTCCATCATTGGAACCTTCACCGTGAAGCTCAAGGTGGTGGCCGAGTGGGAACAGGCAACGCAGAACGCTGGGAAGGGCATTATGCAGAAGACAGGCGACTTCTCTGCCTCGCTGAAGCTGCAGGGTGGGTCTCCGGGGGTTGGTGCAGGTCGAACGTTTGGCCCCTTGGGGAGCCCTGGGCAGAACTCTTTCCCGGGTTGGAGCCCATGAAGATCAGAGTGGCTCCAGTTGGGCACTGGGCTGAGCTTGGATGCACATCCTCTCTTGTCATCCCCTGGGCAGCCCTCTGAGCAGAGTTCTGAGAGGGCACTGGGGGCCATGGCAGAGGTCACATGGCCACCAAGTGGCAGAGCTGGATTTGAACCCAGGGCCGCCCGCTCCCAGAGCCCGAGCCTGTGGCCAGACACTGCTGTCGGCTGGGGGGTCCACATGGCTCTTTGTTCTCGGGCCACATTGGCGTCCTGTCGAGGACTGGCCTGTTGGGGCTAGGACAGCCTTGGCCTCCTGTAGAGAAGAAACGCCCAAACCCGCCTCCCCTTGACTCTGGCCAGAGTGGGTGCTTGGGCAGCTGCGGCAGATTTCTGAGTTGTGCTGCGTGCGTGCGGATGGGGTGGCGCTTACCCCACGTTGCACAGGTGGTGGGGGAGGGGCGGTTCTCCGGAGCTAGCCCTCCGTCCATGTTACCAGAGCCCCGCCTGCTTCCGCTTCGTCCAGCATCCTCACTCTGAGCGGCTCCGGCACCTGCTGATGTCGGGTTGGGGGGGGCGGGACCCAGGTATGCCCTGGATGGACCTGCGACCCCCACCTCGGGAGAGAGCCTGACGGGGTGGTGGTCACACAGCCCCGAGCCCTAGGAGCTCTGAGACCGCTGTCCTCAGCCACCAGGTCTAATGGGGCCCTCTCTGCCTTTCAGAGACCCTTCGAGGCATCCAGGTCTTGGGGCCCACCCTAATTCAGACCTTCCAAAAGATGACAGTGACCTTGAACTTCCTGGGGAGGTGAGTGAACCCCAGGGTGCATAGTCGGTGACTCGTTGCCCCGCCAACACTCTCCCATGGATGATCCTGAGCCTAAGAGTTCCATCCCCCGCGGGGCCCCAAGTCTGGGGGCCAGTGGAAGCTTCTGCCACCTTGCCCGGCAACCACGGGAGAGTTGTGGGCACGGCTCCATACTCGAGGTCCAGGGGAGAGAGCATGGGCCTTTTGGAGCTGTCTGCAGTGTGGGCGTCAAGGCAAAGGCAGGTGAGGAACCAGTCAGGTGAAAAGCTCTCTGCGCAGCCCCCAGAAAGCAAACCGTCTTGGGTAGGAACCGGCCCACCTCTTGGCAAGAACAACATTAGGCTGAGTATGTAGTAAGCGACCGAGAAGCCGGGCATGTTCTCCGCACCAGGGTGAACGGAGCCGCAGAGGTCGGTGGTCCAGGCTCAGCCCTTCAGGGGCCGCAGAGGTCGGTGGTCCAGGCTCAGCCTTGCAGGGACTTGGGTGGGGAGGACCGGCCCCACCCCTCAACACAGGGCCACGACAGGGAAGCAAGGCTCGATGGGGAGCAAGCAAAGCGGCCAAGAAAAGACGAAGATGAGCCATGGGGCTGGAGGAGGTTTCTGAAGCTTTCGGGGAGCTTTGGGGGCAGGTGCTTAGCACTTGAAGAGTGGGCTTGGCAGACCCGATGGCTGAGGTGGCAGGAGTGTGTGTTTTCCTCGGGCCTGGGGTTGCCTGCTCCGCATTGCTGCGACGGACCTGTGTTTTCCAGCTTCTGAGCCTGTGCTGTGGCAGGTGGGTACCCGGAACGCCCTCGCCCCTCCCAGCCTGTCAAAAGTCTACTTATCCTTTCAGATCCTATTCAAATGCCACCTCCTCCGAAAAGCCTTCCCTGACTTCCTCATTAAGAATGCACCCACCTGGGGCGCCTGGGTGGCTCAGTCGTTAAGCGTCTGCCTTCGGCTCAGGTCATGATCCCAGGGTCCTGGGATCGAGCCCCACATCGGGCTCCCCGCTCTGCAGGAAGCCTGCTTCTCCCTCTTCCACTCCCTCTGCTTGTGTTCCCTCTCTCACTGTGTCTCTCTCTGTCAAATAAATAAATAAAAATCTTTAAAAAAAAAAAAAAAAAAAAGAATGCACCCACCTGTCCCCTCTGCCTCCACAGCACTCCCCGTGTGTCACCAGAGCACTCGTCCTGCCTCGTCCAGCACTCTGTGCCTATCCCTGTTTGCCTCACTAGCCTGGCACCCCCTTGGGGTCTGGGGGGGCATCTCTTATTTACCATTGTGTTCCCTGGGTCTGGAGGGGGTGAAGCAGAGGCCAGGACAGCTAGGTTCACGGCTGTCTGGCCCTTCTCAGCCTTGGTCTGTGCTCACACTCCTTGCTGGGCCATTGCTGAAAACCCACCCCCACTTCCCGGCAGCCCCCCTCTGACCGTGTGCTGGCGTCTCAAGCCCGAGTGCCTGCCGCTGGAGGAAGGAGAATGCCAGCCTGTGTCGGTGGCCAGCACGGCCTACAACCTGACCCATACCTTCAGGGATCCCGGGGACTACTGCTTCAGCATCCGGGCTGAGAACGTCATCAGTAAGACGCACCAGTACCATAGGATCCAGGTGTGGCCCTCCAGTAAGTGACCCCGCGCTTCCGCCAACACGAGAATCGTCACCAGACCTACTGGCCCAGCCAACACGGTTGACTGTGTGCCCAGACCTCCCCCGCCAGCCCTAGCACCCCTCGGTTCTACCACCCCCCAACGCCAGCACCACGCACACTCCCCGCGGCCCTTCCGGCACCGTCTGGACCTGGGCCATCGATCCCGTGCCACCCAGCAGCAAGACGGCTTGAGCTCTCGCTCACTGCCACCGTCACTGTCCCGGTGTCCTTCCCACGTATCACCAGTGCCGCGCTGTCCCCGTCGTGAGCACTCCCCCGCTGGGCCCCCCACAATCACAATGCCCTCCTCTGCCATCACCCCAATCCTGGCACTGATGTCACCACTAAAACCAGCCCCCAGGGAGCGGGCCTGCTCAGAAAGTGTGAAGTGGGGTTCCTGTCATCTGTCAGGACCCCTGGCCACCGTCCCCGGAACGTCCTTCCCTGAGTCACCGTCAGGCCTGGCCGCTGGCTAGCTGATGATGGCGTGAAGTTCTACCCTTCTTTTCTGGGGGGACTCTCTCCTGTGACCCCAGAAAAGCACTTCCTTACATAGAGGAGAACCCTAAGGGATGGTCTTTCAGGTGCCCAGCCAGGTCCCTGCACTTGTCCCCAGGGTTGGACCCACAAGTGCACTGCTGCCCCGGTCTCCCCAGTCCCTTTCTGAGCCATTGGGCAGACGCTGTGCTCTGGGCCCTGGCTGGCCTTGTGGGCCCCACGGGGGTCTGGGGCCCTGCCTCCCCCAGCCTCTCCTGGGCACTGAGTGCCTCGGGACCCCCTGAATCCTGCAGAGGACACAGCATTCCAGGTAATCAGTGCTGACTTTTCCTGGGAAGCAGAACCTCACGGCACACAGTGGTGTCTACACCAGGGGCAGGGTGAGGGAGGGGGGAGGGGGACCCACACTTGCCGATCACCTGCCGTGCACCTGGCACATTCACACCCCTCCCCTCGTGGCATCCCTGAAGCAGCCTTGTGGGTCAGCATCAGCATCAGGGAGCATGGTCAGAGCCGGGTTCGAACCCAGGACCGCCTAACTGCAGACCTTGGGTTCTCCCTGTTCCACCACGCAGCTTCCTGGCTCAGGGGCGCAGGGAGCCTAGAGCTGGTGGCGCGCAGACAGCTACGACAGGTCACAGGCTGTGTTGTGTCCTCACAACATGGCTTCCCATCTCCAGCACAAGTCACCCAAGAGAGAGTGGGGAGGGAGCTGTGATTTCTTTGATGGCCTGGTCGTGGCTCCCGTCCTGTGCTATTCATTAGGGCGAGTCATTAAATCCAGCCCACACTCGGGGTGGGGGATTTAGCTGCACCTCTTGAAAGAGACCATCAAGTAACATGGGGACATATTTTAAAACCCTAACACACCCCTACTTGGCGTTTGTAGACTCCTAGATTGGCCTGTTGGGGTTGCCTCGTTGGGATGCAGGTACCTAAGGAAATGATAGCCCTTGTGGGGTTTGACTCAGCTGTCCCCCACTGCGGTCTGAGAGCTGGCCTTCACCACCAACTCCCCAGACCCGTGACTTCACCGTGTCTCACTCCCAGGCATCCAGCCGGCTGTCTTTGCTTTCCCGTGTGCCACGCTGATCACCATGATGCTGGCCTTCATCATGTACATGACCCTCCGGAATGCCGCTCACCAGAAGGACATGGTAGAGGTGGGTGTTCAGGAGGGTGGGGGCTGGATCACGGAGCCCTGACTGGAGAAGAGGGGCCTGGCGGGGGCCTGGATGTCAGAGCGAGGTCCTAGGGCTGGGGGCGACGTGCCCAAGACGCATTCATAGACGGACCACGTTGAGCTGGCCTCTTCCCATCTGACTCCCTGCTGCGCTCACCCCTTAACGAGAAGCTGTGCCCGGTGCTGGGGTGGGGGGGGGCAACCGAAGGAGGTAGGGCCCGGGAGCAGAAAAGCCAAGGGCGTGGGGCAGCACCGTGAGCCGCCAGGCAGCTGAGCTCATAAGGCCACCTAGCAGGGGTCTGGCAGGCGGGTGATTGACCCGTGGGGTTTCGTTCACCATAGGTGGCTGATTTTGACTTTTCCCCCATGTCTGACAAGAACCCCGAGCCGCCCGCCGGGGCCCGGTGCTGTCACCACATGTGCTGTGGGCCCGTCTTGCTGGACACTCCCTCGGAGTACCTGGAAGTTGTCCGCGACAACCGCGGGTTGCTGCCGCCCCTCTACAAATCCGTCAAAACGTACACCGTGTGAGCGCCCCCCAATCCCGTGTCAGCGTTAACTGACCGCCAGCCGGGCGCTCTGGACAGGGTGGCGCGAGCCGCCGAGCAGGAGGGGCGTGCGGGTGCGGGGCTGCCCACCCTGCCGGCCATCCATCCGTACTTCCAACTGCGCCACAAGCCCCCCTCAGCCCCACACCCCCCCATCTGTCCACCTGTGCAGTCCAGCCCCTGCTGCAAGCCCCTCTCAGTCCCCCTACCCCACCCCTTGCCTTTGAAGAGCCCCAGGCAGGGCCCCAACACTCAGCGGGGTCCCTCCTCTCTCCCAGGGCTGCCTGGCTGCCCCGCACCCATTCTTCCCATATTGGCACTTCTGCCGTCCATCTGGGGTCTGAGCTTCCCTCCCCCAGGTGGCCCTGCCTAGGTCAGAGAACCAGGAGGAAGGTCACCAATGGTTAAGGCTACATCACAAAAGGTCACGCATACAGAGACAAGCACACGCACACACACACGCACACACGCAGATACACACATCACACGTGTCCCACAGGCGTCTCCGACGATGTCCTCTGTATCAGTTACGTTGGTTGCTGGGTCCTGAATTAGAACTAAAAGGACATGGGACTTTCTCCACTTGGCCCCCCGCAGCTCCTGGGCCTGGCCCTCCCCTTTGTGCACCAGTCCCCGTGGCTCCTGGGGTCCATTCTAAGGACACTCTGTTTCCTGCCTGCTTGCTGGGGGGTGGGTGGGGGCAGGGCTAACACTTTGTGGGTGCAGAGGGCTTCATGAAGAGCGCCTTCTTGTCCTGAGACCCTGTTAACTTCCACTGAGGAAAAGGAGGAGCGAGCCAGTGGGGAATTGGGTTCACTGTGGGGGATGGTGTTCTTGCCCCTCCGCATGGCCTGGAGAAGGAGGCAGGTCTGGAGGGAGCCCTCGGGGCGGGGGGGAGCCCAGTGGCCCGGGGGAGGCAGAGCTGGTGGAGAGGGCGGTCCAGGTGCAGAGAGAGACCACAGTGAGCCCCCCCCCCCCCCGCACAGCCGTGCAGGAGCGTGAGGAGCCAAGGGGGCCTGTTTGGGGGAGAGGGGGCAGGGCTGTGGGGGCAAAGCTCTGTTGCCGTAATCTTTGCTCTCAGACTTTGTGCAGACAACAGCATTCCCGCTGTCGTGCAGCTCATTCTCATGAAATACTGCCATTACTGCTGAATAAAGCTTGTGTGCTCTCAAAATAGCCAAGCAGATGCCAGGGGGCCGGAGTCTCTTTCTTTTCTGTGCATGGGGTGGGGGGGGGAACGGGCATCCCCGCTGTGTTCTCTGGCAAGTGTGGATGGAGCTGCTGTCTGGGGTGTTGGGTCCCAGTAGGTCTTTTGGACCAGCGCTCCTTAAACGTCCACTCAGGCTGCATTGCAGACGGACCAGACTCGGAAGGGGGGGGTCTCTTGGAGGTGGGTCCAGGTGTCCCCCCATGACTCTTAACATGTAGCCAATTCTGTGGCTCCCCGGGCAGACGCTAGATCAGAGCTGGGAGGAAGGCTACATTCAGGGAACTTGGAAATGCAGATCCAGGGGCCCTACCCACACCTGGATCTGCACCTGCTGAGGGGGCAGCCACCTGGGTCCCTGAAGGCCCACAGGAGTCCTGGTGCACCATCAAGGGTGAGCACCTCTGGTCTCACTTGAACTTGGATGTGCCTGAGAATCACCAGAGGTCTTGCCAAGCCACATACTTCGATTCAGGAGGTCGGGAGTGGGGCCTGGGAATCTGGGTTTCTAACAAGATTCGAGATGCCGCTGATGCTCCTGGTCCGAGGACCACACTTTGAGTTACATGCCTCTGAGTCGGCTTCCTTCCTAAGCTTTTCTTCTATAACAGATCTGGGCTTTTTTCTTAATTACCTCTGCTCTCCTGCCACCCTCACCACCCAACCCAGCTAGCCGGTGTGCCCCAAGCCTCAAGCCGGAGCGTGGTGGGGAATGGACCCCAACCCCACCTTGGCTGTACCACTCTGGGAAGCCCCACTTTTCAGGAGCCAAGGCATTTGGGGCACTTTCTCAGACTTCAGCATCAGCATGTGGGGCGGATGCTGCCACACCCACCTGTCCACTGACCCCCCACCCCCACCCCCAGCCAGGGATCAGTGTGTCAGGGTTTGGGGCGAGAAGGCACCTGAGTGTTGCAGGGGACCCTTGTGCCTCGGATAACTGGTTAGAGGATCAAATGAGACCTTGGAGAAAGTTGACAGGGTGGGGGGTGGGGGAACTGTTCTTGCTTTAGGTCTTTTTAATGTGTTCCTAATAGATGAGGGGCTGGGGCAGGTATTCTCACCAGCCTGCCCTTCTAGGAGGGATCCAAATATTGCCAACGAGAGGCTGTGGGTTCCTATGACCACAGGGGTCAAGGGTAGAATCAATTGGATGTATTTTTGCCTGGACTTGAGAAGAGCCATTTTTCCCTTGAGAAGCCTGGTCCAGGACTTAGTGGAGTCCCCCACTCTGTCATCTTGGACAGCGTGGGTTGTTTTTTGGAAGGATTCTGAGCATTTGAGCCTGATGGGATTAAAGTGGGTTTCCAAGGAAATGTAGATGAACACACCTGTACTGAGTTGAATAGTGACTCCCCCAAATTCACGTCCACCCAGACCCGTGAATGTGCCCTGATACGGAAATAGGGTCTTTGCAGATGTGATCAAATTAAGATGAGGTCTTGCTGAGATAAGGTGTACCCTAAACCCAATGACCTGTGTCCTTATAAAAAGAGGAGAGATGCAGACAGACACACAGGGAAGACAGCCATGCAATGGGGGGCAGACACTGGATGATGTGAGCACCAAGGGTTGCTGGTACCACCAGAGGCTGGGAGGCGCAGAACGGGTTCTCCCAGGTTGCCCTGCGTGGCCGCCACAAGAAGCACCACGGCCGGGTGGCTTCAACAACAGACATTTATTTTCTCATAGTCCTGGAGGCTGGAAGTCAGAGATCAAGGTATGGTGTCTCCTGAGGGCCCTCTGCATGTAGATGGCTGTTCCCCTCTGTCCCCCTGTCCTCTGTGCATGTGTCTGTGTCCTAATTTCTTCGAAGGACACAGATTGGATTAGGACCCACACTAATAGCCTTATTTTAACCCAATTACCTCTTTAAAGGCCCCATTTCTGGGGCGCCTGGGTGGCTCAGTTGGTTAAGTGCCTTCGGCCCAGGTCATGATCCCAGGGTCCTGGGATCGAGCCCCGCATCGGGCTCTTTGCTCAGCGGGGAGCCTGCTTCTCCCTCTTCCTGCTGCTCCCCCTGCCTGTGCTTTCTCTCTCTCTCTCTCTCTAATAAATACATAAAATCTTAAAAAAAAAAAAAAAGGCTCCATTTCCAAATAGGGTCACCTAATGAGGTGCTGGGGGTCAGGACTTCAACATAGTAAATTTGGATGGACACAGTTCAACCCACAACGCCTTGATTTCAGACTTCTAGGCTCCAGAACTGGGAAAAAATAGATTTCTGTTGTTCAAAGCCACCCGGTTTGTGGTATTTGCTTCGGCAGCCACAGGAAATGAATGCGCTTCCCGTGTCCTTGCAGTAGCTGGTCTCACTCCGCACCCACCCATCCAACCAGCAGATCCAGCGTCCAGCCACTTCTCCCCGCCCTGGAGCCTTCGCCTCTTCACCGTTCCCTCCTCACCCTGCCCCACGGGTGTGCACCAGGGCCGTGTCCTCTTCCACGCAAACCCCTCAATGTCTCCCAGCTCAGAGTCCTTCCAGTGGCCCAAGGATGGCATGACCTGGCCCCTTTGGCCTCACTGCCCTCATTCCCTGGTGCTCATCCCTCCAGCTCTGCCTTCCTCAGGGCTTTGCTTCGGCTGTTCCCCTGCCACGCTCTTCCCTACGTACACACACACACACACACACACACACACGGCTTCCCCCTCTGCTCCTCTGCTCAAGTGTCACCTGCCCCGTGAGGCCGACTCCAGCGCCCCCTGCCTCCTGTACCTTGTATCCCCCACCCCCAATAGCAATGATCACCCTAGAGCACACTATTAATTCTACTAATTTATTTATTTAATCTGCCTTCCCCCATAGAATAAAGACTCTAAGGAGGAAGAAGCTTTGACTACCGTGTTCACTATTTACCGTTCCAGCACCTAGGACAGTGCCCAGCACATAGTAGATGCTCATTAAATATCACCCATGAAGGGAGGGGGGCCTCACAATGTCTGGAATTTAGGAAAGAGAAGATCCTAAGGAAAAGACTCAGTGTCTCCCCAGATTGTCCAGAAGGACAAAAATGGCCTGGAAAGCCCTGATTTGGGCAAAGGGGTGATGTCCAGGTGACAGGATGCAGAGGCCTCCCGGCCTGTACCCTGGAGAGTGGGACCGTTGTCTGGTGGGGGGGTTCTTCCCTGCCTGGGGGACCCGGAGCTGCCTCACATGATGGCATGTTGGAAACTGGTTCTGCCATTTGTCCACTACCAGAGCAGAAAGCCACGGGGCTGGCTCTGAGGATGATGCCTCATTCTGTGCTGAGGAGGGGGATCCGAGGGTAGAAGCAGGGAGGCAGCCAGGCTGCGGATGGTGAGGCAGGGCTAAAGGGGTGAGTTTGGCTGGGACCTGCTTGGCATCTGGCCAAGGGGCTGAGGAGGAGCTGGGGCCACCAGGCAGGGTCGGGGCCAGGGGCTCTTAACCTGGGGTGCCCGACCCCCAAGGGATTCATGGGGAGAATTCACAAACTCGGGGCGGGGGGGAAGAAATTGCATCTTCAACGTTATGAACCTTTGATCAAACTGTGGCGTGGCGGTTCTGTCCGCCGTAAATCTAGGCAGTGCCGTTAGCCGTGCCCGCGACTTCGCGGGCGGTAGAAATCACAAATGTGTTCACATCACATGCCAATTGTTGCAGGTCTCTCAAAACATCATGTACGCTGATCACGTCTTCAAAATTACAGCTGCTGTTAGACCTGCTGCTGGATCTCATTTCACTAAATACATGTTACAATCACTCTTTTGATAACTGTATTTCAGTATAATCGGTTTCCTTTGTGATCCTATGTGCTTTTAAAAACTATTCTAAGGGCTGGATTGAACTGGAGGGGAGCTCATGGTACCAAGAAAGCTCTCTGGCCCCTGTAGCTGTTCCTTAGAGAGGCTCAAAGGGCATGGGGGCAACAGCGGGGGGACTCTGTTTTCTTTGGGGCAGAAGAAAGGATCCTTCCGGGGGCCCTAAAGGCTCCCACCCCCCCCCCCCCCCGGGGCATCTGCCCCAGGAGACCAGGTGGGGCCACCCCTACCAGCAGGCCGTCTGCCTGCAGCACCCAGCGTGACCAGCAGGTGGCAGCCCCATCCAGCATCCTTCTGCAGTTTCCTTCTTGCAGGGGTGGCTTGCAGATGCCACAGAAGGGACACAGGGGACCCAGATGGTGCGGGTCCAGGCAGCTCTGGCACCCACAGACACGCACACGCCTGTGCACATGCATGAACACAGGCACACGCCGCACAGAGGCATGCTCACACTCACACAACTGTAACAGCCTGCCTGAGAATCAGCTTCCAGAGCATTGCCCCTCTTCTAGGACAAAAGGCATTCCTGGGACTCTGGAAGAGAGGACCCCCCCTTTGTGTTGCATCATCTCTTCCTTCCCTAATGGTCTTTCTGAGGTGTCCACAGGTCAGCACGCGCCAACTCCAGCCACAAGTTAAAAAACCAGCTGGGGCGGGGAGTGGGCTGCAGTCTGGCTCCGAGACCATGGGCAAGTGACAGTCTGAGCTTTAGTTTGTTTTGCACGATTTGCACAAAGAGTGAACTCTTTCAACCCAACAACAAAAAGACAAACAACCCAATTAAAAAATGAGCAAAGGACTTGAACAGACATTTCTCCAGAGAAGATCTACAAATGGCCAATAATTCCATGAAAAGATGCTCACCATGATTAGTCATCAAGGAAATGCAAATCAAACCACAATGAGATACCACTTGATGCCTACTAGGTTGGCAATGATAAACCAAACCAAACACAACGCAACAGAAACAAAATAATAAGTATTGGCCAGGCTGTGCTGGTGAGAATGGAAAACGGAAAACGGTCTGGCGGTCCCTCCAAAAGCTGAACACAGAATTAGCATGTGACGCACGGATTCCACTCCTGGGTCTACACCTAAAAGAACGGGAAACAGATGTTCAGAGAACTCGCTCACGGCGATTGTTCACAGCACCGGCACGATTCGCAATAGCCAAAAGGTGGAAACAGCCCAAGCGTCCATCACCAGAAGAATAAAGAAACTAGAATATTATTCAGGCTTAAAGGAGAATAATGCACTGACACCTGCTATGAAGCGGATCAAACCTTGAAAGCGTGAGGCTCCGTGCAAGAAGCCAGGCACAAAAGGCCGCATATATGATTTCATTTATAGGAACGTCCAGAGCAGACAAGTGCATAGACAGAGAGCAGACAGGGTGGTGGCCAGGGGGCTGGGAGGGACAGACAGGAAGTGGTAGCTTAGTCGGGAGTGGGTATTCTGAGCCGATAAAAACACTTTGAAACGAGAGAGAGGTGGACTTTGTACAAGGTGCGGAATGGGCTGCTGCATTGTGTGCTTTAAGATGGTCAATCGTATGTTATGTGAATTTCATCAACTTTTTTTCAATTAGAAAAAGAGAAAGAGAGAGTGAATGGTGCATTTTCCAGGCATTCAGAGAACATTCTGGCAGCATCGACGAACCCTGTACCAGGGCCCCAGTGGATCCAGACACACAGTCTTCTTTCCCAGCTTGGTGCTTCATGGCCTGGGGCTGTTGTGGAGCCGGAAGATGGAAGATTCTGGAGGAACAAGGGTGAGGGGAGACTGAAGGGAGCTGCTGCAGGACCCTCCTGGGGGGCCCCACCATCTTTTCCTGCTTCTGAGCAGATCCGGGTGGCAGACGCACACACCTCTCGCTGGGGTGCTAAGCGAACTCCTCACTCAGCGGGTATCCTTCTGTCGGGGACACTGAGGCCCAGAGGTGAGAACGCCATCTCTTCCTCCCTGGCAGCGTCTCTCATCTGCTCACGGGAACTTCGTCCCCTCCACCAGGTGCTGAGGAGCAGGCCCCCCTCAGGAGGAAACAGAACTGGGGCGGGGGGAGGAGTGGGAACAGGGGCCACAGGCTGGATCCCTGCACACAGGCCCTGGGGAGAACAGGGAGGACTTTAGGGATCCAGGGCGTGCTAATCACTGGGTCCCCCTGCTTCTTTGCCTCAGCGCTGAACAGCTGCTGTTCCCCCTAAGGCCCGACTTCCACCCCTGTGACCGCAAGCTCCTTCCACATCTATTTCTTGTGCCTCTGCGACAGCTCGTGTCTCCACACCTGTGCACGTGGGTGTGCATGCACGTGTGTCCATGCGTGGTGTGGGTATGGGCATGGGAGTGAGGGGCACACAGAGCACATCTTGAGCTCCTCAACTAATTACGCCTGCAAGACCTTATTTCCCAACAAGCTCACATTCTGAAGTCCCAAGTGGACATGATTTCCGTGGATGGGGGACACTGTTCAGCCCCCTACACAGGCCAAACCTGGGGTTATCCAGGACTTGGTGACGCGTGTGGGGGACCCCAGGGCCTCCAGAGTGAAAGAGGAGCTCAGCGGACCCCCAGGAGCAGGAGCGTGAAGACTCACATTGGCTTCAGGAGCTGGTGATGGAGAGCATGCTGGGCACATGGCAAAGGCACAAGAGTCTTGCGTTGAGTTCGTATTTTGGAGCCTGTGGTGGGCAAACCGCCCTTGGAGCAGAGGTGCTGCGGGCGGGGATGTGGGCCTTGCCTGCCTTCTCATTTTGTTCCCCCCACCAAGTCCCCATGTGCGCCTAGGAACAGGCAGCAGGGGGCGCCATAAGCTCTTCTGAGAGGGAGCAAGCTGCAGAGCGAGGGAAGGAAAGCCAGGCCTCCCTCTCGGAGGGTGGCTCCCACTCTGGCTGTGGTTTCTGCCCCCCCATCCCCTCCCCCCTCAGTTCCTCAAGACTGTTTGGGTGCCGGGCCACCCCTAGCCTGGTCCCGGAGGAGAATGGACGGGTATGGCATCTTCTTTCAAAGACAAACCACAAATGGAGGTTGGACCTGCTCACTCTCCAGCTCAAAACCCTCAAAGGCCCCCCACCCCCCCATCACCTTTAGCACCAAGTCTGAACTCTTAGTTTGGCACTCACGCTCCTCCTGCCTGGCTTTCCCGCCTTATTCGCGATAACATTCCCCCTTTCACCACGATGCACGCGGTCTAACCACACCCCCCCGCTGTCAAGGCCCCCCCTTCATCCATTGGGCCGGCATCCACCGTGCCAAGTGCTGGGAATGCAGCCATGAACCAGCAAGGCCCGGCCTCCTGGGGCTGCCTATCCCTGGGATGACCAACACTGAGTCAAGAACCGCAGAAACAGCCACCAAGTGTCAGGGGCTGTGGTTCCTGCCGTCCCCATGCCTCTCTTTCACGCCTGCCTGGGGAGCATGCCTGAAATCTGTCCGGCGACCGGCACGGGGCCTGGTCCACAAGAGGCTGAGTTTCTCGACTCCAGCCCAGACCACAGTGGCGAGAGTTCTGGTGACTGCCTGTGGCTCTTCTGGCAGAGAACCACGAGGTTTCCCTCACCCCCACCCCATCCACCCCCGCTCAGGTCTCCCAGGGAGATGCTCTAGGACTCTGAGCTCAAGGGGGCAGAGACCCCAGCATATGGTCCAGCAGGAGCCTTATTACAAGCAACCCCATCAGCTACCCCCAGGGCCACATACCCACTTCTCCCAGATTTTAACAACTAGGACAAAGATTATTGCCCATGATCTCTTTATTCCCGTAGTTCACTATGGACACAAAGAACATTCTCGCTATCTTCAGACTCAATCGGCTAATGAGTACAGCATTCTCACTCTTGACCATGTTGATTTTTCCCTCAGCCCTGAGCTTCTGGAAAGCAGCAGGACTTACAGGAACCCCACCCCCTTTGTGTTTTGGAAAATGACTTGCTGCAAAGAACCAACTTCCTCCACATGACTTAGACAAGACTGATGGATGCTCCCCGCCCCCCTTGTTTGCCTCTGACAAGGACAGACACAGACCCTCAAAATCCCCTTCATGGACCCATACATGATTACCTGAACTGCTTGTCCCCACTGGTCAATCGGAGCAAAGTGCTTGTTAACCAGATATTGGTTAAACGTCTCTCCTTCCTCCGGGCCCTTGAACTTCAGTCCTCAGCCTGAGCCAGCAGACAGCCCCTCCCGGAATAGCCCTGGAACAGGGTTAGACATTCTCTGATCTTCTATCCCACTTCCCCACGCCGGATTCCTTCTGCCTTTGTTCGCTCCTTTCTGGAGCAGAGAAACTCTCGCCTCTCTCCCGACTCCTGCAGACCCAATGGTCAGAGCCTTCTCACTCTTGCAAAAGTTCTTCCCCCACCCCCTTGCAACAATCCTTATGCGTAAAATCGCCCTTACCAAACAAACCCTGGATTTGTTTTTATTTGACACTCTGGAGGGAGCAACATGAAGATGGTCGCTGATGACTCAAGTCAGCAAGTCGCCGGGGGCCTGAGCCGCTGATGCCCACCTGCCTTACGTTCTACACAGGGGCTCACCGGATGTTGGGGGAAGTGCTTTCATGTCCGAACAAGCCAACGCCAGGATTCCTAGGAACACAGCTGAGCTCAGTCATTCTTACTAAGGAATGGATGCTTCCCTCTGGGCTCAGGCCCCGTCTCCCCAACGGCTGGGCCTGGGGCAAACCCCCCCAGTTCAGCATTCACCACAAAAGCCAGGAAGCGGTCATTGTCTGATACAAAGACCTGGAGGCAGAGGGACACCGAGGCCTGCTCTCTTCTCGGAACATGGAAGGGGAAAACGCAACAAGAACAAAACACAGATTACTTGTTCAGTGCTTTCTCTGGCCTGAGCAGCTCGCCCAAGGTCTCGGAGCTGGGGGAGGGGTGGCGCAGCTGGGGTTTGACCTCCTGGCTCTTGGGTTTCCACGCCCCGCCCCTGCTGGGCTCCCAGGGTGCTCCCTACAGTGTATAAGGAAGGCTGGAACCGTGGACACAGAAAGAGCCCCAGGGTTGAGCCACTGACTTCTCTGAGCCTCAGTTTCTCTGACAGGATGTCTTGGAAGTGGTTGGGAATTAGGTGTGGGGATGCGTGTGAAAGCTTTAGCCCCAGAAACGTCGGTCCCACCTTGAAGCTCCTTGAGAGCAGGGACCAGGCCTGAGGGCTTGGTTCCCAGCGTGGAGCAGGGTACACGAGTGTATGCAGTGAATATGCCCTAAATAGAGGGAGCCGTGTCTACGCGGGGCACCCAGGGGGCGGAGTGGATTGATACAATCGTGGTCTCTGGGCGCCAGAGGCAGGAACCAGAGGGGGAAGGAATGGTGGAGGCACGGGGGCGGGGGGGGGGGCAGTTGTGGCATCTCGTTTTGGAGAGCAAAATTCTGGGGCGCCTGGGTGGATCAGTGGGTTAAATGTCT
The DNA here is from genome assembly GCF_004348235.1 of Phoca vitulina. Taxonomy (NCBI): domain Eukaryota; kingdom Metazoa; phylum Chordata; class Mammalia; order Carnivora; family Phocidae; genus Phoca; species Phoca vitulina. Next base: position 5,682,315 of record NW_022589782.1, on the reverse strand, counting down.
GACTCTTGATTTCGGCTCAGGTCGTGATGTCAGGGTCGTGGGATCGAGCCCCGCGTTGGGCTCTGCGCTCAGCGAGGAGTCTGCTCGTTCCCTCTCCCTCTGCTCCTTTCCTTGCTCTCTCTCAAATAAATAAATAAATTAAATATTTTTAAAAAAAAAGCAGAATCCTTTGGTCCAAGGGAGCGAACTGGCGACACTGCGGAGGATGGAGGCCACGCTGGGCCAGTGCTTCCCTGGCTGCCCCTGGGGCGGGATGGAGCTAGGTTCCAGGATTCTCACCCAGGACCTCCCCCTCCTCTAGGGCCCAGCTGGGGGGGGGGGTGTGAGGTGCACCCCCAGCTCTGGATTTTTCCTAAGTGCCGGGTGACCTTCAGAAGATGGCTCTCTGTGATTTTCCTCACAGCCTCGCCCGCAGCTCCATCTTTAAAAATAGTCGCAGAGAAACCCATTGCTTATTCAATGAGCTCTTTTGTTAAAAAAAAAAAAAAAATACCCTGCAGCTTCGGTTTGTTTAGTTCATAAAAGGCCCACTGCGATTATCAAAGAGCCAGCTCATTAAAGAAAAATTGGATGCTGGGAAGGAGTGGGAGAGGGCAGGGGTGGCGCAGGGCGGGGCGGGCCCAAATCTCAGTCCCCTCTGGAGACCTGGGGCGGTCGCCCGCCTCTCGGAGCCTTAGCTTGCTCATCTGCATGGGGATAAAAATAATAAGAATGCCGGGTCCTCAGATTCCGAGCCGAGCAGGCCACAGTGCCTCCCTCCACCCCACCCCCTTCCAGCTGCCTCTCTCTGCGGCTCTGTCCCCACCCCACCCCCAAGCCAAACTTCTGGAAAGAATCATGCCCACTCCAGCCTCACCTCCCTCTCATTCCTCTGCCCGCCCGCATCTCCTCTAAACTGCTCTTCCCAAGGTTATCAGTGATGCTCACGTGGCTAAGTGGACATTAGTGGACAAATATTTGTCCGGCACCTCGTGGGAGCCGGGCGCTGTTCCTGCAGTTGTCAGCCCTCATCCTGCTGGGTGCTCAGAGGTGTTGGGTCCCGGGCAGCAGCCTGTAGCCGGGGAGCAGGGCTGCAACAGCACCCGGACCCGGGGGTCCCCAACAGACCAAGTTCGGCTGACAAAATCCAAAGGCAGGGAGATGAGTGGCATTGGAGCGAGAAAGAGGTTTATTTGAGCGAGGTCAACACCGGGACGACCGTGGACTAGTGTCTCAAAGACTGTGCCAAAGGGCTGAAAATGCTTTCCGGTTTACAGAAGGAAAATGCAGACAGAGGTCGGTGAGTACGCGCAGGTGGGCAGCGAAGATCAGGTCAATTCCTGTCTTGGGGTCACTGCTTGAGGGGGGTACTTTCGTTCCCCTCACGGGATGCTTTGCCCACAGGGTCTTTTGCCTGAATTAAGAGAGAAACTGGAAAGAAACACTTGTCAATGAGAAAGTCTGAGGTCAAAATGAAGGTGGGTGACGTCCTCTTTCAGGCCCACTTCCCAGAAACCCACAGACACTGTGTTCTGGGTTCCCTCCCACCCTGCTGGCAGGGCCCTCTGTCTCTCTTTCCTTGACTTTCTCCCAGTGGAAGTGGCTATTTGCCCACCCAGCCTCTCTTCTTTTCATTTTCCTCAGGATGGGGGAGGGGTAGGAATCCCATTTTTTTGTGGACCGCCATGAGCCCAACAAAACACTTACATTTTCCAGTGCCCCTATAGCTGGGGGTGGCTGACAAGAGAAAAGCAGAAGTTTGGGGTGAAACATCTGGAAAGTCCCCTTAAAAGGGACACAGGCAACACCTCTCCGTTCTGATCTAAGCCACTATCCTGTCTGATGAGCTTGATGACAATGGCTTTCCAACTGGTGTCCTGCTCCCCCATTCTCCCCCAGGCGGCCAGACAGATCCTTCAGAGGCATCACTGTCCTGCTCAAACACCTGCTGTGGCTCCCCATTACCCAGGAAGAAGTTCAAACTCTGTGTTGAGCCATCAAGACCTCCACACCCACTACAGACCTCTCAGCTCACTGCTCAGCTCTCTAAACCTCAGTCTCACTTTGTCCCATAGAAATACATTTGAGCCACGTAAGTAATTGATAATTTTCTGCGGCACCTGGGTGGCTCAGTCGGTTAAGCGTCTGCCTTCGGCTCCGGTCATGATCCCAGGGTCCTGGGATCGAGTCCCGCATCGGGCTCCCTGCTCAGCAGGAAGCCTGCTTCTCCCTCTGCCTGCTGCATCCCCTGCTTGTGCTCTCTCTCTCTTTCTCTGTCAAATAAATAAATAAAATCTTTTTAAAAAAAGTAATTGATGATTTTCCAATGGCCACATTTAAAAATGAAAAGAAACAGGCCAGATTATTTTAATAATACCTTCTCTTAGTGCAATATATTCAAAATATTATCATCCCAACATATAATCAATATAAAGTTTATTGAGACGGTTTACCTTTGTTTCTTCATACTACATCTTCACCATCTGGTGTGTGTATTTTCCTCTTAGAGCACATTTCAACTTGCTCTGTGTCTAGATTTTATCAAATGTACAGTTGGAAAAGTGGATTCACATACCCAACTTGTTCCAAATATGGTTAAAAGCCTTCCAGTGACAGAATTAAAGATCCATTTTTCAATTTTAATTTTAACGAGTTAAAATTAAACAAAATTTGACATTCCTTTCCTTAGGGGCCCTAGCCACGTTTCTAGAGCTATGGCCAGTGAGCATCTTGGGGTCTCCGCCAGCGCCGGCCGGCAGACTTTCCAAGATGATGAGAATGCTCTATACACTTGCCCATGTGCCGTCTGACGCTTTTGAGCAGTGTGGAACTGAATTTTTAATTCTGTTTCATTTTCATGGATTTAAACATAAAGGCCACACATGGCCAGTGGGTACCCTACTGGGAAGCTGCTGTCATTCCCTGGACCTCTCGCCTCCCAGCCTTGGCCCCCTGTCTTCCCTCTTGGCTGAGTCTTTTGTTTGTTCTAAAGATTTTCTTTTATTTTTTAAAGATTCTGTTTATTCATTTGACAGAGAGAGAGAGCACAAGCGGGGGGAGCGGCAGGCTGAGGGAGGAGGAGGAGCAGGTTCCCTGCTGAGCAAGGGGCACAACGCGGGACTCGATCCCAGGATCCCGGGATCATGACCTGAGCTGAAGGCAGACGCCTAACCGACTGAGCCACCCAGGCGCCCCTTAAAGATTTTATTTTTAAGTCATCTCTACACCCACCGTGGGGCTCGAACCCACAACCCTGAGACCAAGAGTCACACGCTCCCCCGACTGAAACAGCCAGGAGCCCCTTGGCTGAGTCTTAATACAATTCCTTGTCAGGTTACTGCCTCCCTTCTCTGCAGTTCCCCATCACCCTGTTTGGTTCCCCGTCCCAATAATGACATTTTTATCACAATTAATTGTTCGCTTTTTCTTCCTAGGTGTGTGGGGGGGTGGGCTCCATGAGGGCGTGGGCCGTATCTGTCTTGTTCATCTCTCTGTGGCCAGTGTCTTGGGACCAGCCTACAGTGGGCATTCATTCCATAATGCTCAGTGAAAGAGCTACTATTCATAAATGGATGAAGTGCCACATTACCTGAGATTCCACCATTATTCACTCCATGGTGTTTAAAAAGAAAGAACGGACCCAAAGTGGAGTCACCTTGCCCCCAGGACAGAAAACATCGCAGACTACTGAGCTCTCAGGCTCTCCAGGAGTGGAACTTGAAAGCGATCAGTCTGGAATTTCCTGGTCAGTGAGGTCATCTGTACGAGAAGACCACATCTCTTCCCCTAAGGGAGGATACCCTTGCCTAAAATAATCCTTTCTTTTCTTTTGCTAGTAATAATCACCTTGTCCTGCCCCTCTGCCTATCAAAGGCTTCCATTTTGTACAGCTCCTGGGAGCATCTGTGTGTTTACTGGATGGGATGCCGCCCGATGCGTGAATGGTTGAATAAAGCCAATTAGATCCTCAAATTTACTCAGTTGAGTTTTTGTTCTTTTTTTTTTTTTTAATTTTTTATTTGACAGAGAGAGAGACACAGCGAGAGAGGGAACACAAGCAGGGAGAGCGGGAGAGAGAGAAGCAGGCTTCACGCAGAGCAGGGAGCCCGATGTGGGGCTCGATCCCAGGACTCCGGGATCATGACCTGAGCCGAAGGCAGACGCTTGACGACTGAGCCACCCAGGCGCCCCAAGTTTTTGTTCTTTAACAATGGTGAAGCATTGCCTTTCTCTTCTTGTGAAACACACATCCTCCCATTGCACGCCAACAAATTCCTGATCCTATGGAAATAGCCGCCATGTATATTATGGCCACTGGAGTAACAGTTACTACCTCCTGAGCCCTTGCAATGTGTTAGGAGAATGGCTGGAAGCACTTTCCATTTACTAGCTCACTTGATCCTCACAGCAGTCCTATGATGGGGGGGGGGGGATTATTAGCTGCACTAAGGCACAGAGAAGTTTAGTAACTTGCTCAAGGCCACACAGCCAGTAAGTGGCAGAACCAGAACCCAGGCAATCTGTAGAGGCCATGGTCAGATTAACTATGAGAAATAACTTTCTAGCTCTTTTGACCATGACCCACAGTAACAAGTACATTTTACTTTCAGACCCAAAACATCACACACACACACACACACACACACACACAGAACCCTGAAAAAAGTGTCACCAAGTACTACATTGTTGTACATGACACATTCTGGTATATTCTATTTTATCCTTACTCATTAAAAAAAAAAAAATGCTGGTTGTGACCCACCCAATTGATTTCATGACCCACTCCGCTCCATTATTTTGACAAACATTTTATTAGAGAACATTTCTTTTTTTTTTTTTTTTTTAAAGATTTTATTTATTTATTTGACAGAGAGAGACACAGCAAGAGAGGGAACACAAGCAGGGGGAGTGGGAGAGGGAGAGGCAGGCTCCCCGCGGAGCAGGGTGCCCGACGCGGGGCTCGATCCCAGGACCCCGGGATCACGACCCGAGCTAAAGGCAGACGCTTAACGACTGAGCCACCCAGGCGCCCCTAGAGAACATTTCTAACATAAAAGTAGAGAGAAAAAAAATGACTCCCCCCGCCCCCACCATGAACCTGTCACCAACTTCAACAATTACAGCTTGCAGCCGATCCTGACTCACCTCTGCTGGCTTCCTCTTCTGCATTGTTTTGAGGCATCTCTCTGACTTGATGTCATTCAATCTGTAAATATTTCAGTTCTGGTCTTAGTTGCCTAGGGCTGCCATAACAATACCGCAGATGGGACAACTTCAACAACAGACATTTTATTTTCTCACCATTCTGGAGGCTGGAAGTCCAAGATCAAGACTCTGGCTGATTCGGTTTCTAGTGAGAGGCCTGTGCTTGGCTTGTAGACGGCCACCTTCCCGCTCTGTCCTCACCTGGCCTTCCTTCAGCGTGTGCATGCAGAGAGCTCTGTGATGTTCCATCTTATAAGGACACTAGTCCTGTTGGGTCAAGGGCGCTACCCTGTGACTTCATTTGACCTTATGTACATAGGCCCTATAGCCTAATAGGCCCTATATCCTAATACAATCACATTGGGGGATCAGAGCTTCAGCATATGAATTTGGTGGTGATCGGGGGTGGGGTGGGGGGTAGGACACGAGCTTTCAGTCTGTAACAGTTCTATAATGGTTTTGGCAAAAATGTCCTCCTCCAAGGGAGAGGAGGATGAGGACATTGAGTACATTGGGGACTGGAGTGGAGGAGACAAGAGAGGAAGGTGTTAAATTCTCCCCACCTCAGTCCAGCACCCCTGAACCTGGAGAGGCTCCCAAGCCTCTGGGATTGGGACACCCCAATCCCAGGGAACACCCCTGGATTCTGGGGTGTTCCAGGAACGCCCACTCACAGCTCTGTGTTCCTGGGAGTGCCTGCTGGCCCCATGCACTGGCATAAAGACCTTATACCGAGTCAGGACACCTTGGGTGCTCTGTTGCCTGGGACCGCTAATTCATGGCTTGCCTTAGGCAAGCTGATTCTCTCTCTGGCCTCAGTTTCCCCTCTGTAAGAAAAGGCTTTCAGATAAGGTTGCCTAGCACACACATTCCTGGATTCTCGCCACTGCAGCTCGAGGTTGGGGCAAAGCCCAGCAGGTCTCTCCAGGATGTGTTTCTAGAAGGACCAAGGGACGGGCTGCCTTGAGGAGGGCTGGGAGGGGGCACGTTCCTGGTCCAAGTGGTGAACCAAGATCAGGCTGATTCCATCTGAGGCAGGGATGGGGGTAGGAGGGACAAGGGGCTGGGGATAGGACAGGGACTATCTTTGTTTAGCAAACCCCCAGTGGGCCATTCTGATGGAAGAGGAGCCTCGGTGAGGCCTGGACAGGGGTAGGTGAGGGCTCTCTGGCCAGGACAGCTCCCAGAGGAGGACTGGCCATGGGGTTGCCTTATTTTAGTTGCAGGGCATGTGACAGAGCCAGGAGAGAGACAGAGCCTTGGGAGCGAGTCCCTGCAACTCCGCAGAGGTGAGGCCCGGGGGGCGGGGGAGTTGGGGGTTAGGGCCGGCTGCCCCAGGAGCCCGCACGGCGCAGGGCAGATGGAGGATTCAGCGGAAGTCCGGAGCTCGGCGCCAGATGGGGCTGGAGCCTTGTCAGCCTCGGCGGATCCCCCGGGAGCAGCAGGAGGCTGGCGTCCCTCCCAGGCTCTGGACGGGGGCCAAGGCCAATTTTGTGCAAATGCAACAGGACAAGGTGACCCCCCGCTGGCCGGCGGGCGCGGGGGCGATGGGAGAGGCGGACAGATGGGCCGACAGCGGAAGAGAGCCCACGCCGCGATGTCGGCGGCGCCCCCACCCCGCGCCCGCCCGCGAGCTCACAGGCAGCCGGCAGGTGCGCACACCTGCCTCCGTGGCCCCCGTGGGCGCGCCCACAGACATGCGCAGACGCGCCCGCGGCGGGCTTACCTCCCTCCCTCCCCCACTGACACTTTCTGTTCCTAGAGGTGTGTTGTCCTAGAAATCCCTTTCCATTCAAGGATTTCTTGGATGCCGCAGCCAATTTTCATTCCTGCCATGGAGTTCCTCCACAGACTCTGCCAGGAACATCTCTTCTTCATTTATTTCAGGCGCGGGAGAGGCAGTGACAGGAAGAGCCCGGCAGACGGCTCTGTGGTATTTTCATCAACACGACAGCCTCCCGAGCACGTACACCCTTCGGAAGCCGGGGCCTGGCTCCAGGGCTGGCTCTTTCTTCGCCTGGGCAGGAGTGGTGACAGCAGAGCCCCTCCCCCCTCGGAGGCAGGGAAGCCCTGGGTGGGGGAGGGGGGTGTCCCGGGGCACAGTGCAACTCCGTCCCCAACCTGATCCTCCCCACGTGTTCGGTTCCCAAATCTTAGGTCCCATGAGGGCCAGGGGCCATGTCCCCCCCAGACCTCGGAATGTGACCTTATTTGGGATTGGGTCTGTGCAGACATAATTAGTTAAGGACCTCAAGATGAAATCACCCTGGATTTAGGGACGATTTAAATCCAATGAGTGGGGGGGTCCTTACAAGAGGAGGAGGCAACACAGACACACAGGCAAGAAAGCCATGTGACAATGGAGGCGAGATTGGAATGATGGACGCCAAGGATCGCTGGCGTCCAGTGGTTTCTCCCTAGAGCCTCCGAGGGAACCGACCTTGTTGATAACTTGGTCTTGGACTCTGGTCTCATAAACTGCAAGAAAAGACATTTCTGTTGTTCAAGCCCCCCAGTTTGTGGTGACTGGTCATGACAGCCCCAGGGCACGGACACAGCCCAACGGGGAGGGGGCGAGGAAAGGCTGGCGCCCCGCAGTCTCAAGGAAAGAGGGAGAGGTTTGCAGGGAAGTGTGCTCAGCTGAGGTGCAGCCTCCGGGGGGGCTCGAGGCTCTTGGGAATCCCTGGTTGGGGGAGTCCTGGGTACCCCAGGAACGGGTCTGCTGTGGACCGTTGTGGCTGGGAGCAGCCCATGGGAAGGGTGGCCTCGGGGCACATGCAGCTGTGGCATGTTGCCACGGCCACCACCGTGGTTGAGGGGATGAATGGACAATGAAGGCCAAGTTGCTGTTGGCCTGAGAGAGATCCGGTTGGAGCAGCTGAAGCCAGAGATGTTGCCTAGCAGAAGCCTCTAGAGGGGAGGGCCTGCGTTTGTTGCCTAGGGCCACCACAAAATTACCACAAACTCACAGCTGGCTGGTTGCAGAGGAGCTGAGCTCCTTGTCCTGAGCTTCTGTCGGCTTAAAACAAACAGCAAGTTATTCTCTCCTAGTCCAGGAGACCGGTTAGTCCTCACTTCTGACCCCAGTGGCAGAGTTCAGGGGTCTCCAAGACCACTCTCATTTCTGACATCAGTTGCCAATTTGGGGGTCCCCGAGACCACCCTCAGGTTCTGTCATTCACTGGAAGGACTCACAGAACTCACCTAGAGCTGTGGTACCCATGGCAGTGGTTTATTACAGCAAAGGATAAAGATGAAGATCAGCCGAGGGAAGAGGCTCGTGGGGCAGCGTCCAGGGGGCTCCAAATGCAGAGCTTCCGATTGTCCCCTTCCGGTGGAGTCAAGGACGGTGCTCACATTGTCCAGCAACAACATGCGACAGCATGCATGGAGCACTGCCCACCAGGGGGTCTCACCTGAGTCTTGGTGTCCAGAATCTTTATTGGGGCTCAGTCATATAAACATGGTCAACTTGCAATGTGGCTGACTTTAATGTTCAGCCTCTCTGGAGGTCAAGTTCACCCTGCATGACCCAAAGCCCCCACCCTAAATCACATTGTTTGCTGTCTGGCACGGCCCAAAGCCCCCAGGTAAACAAAAACCCTCTTATCAGGCAGGACGGTCCCAGGGCTAAAAGATCACCTCCCAAGAGCTGAGGACAAAGACCAGAACTCTCTTTGGTTTGGGTTCTTTACGAGACACCTGCCACGGGACCTCAGGTAAGATGTTAAAAACCTCATGGTGCCTCAGTTTTCACATCTGTAAAATGGGTATGCAGGTACCTTCCCTGCAGCATCGTCAGGAGGATGCTGCGAGGTGGCATCTCTGAAAGCCCTCAGCCCGGTGTCCCCTGTAACACAGCTGGTCCTCAGGAAGAGGGCAGGGCTGGCTCGGCCCGCTGCCTGCCTCACAGGTGATTCATCATCAGCCTCGGGACCACAAGATCTAAGGGTCCCCAGCCAGCGTAGGGGGGGGCTCTTCAAAGGTGAGCTGACAGCCCTGACTACAGAGTGAGAGCGGAGCTCATTATGTGTGGCCTTTTTGATGAATTATAAAGAGCCCAAGCCTCATGCTGAGAATGGAGAGGAAGAGATGTAAGACCACCGGCAGACGCATATGTTTTATTTCTGAAGTGAGAGGAATTCTGGTTCTTTGGCTGGAGAGTTGCACCTTTGTGCAGGACATCCACGCAGGCTCCAGGCTGAGAGGCGCTGAGCCTGGAGACATGAGACCCATCACAGAGGGGGCAGCAGGGCCAGGGGTCAACTGTTCCTTTTAGGGGACTCTCTGCTCTGTTAGAAGCTCGGGGCTGTGTTATCTGTTGGCAAGGAGGAGTTGCACCAATCACCTCCCTGAAGGTGTTTTTTTTTTTTTTTTCTTTCTCCTTCGAGACAGGCATGAGCCATTGCAGGAGCAGGAGACCCTGGCTCTCTGGTGAGGGCTCCCCTGGGTGGCCTTCCTGAAGACGAACACTCAGAAAGCAGATGGCTGGTGGGGTCCTTGGATCTCCCACTTTCCTGCCCTGCCCTCCTCATCCTGTCTCCTGAAACGGGCTCCCAGTGGGCGTGGGGTGAACCTCTGCTCTCCTCCCAGCTCTGGTCTACCTCCATCCAGCTCTGCACAGCCTTCCCCTTCATTTGATGGCAACTCCACCCTTCCTGTGTCTCAGGCCAACACTTGGGCTTGCTCTGGATCTCTCTCTCTCTTCTTCAACTAGCTCATTTATTTGTTGACAAATCCCATTGGCAACCTTCACAATTTATCCTGATTCTACCTATTTCTTTCTACTTTTACATCTCCTAGCCTGGTCCGAGGCATCACCATCTCTTGCCTGGATTATTGCTGTACCTTCTGTCCCATCCCTTCATGGTCTGGTCTCAGCCCGTTAAAACCTAGGTGGATTATGCTTCACCCCTGTCCTAACGCACCCACCCTCCCCCAGGTCTCCCAGTCTCCCTCAGGGTCCATGATCTACTCTCTCTGGACTCTCTATACTGCAGCAAGGGGATGTCGTGAACAGCAGGGGGTCAAGGGGATGGGAAGAAATGCTCAGGTTCTCTCCTGTTGGAAACACCCATCCTGTAATCAGGCACCAGAGTAAGACCTGGGCTCAAGAGGTGAGCTGGCTCCATCTGGGGTCTTCCCCTCTCTCTACAACCTCTACCAATGCAGGAAAAAACACTCCATGAATAAGCAGAGATCTGCCCATGGGGAATATGCTGACCGCCATTTTGTTTCATGATGGCAGCCAGACTCCCAAAAAACTTTCTAAATATGCACACACAGGCGCACACACGCACGTACACAGCACTTGCCTCCAAGTTCTTTATGTGATTCGATTCATTTAATCCACACAACAGCCCATGAGACAGGTTAGTACTATTATCTCCAGATGTGTTGGCTTTCATCATATTCTCTTTAGTAACATTGCAAGTATTGTCAACAACAACTAATTATTTAGAAATTCTTCCTGGGGCAGGCAGAAATATAGGAAGCCCTACACAGCTGGGCTAGAACACAACCCTCCCTTTGTGCGGCCAACTGGGGCTCAGTGGCCACTAGGCTTTGGAATAAACTGGAAGAGTTCATATCCCACCCCCCTCACTCCAGTTGAGCATGGGTTGGAAAAACCCTCAACACTTGCTCATCATGGGGGCACTCTTGCGACTCTAATACTAATGGCTGGTGCGAGTTCTGGGCTCGCTCTGTGCCAGGCCCACTGCTAAATGCTTTGTGAGATCTGTCTGCTTCAATCCCACCAACAGTTCAGCATCGTGGGGTGTGTGAGGTCCATTTTACAGATGAGGAGATCAAGGCTCCAAGAGGCTAAGTCAATCGCTCCTGGCCACTCGGTGGTAAAGCTGCAGAGCTGGTCCTGATCATGGGGGATTCACTCTGATCACCCACCCTCCAGGAGGGACTTGTATCCAAAGCAGAGGAGACCTGCAGCCTCACAGGTAAATCAGGGAAGGCCCTCCCTCCCCCAGCGCCGGGGACTCTTCTCCCTGACTCTGTGCCGCTGGACGGCTGTCTGCCCGTCCACCCACTTGCCCTCCACGTTTTTCGAAAGCTGCCAAGCCCTAGGCCCCCCAGGGCTGCCTGTCACAGTTTTCCAGCAGGATGGACACCCCTTATCCAGACTCTCCAGGCTCTACTCTGGGACCAGTTTCCAAAAATAGGCATTGGCTCCAGCACGTGGCTGAAGGGCAGGACAGCTGGGAATTGGTGGGGGCTGGTGCTGTGCCCGAGTCATCTGGTTAGCTCTCTGAGATGGAAAATTTTACCCCAAACTTCTGGAGGTGAGGCAAGGACCCGCTCCTGATGCTGAGGCCCATGTGCGGGGGATGGGTGTCTGGGACAGCTGGTCTCCTAGGTCTCACCTGTAACCTCTGTCGGCCCCAGCAATGGTCAGGCAACTCTTCCCCATTGTGAAGGCAAATGTGTGTGTGGGGCCATAAAACCTAATGCATTTGCCACCGGGAAGACATTTTAATAAAAGCCACTCTCCACCCTTTTCAAGACAGGCTTGTCTGATGAATAGCTCGGATGAGCCTAATAAAGTTATAGGTGAATGGAAATTAGGCCTTTAATGGGTCCAGTAACAGCTGAAGATTGTTCACACTGCCTTTTTATGAGACCAGGATAAAATTCCCCCTCCTTCTTTATTCCTTCAATTCTACCCTGGAGCAAAGGTTCTCATAGCTGAGACCTAGAATGTTCCATTAACCTGTTCCAATCCTCTGATCTTCCATCTCCTTTTGACCACATGAGCCCTTGAGAGGGCATAGATATTCTCAGTCTGCCTTTGATTTGCCCATCCTGGGCTGAACAGCGATCTGGCTCTGCGCTCATAGCATCCTCTGCTGATGCCCAAGCTAGAAGCAAGGGGCATGGGGGCCCACATAGTGCACGGAAAAAGCAAGTCTGCATCCGTGAGAGCCGATTCTGTTTCACAGACTTGTTCTGAGGCTCCACTTTGGCCCCAGCTGGGCCACATCCTCCCTGATGGGCACCTGGAGAAACTGTTCCAGAGAGGAAGGTGGAGGCCTGACACAGTGAGGTGAGAACATGGCTGTGGCCTTCAGAGGCACCACTGCTGGTGTTGGCTCTGGGCAGGTCCAGGAAGAAGCCCCCCCCCCCACACTACATGCGTGAATATAGAGGACACTGTCCACCTTCAGACCACTCTCCATTGCAGCCTGGATCCCAGCTGGTCGTTCCAAATTACAATGGGCCCCCAATGCTGGATTCTTCCTCCTCGTCTTTTTCTTCCACGGAAAGCAGGATGGGTTTTCTGTGCACGGTGCATGGTGCTTGCAAATGTCCTGGCCGGTGGAGCCTCATGCACCACCATGGAGCTCGCCTTTGGGGGCTGTTGGTCTGTGTGGAGCCACTGTGCATGGCAAGACCCTGCCCCCCAATCCCAGACGGCCCCTAGATGAGGGTGTGCATCTGCGAGCGTGCGGATGCAGTGGCCACGCCCCGGGAGCTGGGAAGCTGCCCAGCCAGAATCAGGACCTCAACCTGTCGGCTCTCCCACTGGACCTCGCGGCTGCTGGCCTTGCAGGCTTCCTTGGATCATTGGATCCTCTGCTGCTAAATACTATTTATACATCCATGGAGTGCTTGACACAGAGTCTTCGTCCAGTTGGGCTTCTAGAACAAACTACCATAGACGTGGGGGGCGGCTTATAAACAACGGAAATTTATTGCTCACAATTCTGAGGCTTGGAAATCCAAGAGCAAGGCATCAGCAGTTTTGGTGTCTGGTGAGAACCCGCGTCCTGGTTCACGGACAGCATCTCCTTCCTGTGTCTTCGCAGGCCAAAGAGGTGAGGGATCCCACTGGGGCCTCTTTTATAAGAACGCTAATCCCATTCAGAGGGCCCCTCATGACCTAATCACCTCCCAAAGGCCCCCCCATCCCCCAAAAACATCACATTGGGCATTAGGATTTCAACAAATGAATTTGGAGGGGAGGACACAAACATTCAGTCTATAGTACCCAGAAAGCACATCTTGTGTAAATTAGGATGAAGGGAAGTGGAGGTTTTTCTTAAAATGACCAAAAGGGAGCTACACACAACTTTGCAGAGTACAACGTTCACAGGGCTTCACTTCTCCAAAGGAGCTGCTTTTTTAGATGATGACAAGATGGGCAGGGCAGAATGGATCAAAGCCGTGAGTGGGGATGTCCCAGCAACTCATGTTTATTTTTCAAGTTCACCTGATGGTCATCATCATGACGGGTATACCTCAATGTTCACCCGTTTGGCCAGGAACGGCATGCCAGGGACCAGGGGTGTGAGTTAGACATGGAGTCCACGCCAAGGGTGGGGGCTGGAGGAGGTGATGTGGATGCAGGTGCTCAGTGCCCAGGATGGGAAGGACAGCCAGGAGGAGCCCCCGGGGGGCGGTGCCGAAGAGAGAGATTGAACCCCCAGGAAGGGGTCTGGGTGTGAGCGGGCGGTAACTCCATAGAGGTTGTGCGGAGGGAGGGAAGTTGAATGTTCTCCACTTCTTGAGAACTTCTGATTATTTATTTATTTATTTTTAAAGATTTATTTTTTGAGAGAGAGAGAGCGAGCAAGCTCGAGTGGGGGGAGGGGCAGAGGGAGAAGGAGAGAGAGGATCCCAAGCAGACTCCACGCTGAGTGCGGAGCCCAACGCGGGGCTCGATCTCACCACCCTGAGATCATGACATGAGCCAAAATCAAGAGTTGGTCCCTCAACCGACTGAGCCACCCAGGTGCCCCAAGAGAACTTCTGATCATTTAAATTTGACCTCGGAACCATCCATGAAGAGGTGGTCTGCCAAGCGAGTGAACAACGTAGACAAGCTTGCAGGGAGAAGGTTCATAAGCTGCTTTAGAAAGAGTGTTTCAAGCTCTGGAAGGACTTTGAAGCTGATGGATGAGGTCAGCTGGGGAGCAGGCGGGTGATGAGCAGCGGTATGGCGCACCAGGGATGGGCCTGGACGCTGACAAAAATCCCGGTGCCCTGGCCGCCAAGAGACTCCGGTTTCATTGGCCCAGGGTAGGGCCTGGGCATCGGGATGTTAAAAATCTCCCTAGGTGATTTCACTGGCTGGCCTGGAAGTCAGGACAGCTGGGGTTCCTGGGTGACACTGAGGCCAGCTGGTGTCCTTGGGGCGTTCCTTAGGTTTCCCTACATGGAGGCAGAACTAGGTACACAATGACCTGTTCTCGGTCACCCAGGGCACGGACGGCTAGTCCCCCCGGCTAGCAGAAGTGGGCATTCCAAGACTCTGCGGAGGGAAAGCCAACAAGGAGGCAAGGGTTTCTCTCCTTCCTCCACCCGAGACGGGAGACGGCCCTCCCTGTGGGGGCCCTTGCCGCACTCCTACCGCGGCCTGACCTGCCTGATCTAGCTTCCCTTCTGCGTCATAGCTCAGAGCCACCTCCACCAGAGTCAGACCTCCTCAGGGTTCCAGTCTTCCAGAGCCTTCCCCGCGTGTGGGGAAGGGGGAGAGGGAACTTCCGGGCTTTGGCCTATTTTCCCAGCTTGCTCTGGCTCAGCCGCTGCCCAGGGGCCTGGGGAGCTTGTGATCCGGGGCAGCGAGAGCCTTTGGTCTGTGCCCCAGTTTCTCCAGCTTGTGGGCTTTGGCTGCCCTCCCGTGGCCTGGAAAACCGAAGCCAGTGACCCCCTCTGGGGGGGCAGGTTTGGTTGCCATGGAGACGTTTTTACCTCTCAGCCAGCTGAGCCCCAGTTCTGCCCCTCCCGCATCTGGGCCCGGACCAGGCTGGCCCTGCTGGGCAGAGATCCCCGCTCGGAGGTGGTCCCTGCCGGGGAACCGGGGTGGGCCACACGGCACCGAAGGGAGTCCGGCTTTGCACTAATGGCAGTGGTTGTCGTGAGCCATATATGCTGAGTGCTCACCCTGCCAGGCTCTCTGTAAGCACCTCCATGAGCTCCCCTTTCCCCCCGGGGAGGTGGGTGCCCTTGGAGGGCCAGGCTGCGGCCACAGGCCTGGGCGAGCCACTGCTGTGGACATCTGGGGGACGCTGTCCCTGAGCACGTTCAACCACCCCACAGTGATGCCCTGCCAGTGATTTCTCAGGTGAGAAGCTGGTGGCGGTTAGAATGGGCGTGTGGGAAAACGGCGGGTGCGGTTTGCCTGCCTCTGAGCCCTCAGCCTTGAGAGAGTGAGGCGAAGTGCAGTGAAGGTGATCAGAGGTGGTGCCTCTTCCACAAGCACTCAGTGCCCTCGACCTGGTGAGGCCCCAGCCTGCTCACCTGTCTGCCTGGTCCAGCCTCATCTGTGGCCTGGCTGGCCAGGCTGGACTCAACATACTTGCCCACTTCCGCCATGAGCCCGGGCTGACCTCCCGGGTGGGAGAAATGAGGCTGACTGCTGGATGGGACCCAGGGGTCCACCACCAGGGCCCGGAGTGGAGGAGTGGATGTTGGACTGAACCCCCTAGTACAGGGTGTGGAAACACTTCGTAGGGAGTTACGCCCATTTCTGTTGGAGAAACGGCTCCAACATTTATTAGCTGTGTGACATTGGGCAAATTGCTTGACTGCTCTGAGCCTCACTTTCCTCCTCCAAAAATTGGGGCTGGTAGTGATTGAGCTCACATAATGAGGATGGTGAGAGATGGAGCAAAGGGGTGGACGTCATCAGAGCTCAGAAATATTAGTTCTGAGGATTATTAATACTCCCGCCTTGGTGGGTACACACGGCGGCTAGGGCCCCAAAGGTCCAGTGGGGAAGGAGGCCTAGACCTGAGACTCGACTCAGACGTGCATGGTGAGGACCCTGCACTGGCTGTGGCCATGGCAGGAGGGGGGTTTTGTGCAGAAAGATAATTCCTCAGATTTGTCAGTGGGATCCAAGCTGGAAAGAGTTGGTGGGCTTGTGAGCCTCCACCCTCCCACTACAGCCCCGGGGAGGTGCTTTAGCACACTGGTGAGCCTGGCTCTGCCTCTGGATCCGCCAAGAATGGCCACAGCAATGCTGCGTAATAAACCAGCCCATAACTCAGTGGCTCACAGTTGTAAGCGCCCACGCTCATGTCCGTGGACCTGCAGATCCGCTGAGGGCCCCGGACCCCGGCTGAGCTCTGCTGGGTGCCTCTGCTCTGGGAGGCAGGTGGGGCTTAGGTCCACCCCGTGTGTTCATCCTGGGGCTCAGGCCGCTGGGGCCGTGGCTCCCTGGGGGAAGCCCTCCTCGTGGTGGTGGGAGACGTGGGAGAAGGCTGGCACCTTTTGTGTCTTTGCTCCACTAGCCTCTGCTTCTATCCCATTGGTTGGGTCGCCGGGGTACGCCTAATACCAGTGCGTGGGGGAGTAGGAACTGTGCCCAATAACCCAAATGATCCTGCCACTCGGCAGCTGGGCAGCTGTGGGCACATTCCTTACTTACTGGGAGCCTCACTTCCTTCCCCTGTAAAGTGGGAAACCGTGAGCAGCAGGTGCTGGGTGTGAGCACGAGCCAAGATCAGACCTGGGGGCTTCCAGCCTGGCCCTCACATGAAGTGACTGTGGCCGATTCCTGGGGCTGCCCGTGAATCCCGGGATTTCTGCTCCCCGGCCGAGCAGAGGTGGGGATGGGGGGAGCTTTCTTGTCCATGTTCCAAACAATTAGACCTCAGTGCAGCCAGCTCAGGCCCTGGTGGTCCCCACGGGCCTGCAGTGGGGCCAGGAGGGGCCGAGCCCCGATGACAAGCATTCCCGAGGGGATGGGAGGAATTTTCCTAGCGTGCTCCCAGCCCCAGTTTCTGGTTCACCACCACCCCCTCCGAGGGCAGTTCCTTGCCTTTATTTACCCACCCACGCCAACCCCCAGGGTGGAGCTCCGTGCACATGGTGTGCAGATATCTGCATGCACGTGGCATCCTTTGCAAGAATTGCAACCACCGTAATCACTCCTTAGGGCCCCCAGTGCACCCCCACACCTGGCCTCCCACATTTCTACAGCACCTTCCTTCTCTCGAGAGCACTGGGAGGTCTGCACTGTGTCGCCCGATGCTCATTCAACATAGGACCGTGGTTGTGGACCTACAAGCAGGACTGGATGCTTGACCCCTGCCTGAGGCTCTGTCCCGGCTTGTATCACGTGGTCGGAACCTGCTATATGCGTTACTGTCCCTCCGGCCTGGCCTGTGGGCGGGGCACCACGTCTCATTCACGTTTCTCATATCCCGGCAAACGGCCGGCCTCAGTTAGGGAGGCAGGCTGGAACCGAGTCCCGGCCTTCCCACGACATCGCTGCGGCCTCCAGGGCAAGTCCCAGGTCCTTGGCAGCCCATCAGCTGCCCGGGAAACCTCCGTTTCATAACCGGCATGACCCCCGGGGCAGCCAGCTCCCACCCCTGCCCCCCAGGCCTCGGTATTCTCCGCCTGGAAAACTAGAAGTTGGCTTTTTTTTTTTTTAACTTCTGCTGGCAGTTTGAGAATCTTGTGATTTATACGATTAATATGAGAAGCAACATCATTATTCTGTTAATATATTATTCATTTCACTAGTGAGCTATTCTCTCCACACCCAGCTCCGAGAGTCAATTTTCCCTCCCTGCTATTTTAATAGAGCCGCATTTTAAATGGTGAGAACAGTACATTAAACATGTATAAGATGTAATCTCATTTAGAATGTGCTCTTCCAGTGGATCCACCTCATAAGCATAAAGACAACAATGCTGCCTGGTCTTATCGGGGGGCCCACTCGAGTGGGCCGCTGAGAACAAAGTCGAGCTCTAATTAAGGAATATGTTCAAACTTTTGATTTGGGCCTCAGGCTCATGGTCAAGGGGAATCGGCTCTATCCTGAGCCACCTAGATTGTGCCCACACCGAGCGTCTCCTTCCCCGACCCTGCCTGTGACAATGTGATATTGGAGGGGGGGGGAGAGGGAAGGAGGGGTTCCTCTCTAAGAGAGTGGGGCCCTCATCTTTCATTTAATTAAAAAGCACTTGCGATGGCTGCTTTTGACTCCATGAATCAAACCATAAATCCAGCCGTGGGGCTGCATGGGCGCCCCCTACAGGCCATCTGAACCAGCCCGTTTTGGTGGAGCTGTGTTCTCCACGCAAGGTCAAAGGGGAGAGATGGAAGGGAGCTTTGAAATGTTCCAGAAGCATTGGGTCATTGTTGTTACTGCTGGGATTTGGGGGATACGGGGAGCCCGTGCAATGGGTCTTGACCTTGCGGAGCTTCCGGTTGACCCAGATCGGTGACTCTCCCTGGTTTGGAGCTGGGAGGTGCCCTGGAGTCTGGCCATGGTGCTCTCCGGGCACAAAATTGAGAGCTGTTATTGTGAGGTCACCACTGAAGGCTTTGTAGGGGAGAGGGTGTTTGGATGGCCCAGAAGGACAGACCGGATTTTGCCAGGTTGGGCTCACTGGGGAGGGCAGTCGGCAGCCGCAAAGACAGGAGTAACAGCATGAGAGCAGAGTGGAGCCAGTTGACAGAGGGCTTCAAACTATAAGCCAAAGAGCTTGGACCTGCTGCAGGCCATGGGGAGTCACTGCAGGTTTCAGAGCTGAGGAATGACCAGGCAGAGCTATGCAGGTTCCCATTCTGGAATCCCATGGCTAAGGGATGGGCAATGCTGTCCAGGTGCATTCTGCAAATAGCTCAGGGCTAAGATGCGGGAGGTGGAGGCCTTCCTGTGCTTTCTTCTCCACAGGCGAACTCCTATTTACCCTTCAGGATCTTGCTCAAGCAGCCCCTCCTCTGCCGAGCCTCCCCTAACTCCGTTCTCTGCTGCCCCTGAGCTTTGCCCAGCCCTCTGCCGATAGCGACCCCAAATCAGCCCTGCCTCTCAGAGTGTGATCCACGAAGCAGCAGGTAACTGGGGACCTCAAATGAAGGTCGTAGGATGCGGCGGGATGGGAGCCCGTCTGTCTGGGCTCCTCCAGAAACAGAGCCGGAGACGAGGAGTCGAATGCAAGTTGTTTGGGAGGTGTCCCGGGGACATTTGCGAGGCAGCCAATGAAAGGTGAAGTATCAGGCGAGTTCACACTACAGGAAACAAGCTGAAAGCTTCTGGAAAGTCGTGGGAGACAGTGTGGAGCACATGCTTCGGGGCTACCCACCCTGGTGGGGGCTGGCGGGGAGCTGAGGCACCGATGCCCTCAGCAGTCACTGGCTGAGCACAGGCTCCGGAGACTTCGGGCCAGCTGCGTGTCCAAGAGGAAGTCCTCGGGCCACGAGACGCGGAGGCTGGCCGCCGGAAGCCCGGTGGCCACAGGGGATACGGGCGCTGCATCTGCCCTTGAACCTCGCAGGGAGTCCTGTCTGCGGGAAGGACAAGTGTGCAGCCACAGGGCTGGGACTTCAGGAGACGGGAGCTGGGGGCACATGTCCGGTCCTGCCCTGTCTGTGGCTTGGTCACCACAAAACTGTTCTCTGCGGAGGGGCTGGTCCAGCACGCCAGCTGGGAAAACACACCTCTCCCCTCCCGGGGCCGGCTCCCACCGCCTCCTGTCTGGAGGCCGCCCTGGGGAAGGCTCCTGGGCGGCCAACTGGAGTGGGACATCCGTGAACAATCCGGGAAGGATTTCTTCATCTTCTGAGACACAGGGTCCCCTCTGCTCCCTGACAGTTCCCAGTGTTTGCGTGACGCTCTGGGGACCAGGCTGCCTGCTTCCTAAAAGATGCTTCTCTGCTTCCCTTCTAGCAGGAGCAGCCTGGAGTGCAGGCTCCAGCACCCCGTCTGCGAATTGCCCCCTCCCTGCGTGTTGCCCCCTCTGCAATGAGCACCTCGGGGCAAGGACTGGATGTAAGGAGATTCTGGCCTTGGAGGCCTGTCCCAGGGCCCGCCACAGGATGCCAAATGGGCCAATGAGCGGTGGCCATCCCCCAACGTGCACCACCACCAATGCACTGACCAGATCCTACATTCTCAATGGGGCGACAGCACCCCCAAGGGGCTAAAACTAGTTGTGGGAGGAGGGCACAAAGAAGTCTTAGCTATTATCATGGTTTGTGTCCATCCAAACCTCAACGCTACCTGCTATCCAATAAAATCATCTTCCCTAGAATTTAGTTTCATGGGGGATGGGACAATTATTTAAAAAACGTCTAAAAAGGCTCCTCGGGAAAGTGATAATGGAAAAAAAATTGAGAAATGCTGGACTTGAGGTAGACTGTGAGACGCCAGCTCACATCCGTGCCCATTCATAGCTCCGCACAGATCACACTTACCCGACTGGGGAGAGGAGTTGGGGCTGGGGCCCAGGTCCGCGGGACAAGCTGTCTGTTACAGAAGGGAGGAGGGGGCTTTTGGATCCAGGCCCCCAGCATTGGAATGGGTGGGTCTCTCAGCCCAGGAGCCCCCATGGTTCCAGAACTGAAGGGCCACAGGGAAGCTGATAGATGCCCCCTCCCGCCCCCCGATCTGTTCATTCCTCAGTCGAAGCCCACAGCCTTGTGCCACGAGGGTGGGCAGGTTCAACGTTGCTCCTCCTCCAGCCGGCTTTCCAGTGTCCCTTAGTTCTTGTTTCTGCTGCTAGAGGACCAGAGGTAATGACTGTCCCCGGGGAGCCAGCACATGAGGCTTGACTTTCTTTCCCGGCAGTTGGAACGTTTCATCTAACTTTTTGTTGCTTGCTCAGTGAACTGGCAGAAAGGGCTAGACTAGCACCTGCATCCCAGCTGAATGGCTGCATCCCCCTCTGCACTGGCCCCTCCCCCCCAGGAACTCAGGAGCCACGTGGCCAGAGAGGGGTTGCCCCCAGCCCTGCAGCGCCCCCGGCATCGGGTGTGTGAGGGTGGACATCGGGCCTTCCCACGGGCGGCTCAGCCACCTGGTCCGCGCTCGGTGGCACAGTGGCCACGGTGCTCTTCTGCGATCACCAAGCCCTCGGGTCAAAGCGCAGCTCTCCCTCTTGGGCGCTCCGTGGCCTGTGGTAAGCCACCTCATCGGCCGTTGTCAGTAAAGGTGTGAGAGAAGAGTCACCCAGGGTGAGGGCAGTCCTCACCTGCCGCCCCCGTATGGGTGTGTGCGTAACAGCTAGGGCCTCCCTGGGGTGGGGTCTGCCCGATTCCCTGCGAGGGCCCGACTCTGGACCCTGGGGCAGAAGGGGTGTGGCAATGAGGTTTGTGTGAACTACCGTGGGAACCTGGCAGTTGACTCACCAACACACCTTGGATGCCCAGAGCAGATCTGGGGGCTGGGGCTCTTTCCTGCTGGGCCCAGGCCACGCTGGGGACTCCTGTGTGGACCCAGCCTCCTCCGGAGCTGGCAGGCCCGCACCCACCTGACCACTGGAGCATGGGGAGCTGGAAGAGGCTGGTGTGGGCGGGAACGGGCTCTCCTCCTCTTGCCTTCCTGGCCCCATGTGGACCCACTGCGTGACCCTGGGCAAGTCCTAAGCCTCCCTGCACCCCTGGAAACGAGCAGCTGTGCTGGTTGGCCTCTCTGGCTGAACCCTGTGATCCAGAGGCACCCCGATTCCCCATCGCTGCGAAAAAGCTGCATCTGCGGGGCCCAGCCCTGAGCTCTGGTCTCTGGGAGTTTGGCCTTTTGGGTTTGCTAAGTGGCAGATCTGGCTGCTTGGGAGAGACCCCTTGGTCTTTGTGGTCTGGGCTTGGCAGCCCCTACGCCGGTCCTAGGGCTAACACGGTTTCTCTGCTTCGCCCCGCCCTCCTTCCTCCCCACCTGCCCCCTCCCTGTCACCCCCACTCTGCCCTGTTGACGAGTCCCAGGGAGATGCTGCGTGCTGGTGTTGCCTTCCGTGTTGGCAGACGAGAGGCCCTGAGAGCCCCTGGCAAGTGTGGGTCTGCTAAGTGCAGCCCTGACTCAGGGTTTCCATGGCAATGGCACTCTCGGTAACAGCCTTGGCTTGTTGCCAGGGCAGATGACAATCGTGACAGTCTGTCGGCCCGCGTCCAGCTGTGCTTGCAGCCAGAGGGGACAGGACGCTGGGGAGGGGGGCTCTCCTGCCCCTCTCTCTGCCCAGCCAGGGTTTAGCCTGGAGCGCTGAGCCCCAGAAGGCCACTCCTCTGGCCTGGACAACCTCAGCAGGGTTGTGGGGGCTTAGAAGGAGCCCCGCATGGGGACAGGACGTAGGAGCAGGCCAGACCATACCACTGCCTTGCTGTGCACACGTGGGCAAGACCTGTCCTCTTTGGGCCCCATCTACACGGGAGGGCTGGGCTGGATCACCCAGCTGCAGGGCCCTCGGACTCTCCTGGGAGCAGGTGCCTGCTTAGGGTGGAGGGCCCATTTCCCCTCAGGACAGGTGTGAGCCCCGTCCCTGCCTGTGGCCCTTCCTCCTCCACAGTCCTGGTCACACTCCCCGGACCTGGGTGATCGGGCTAAGTGGTCTCTCAGTGACACTGTGGCTCTCAGAGGGGGAGCTAGCCCTCCTTGGAGAAGGCTTATTATCCCAACAATGCCCAGTGTCCCTGCAGCCCCTACGTTTGCAGCCTCTTGGGGCCCTGCTGCTTGTGACAATTCCACAATTCTTAGTTCTAAATATCAAAGAAAGGACAGCAGAGTAGAGGGCGCTGGAAAAGGGAGCCTCCCCAAAGAGCCTCCTACCCCAGCGCCTTGCTCACGGTGGCCACGCGAACACGTGCTTCTTGGGGTCATCACCCACTGACGTCTCACAATGGGTTTTCTGCAGATTTCAGCCCTGAAGGAGGTACAGTGTGAATCCTGCAATTTCATTTCTCCACTGCCAAGTAACAGACTGCCCCGAGCAGCCATCCTATTATCGATTATATCACCAACCTATTATGCTGGGCCAGCTGGGCTCAGCAGGGCAGTTCTTCTGATCCCACTGCAAGCCTCCAGAGAGTCGCTGGGCTGTCATCTGTGGGCTCGACTGGACCCTGAGACAGCTGGGCTTCTCTCTGCTCCACACGATCCAAGAGCGCCTCTCGGGCCATCTTCCTGGAGGGGACCTGTTTTTTGTAGATGGGGCACAGAGCTCCCCAAAGTGCAAGACCCTGGCAGCCCTCTGACAGGCCAGACCTGGAACTGGCACGTCTCTGCCACATTCTAGTCACAGGGTTGGCTCCAAGGGGGAAGGACCGCTTGAGGGTGTGACCACCAGGAGGCCGTAGTTCACCGGGGCCATCTCAGGAGACCGCCCCATTGCCCCCACCCATGGATGGGAGAACTGGGCGCAGGTGACTCATGTGATTTAACTCTTGATTCAATGAGCGGTGTCCTTGTAAGAGAAGAGACCCAGATGCATGTGCTCGCACACAGGCTTGACGGAGGTCAAGAGCTAATGTCAGGAGTGAGCTGATTGTGCAGCAGGGACTCAAATCCAGATTGCCCAGGCTCCCAACACAAGACTCTGCCACACCTTCAAGGAGAACTTTGGGGCACCCGGTGGCAGTGTTTCCCATAGCATTCAGAGGAAAGGGCAAATGGGGACGACGGCGTTGGGTCATCACTGGATGTGCTGCCTTGGGTCTCCTCGGCCTCCCGGTCTCCCAGGACTGTGGCTGTTTGCTCACAAAGAGCCCTGGCCACTGCTGCTGCTCTGTGCAGGCCCCCTGCCCCACTTGCACCATGGGACCATTCCCCTACCCACTAAGGCCCCCGGTGGTTCTGGGGGTCCTCAGATGCCACTGTAAGGAAGCATCTGCCATCTCTCTCCTTCTTTGGCTGAGGCTTCTGCTGCTCGTGAAGCCACAAGAAGCTGCCACTGCCTTGGGTGGCCCTCATTCCAGCTGCCTCCTCCCGGCCCCGGGAGCTCCAGCAAGCCAACAACCCACAGCACGTCTCAGTGACTTCCCACAGTAGAGGCGGACTTCTCTCGCACGCCTGAGTCTGGCGTGGGCTGAGTGGGTGCTCGGCTCCACACAGTCATGCAGGGGCCCAGGCTCTTCCCACCGAATGGCTCCCATCTCTCCTGGGGCCCTGGGATCTGGGGAAGGAGGGAGGGTGGAGGAGGGTTTGACGGGCTGGACTTGCAGGCATGGGGGGTGGGGGCTGGGAAGTGTAGTCCAGCTGTGTGACCAGGAGGCACGTGCTAGACCATCTCTGCTCCAAGCACCACCAATGCACACAGATTTCTGCATGCCAAAGCATAGATGTGGACAGACCTGGAGGGGAGGGCCAAAGGGTGAGTCCCAGAGACGGCTGGAGGGGAGAAGCAATCCTTGCAAGAGACACAAGAAGACCTTGCCCTCTCTCACCACTGGCCCTTGGCCTGGGAGCCTGCAGCTGGTGCTCAGAGTAAGCTGAATTTGCATGCCAGGCTTCCCTTCCAGGGTTGAAAATGCCTCGCCTGCCACCCTGTGGGACTCATACACTGGGCTTGGTGGCTTGGGGAGGCAAACCTGGATCCCAGACCAGCTGCTGCAGTTTCCAAACCTCGTCCCTGGGCAAGCCTGCCTGTCTACTTCTTCCACCCCACCCCATACAGGTCTCACCAGCCAGCCCCACACACCAAAGTCACTGGAGTCCCCCGTGAACCTCGAACCTGACCCCTGACTCCAGCAGAGGAATGGAGTTCATTCCCGCCACCTCCCTGGAACCAGCTGGCATTCAGTCCTGGATATGAGCCCCAGTCTGTTTGTGCAGTGTGGGGCTGGAAATGAACATTTCTCTCAAAATAATAACATCAACAGCAACCTAATTCAAACCGAGCCCGTGTGTGCTGAGAGCTTTCAGCACCTCCCTGAGAGGGTTGGAAACTGGGCCGATACTTGTGGGTAGAGCCAAGCCTCTCAGGGGGTTGGGCAGGCTGGCTGGGAACAGGGGGCGCAAATGTGCAGGGGCAGCGGAGGGACCTTCTGCTGGCACTCACTATCTGGGGAGCACAGCTCTGGGCTGCTGGTGGGTGTGTTCCGTGGTAGCCTGCTTCTGGGGCAGGGGGGCAGCTCCTGGGGTTTCAAGCCAATAGCATCTGCTGAGCCCAGTGCTGAGAATCTGCCCATGGGGACCTGCCACACTCACGGGGGGCAGGGGGTGCTCCTCAGCTCCTGTCATCTGCCACGCTCACGGTGTCCCTTGAGTTCTGGACCTCAGGGGCTGCGCGATGTGGGGGCATTAGTGAAGGTTCAAATCCTCGCCCTACCGCTTCTCTGTTGTGTGACCCTGAGCCTTGATTTTGTCATCCATAAAGTGGGGACAGTAGCAACTACCTGTCTTGAGGGATTAGAAATCCCATGTGAAAGCATCAACGCGTGGAACACTCCAGAGAGCATGGCTGTTGTCATGGCGATGAAGATGCTACGGAGATGGCTCCAGAAATGGCTCCAGACCTGGTCCCCGCCATGCTCCCTTCCCCCACCTCCTGCCTGGCCCTGCCCAGCTGGATCCCAAGAAATAAAAGGAATGGGACCTGCCTCCTCCAGATTAGTTATTTTCAGAAAATCTTTCCGGGTGCCATATTCACCTTTCTTGGGTCTCACCTGTGAAGTGAGTGGTGGGGACCACCTCAGGCTCAGAAGCATTGGGGTGCTATACCCCAATCATCAAAGAGCCTTTGAGTGAAGATGGGAGCAGGGCCTACCATTAGGCCCCCAAAGCTGACTCTCGGGGGGGGGGGCAGTGTGGGACACTTCTAATTCGATAAGCTCTCCAGGTCACTAGGAACCACTGGCCAGGTGACAGCACAGGGGTCAGCTACATTACCGCAGCTGTGACGTTCTACACCTTTAGGACATGCTCATCCCTCAGACAGAACTGCAGACTGTCACTGTCCTGGGATAGCTCTTAGGGACCATCCCACCCTCATCATGCAGAGAAAACTGAGGACCAGGGACAGGGAAGGACAGGCTTGAGCTGCAGTACATGGTCTTAAAAAGGCTCCGTGGACACAGAGCTGCCTGTCCCTCCCTCATGGTCTTCAATCCAGACCCAGTGCCCCCTGCCCTGCCCACCTCTGTCCCTACATGTGCAGTGACTGGTCTGTATATTGCGCACACCCTCCGCCAGCCTCTGACACAGCTGGACACAAAGAACGGATGCAGCAGCGTGGCCTTCTTGTGTGGCATTGGCCTTGATGCCTCCCTAGAGCCCTTAGTTCGAAACATAATCTCCGGTGACAGGTGCCCAGGGCTATCTCTGCCTGGTGGTTTATTGAGACAGAGTGGGGATTATTCTTGCAGACACCAGGGTGGGCTGCCTCAGCATGAGGACACCTGGGACCACGGGTTCTGGGTTTGCCCAGACAAAAAGAGGGTGCCCATCCTGGAGAGAGCAAAGCCCCTTAACCACTAGCGAGTTGCTTTATTCATTTTTATTGTGGCAAAATACACATAAAATTTGCTGTTTTGACCATTTTTAGGGGTGCAATTCAGTGGCATTAAGCGTGTTCACATTGTTGTGCTACCATCACCAGCATCCATCTCCAGAAGCTTTTCATCTTCCCCAAAATGAAAGTCTGCACCCATTACACACTGACTCCTTGTTCCTATCTCCCCCAGCCCTGAGCAACCACCATCCTCCCTTCCGTCTGTATCTGACAACTCTGGGGACCTCAGACAAGTGCAATCATACAAGATTTGTCTTTCTGCGACTGGCTCGTCCCACCTCGCATTGTGTCCTCAAGGTTCATCCATGGTAGAGCACGTGTTCGAATTTCCTTCCTTTTTAAGGTGGAATAACGTTCCATTATACGGATAGACCACCGTTTGTTTATCCACTGGTCTGTTGATGGGACACCTGGGTTGTTTCCTCCTTTTGGCTCATGTGAATAACAGTGCTAGGAGCAAATATTTTTCAAGTTCTGGCTTTTAGTCCTTTTGGGTACATATCTAGAGGTGGAAGCGCTGGGTCACATGGTAGTTCCATGTTTACCTCTCGGAGGGAGCGCCATCCTGTTCTCCACGGCGGCGGGACCACTGCACAGGACATTACAGTGAGGGGCGGGAGGAAGATTCAGAGGCAGGGAGCACGGGCATCACCTGGCAGTGCTGGGGAGCTGTTGGCACCCAGACCTCATCCCTACTCCCCACCTTCTCCCAAGCAGCTTCAGTTTGCAGCCATCTCTGGAGCCCCTGGGCTCCTCAGGGTGGATCCTGGTCCCTGCACTCTGCCATCTCACGGGAGGCCTCCCAGGCCTGGCTGGGACCGCCACAAGGTGCGTGCACGGGTGGCCGGGCCTCCTGAGAGATGGAGACGGTCCAAGAGCTCACCTGTGTGCTGAGGGTTGGCCAGGCACTGGGGATCCAGGAAGCACCTCTGGGGGTCCTCTCCCCTCAGCCCTGGACACCTCCCTGCCACGACTGCCCCTCCTTCTGGCAGGTGTCTGCGGGAGTCCAGGAGCCTCCGGTTTTCCAAACACGGGAGTCCTTTCTTCACTCCTGTCCCCTCCAGCCCACCACCCGCTCATACATGGGCACCGTCCTCTTGAGCTCAAGCCAGTGGTGCTCTTCTCCCTCCCAAGGATCCTCTTTATCTCAGGCACTCCCGAGGACCGCCTGAAGCCTAGCTTTGCTTTCCCAGGAATCACGACTTGAGTTTGGCCCACTTGCAGGGAATCTGTTCTCTGCTCACCAAGACACACCTGGTTAAGTGTTGCTTTGCCCGATTAACTGTCTGGTTCTGCTAACTCATTCTGCTATTCATACAAGTCCTTCCCACTCGCCAGCCTCAGTTTCCCTACTTGTAAGGTGAGGAGGGAGACTCCAATTCTCTGTGATGCATCCTAACTCTTTCTCCTTGACTAAATAACTTGACTTTTAATGATTATTACGTTTAGTATGATTTCATTTCTTTTTCACGGAGAACTCTCACAATGGCATTACTCACCCAGCCTTCCATAGGCTGGCACAATGTGACCTGCTCCAATGACTCAGGGTCACTGTTTCTGATGCTATTGTTTCTGATGGGGTGGTGCTGGTATTCCTCTGGGTGCAAGAGCACCAAAGGCTGGCAGAGCTACGAGACAGGTTTGTGTTAGGAAGAGAGAAAAAAAGAACTAATGCTGGGAAATAATACTGTGTGCCAAATTCTTCACCCCCTCTATCAGCGGTCTATTGCTTTGTAACAAATTACCCCAAGAGTAGTGGTTTAAGACAACACACATCTATTATCTCATATTTTACTGTGGGTCAGGAATCTGAGCACAGCCTAGCTGGGATGTTCAGCTCATAGCCTCTCACTGTGATCAAGGTGTGGCCCAGGCCTGTGGTCCCATCCAAAGGTTCAACTGGGGTGGGTCCACGTCCACATTCAGTCACTTGGCTGTTGGTAGGATTCCGTTCTCTGAGGGCCTCAGTTCCTTCCTGGCTGTTGACCAGAAGCTGCCCTCTGTTCCTTGCCATGTGGTCTCTCCATAGGGTGGTTTACAAGATGGCAGCTTGATTCCCGTGGAGCAAGGCAGGGACAAAAGTTGACAAGCAAGGTGGAAGTCATGGTCTTTTTGTATCCTAATCTTGGAAGTGACAGCTCATAAATTTTGCCATGTTCTATTTTTTTTTTTCTGAGAAGTGAGTCACCAGGTCCAGCCCACACGCAAGCAGAGGGGATTTCACAAGGGTGAAATCTCATAGGCTGCCCACCATACTCCCCATCATGTAGGATTTATTATCTTGAGATAAGGCTCCAGGCTATGCCCTGATGCATCCTGGTCCTGCTGGATGCAAACCCAGGCTTGCTGGTTTCGAGGCCCATGCTCTTCTTTTTACCTCTACTGATCCCCCTTTCACACTCAGCCGTGACTGGGGGACTTAGACCTTCACAGGGTTCCTGTCCCCTCTGACCATCCCACACTCGCTACATCAGAATCTTCCCTGCACACGTAACACTGAGTGTACATGGACCTGAGGTGGAAGCCAGTGCAGCAGTCTGGGCCCCTCGAATCCTTATGCCACACAGTGCATATTGTGCGGGGGGCAGCCTGGCTGAGCACCTCCAATGCTGTAGGCATGCTCTTGATCCACACGTGGGGCAGGACAGATCCACATGTACTGGGCGCCAACAGAACAGCCCTGTGGCCAATGACAGTTGGGAGCTGGAGAGCTTGCTGACTTCTGTCTACTTTCTATCTGACTACTCTAGGAAACTCATGTAAATGGAATTGTACAGAATTTGCCTTTCTGTGACTGGCTTATTTCACTTAGCATAATGTCCTCAAGGTTTGTCTGTATTGTGGCATGTGACAGGACTGCCTTCCTTTTTAAGGCCGAATAATATTCCATTGTGTGGATGGACCACATTTTGTTTATCCACTCATCTGCTGATGGACATGTGGGTTGCTTCCACCTTTTGGCTCTTGTGAATAATGTTGCTAGGAACATGGGTGTACAAATATCTCTTTGAGACCCTGCTTTCAAGTGTTTTGGGTAAATACCCAGAAGTGGAATTACTGGATCATATGGTAGTTCTATTTTTAATTTTTTGAGGAATTCATCCACTTCTTGCATGCATTGCCATTTATGAATTTGCAGGGGAGCCAGGTGCATGCGGGAAGAGTCTAGCATTTCTTTCAAAAGGCGTTGGCAGCATGGCTCCGGGCCGGGGAGGTGGGCGAGGCCCATCTGCCTTCTCACTTTCTTCAGGCATTGCTGGTAAAAGCTGACACTTTGATCTCATCAAATTTCCAAGAGAAAGAAAAAAGGAGCTTTGATGGGTAGGCAACATGACACAAAGCCTCCTCTGGAGAAATCTCATGATTTGGGGAAGAAGAAAGTTGGAGGGGAGTTTGCCTTTGTTCCATTCTTGTACAATTCAGGTCCTGAAGCTTCACCCGAAATACTGGTTTGTGGCTTTTGAGATCCACCAGGCAGGATGGGAAGAAGTAGTAATTCCATTATTCAAAGTGTGGCTTAGTGGGGGCAAGAACCCAGTTCTGTGCATAATGAACACATGTGGTGATGGCTGGGGCATCGCCCTTGTAAAATGCACCAAGTCAAACTGTCTGGACTCAAAATAACTGTTTTCATATACACAGGTCCCCTGGGAGGGGGGAATCCACTGCAATCCAACATTTAAATGTTTAAAAAAGAGTCTTAGTTGTGTTTGGGGGGGGGCAGAAAATTATCACCAATTTGCTGACAGTTTTGGAAAATACCTTCCAATTGATACAATGCATTAAGTTTCAGGGAAGACAAGGACAACCATGTGTGATGGGAAGGAAGGCCAATGAAGGCCAAGAAGACCCCACTTTGGACACAATTAGCATAGAAAAGCCTGCCTTGGGTTTGGGCAGATTTAAAAATCTGTGGGGAGGATGGCAGACCACCAGAAAAATGGCCAGAAGCTGCTCTGAAATCTTCTTGCTTTGCAATGAATCTGATGCACCAAGAAACCTCTCCCTTCTGATCCTTCTCTCAGGCTGCTGGGTCCTGAATGGAGCCCAGGAACCTGCCTCCTGCTTTTGGGGCAGTGCCCTTCCTGGGTAAACAGTCCTGAGGGCCTCTGGGGGTATCCCAGGACGAAATCTTGCCAACAGGTTCAGGTCAGAAAAAGAAAGTGAGAGGGGCAGAAATTGATTGCCTGCTGCCCCTTGACCCAGTGGACTCCAACACAGGGAGGAGCACAGACACAGGGCGGTGACACCATGACCCCAACATGGGCTGGAGGTTCTACCGACATTCCATGATCCACACCAGCCGTTGGCCAGAGCCGTGGGGCAGCGGGCCTGGGATTCCCGCCTCAAGGCCACATTAGCCCATCACTGGAAGCTCTAGGGAGATCCAGGCTTGCACAAGGCTGCAAACTGTATTATTTTCTCTCTGGAACAATCAACTATGAAGCCCAGGATGGCTTCCTGGTGGACAGAAGGGCTGCCTGGGGAAAGATGCCAGAACTCTGCAGCGTTTCCTATACTCGGTCTCTGCTTACCTTCTCAGCTACCCTGAAGAAAGGAATCATACCCACTGCTGCTTACCAACCACCTTCAATGTGTCTGGTGGTGTCTATGCAGCATTTCGTTTGATATGGACTGAATTATGTGCCCCCCAAATTCATATGTCAAGATCCTAACTCCAGGATCTCAAAATGTGACTATGTGAAAACAGGGTCCCTATCTATCTCTCTATCTATCTATCATCTATCTATCTATCTATCATCTATCATCTATCTATTTTTAGTAGGCTCCATGCCCAGTGTGGAGCCCAACACGTGGCTGAACTCACAACCCTAAGATCAAGACCTGAGCTGAGATCAAGAGTCAGACGCCCAACTGACTGAGCCGCCCGGGAGCCCCAAAGACAAGTTCTTTAAAGAGGTGATTAAGTTAAAATGGAGTAATTAGGGTGCATTCTAATAAATCCATTATGATCGGTGTCCTTGTAAGAAGAGATTAAGATGTGGACACACACACACAGAGACCATGTGAGGACACAGGCAGAAGACGGCCGTCTATAAGCCACAGAGAGAGGCCTCAGAAGGAACCAATCCTGCTGACACCTTGATCTTGGGCTTCCAGCCCCCAGGCTGTCAGAGAATATATTTATGTTGTTCAAGCCTCTCAGTCTGTGGTACTTTGTTACGGTGGCCTGAAAGAAAGAGTATTTTAACCATCAGAAGAGCCCAGGGGGGTGGGAGGAAGAGGTTTGGTGAGGTCAGACCCCTGCCAGGGACCCTGCAGGCTCCAGCAGAGTTGGTTTGTTTCCTGGGATTGTTTCAAGCTGGACAGGCGGCAACTGACTGGGGTCTCCCTCCACCTTGATCGGTGGCTGAAGTTGCGTCTCCTCCTGCCATGCCCCAAAGCACTGTCTGTGTCCTCAGTGACCATTTGGGTCAGATCACTGCCTTCGCTCCTTCCAGATTCATGAACTGCACGCAGCAAGGACAACAGGGCAGCCAGGCCAGGGTCCGAGCCCAGAGCACTGCTTAGGTCAGGGAAGCACCAGCGAGAGGGTCTCTGGAGAGTCCCGGGCACTTGATAGCAGCCGGTGGTGAGGCTCAAAGGCTAAGAGATGGGGCCAGAAGGCCATGTCTCATCTCAGTGTGGGGGTCTGCACCCACCAGAGGCGGTGACGTGGGTATAACCCAGACAGGGCCCGTGTGCGGTCCACACTGAGCCCTTTGCTGAGGAAGGCCAGACCTCTGGCTGCTTGCTGTGAAAATTCCAAGTGATTTCAAGTCCTACCTTAGGAAGTCTCTACTGGTGGAATTTATAGTTCACATTCGTTTGTGGACACCCCCCCCCTCCCCGGGAGTCACCCCTGACGGGCATCCGGCACCTTCAGCCTGTGCCACCATCCCCATGATGCCTACCTCCCCAGGAGCTCCAAACATTGTGTCTCCTTTCCAGAGACCCTAAAACCCCATCAGTAATCAGCGTCCCCATGTGTTCAAGAGAAGGCAGGGAACTCCTCTCTCTTCTTGGGTCATGTCATTTTATTATCTGTTGGCCGAGTTGCTTTCCCTCTGCTTCCTGGAGACTGCATCATTGTGTGTGCGTTTGATATGTGATTTCGTTCCTGGGCCTGGATGCTGGGTGGGAAAGTCAAAGACTGTGACTTCCCCTCGGAGAAGAGAGAGCACATCCACTGCGTGGCCCCAAGAATCTGTCATAACACATCAGGCACAATTTACTCCGTGGAGTTTGGAATGGAAAAAAATTGCTTACACATTTGTATTTCAGTCAAGTGCAGGCTGTTCCTTCATCTGTAATATCATCTTCAAATAAAAAGGAGAGTGTTGGACATCCCCCTCCTCTCTCTCTCTCTCTCTCTCTCTCTCTCTCTCTCACACACACACACACACACACACACACACACACACACACATACACACACACACACATTGCAGGTGTTGAGGTATTTAAAAAAGCAATGTGCTGGGCATCAGATCTAGCCAAGTTTGAACCCTGGGCCCACCACCTACTTGTTATATGCATAACCTGACTTTTACAAAACTGTCCTGATAATTAGCTTAAGTGAAGGAGGATTTACTGGAGGGACAGATGACAGTGACTGGAGGAGCCAGGATGGAAATGGACAGGAGGCAGGGAGCTCAGCAGGACCAAGGAAGCAGGGACGGTTGTGACAGCCTGGGAGAGGGCCGGTCACGACTCAGGCACCGTCCCACAGCCCAAGGCTGACGAGACCCGGGAGTCAGAGCCGGATGGACAAGCCTGGTGGTCTTCCTCTGCCCCTGCTGATCTGGGGAGGAGAGCTGGGGGGGTCCAGTGCCTTGGCCATCATGGTGGGAGGCAGGGACAGGTAGGGGAGGCATGACGCAGGACTGACAAAGAAATGGCAAATGCCAACACAGTATGTGGCTGCCCGGAGCTCTAATGGAGGGTTCAGAATCTTGGCACCATGATGGATCGTGGGGGTCTGTAAAGCCCCTGAAACGGCATGCACAGGAAAGAGCATATGAAAGCACGCAGCCATGTGCATCTATGGGACGAGGGCATCCATGGCTCTCATCAGGGTCTCAGAGCCAGTCTGTTGCCACCACTCTCCCCAAGGAGGCTCAGAGTCACTGCCTGAATCACCTCCACGGCCACCTGGGGCCTTGCCCACAGCGCACCTGTGTGAGAGGGTCTGCCTGCCCCCACATGTCCCCATACTCCATTCCTCACACAGCAGCCAGAGCAGCCCTTGGAAAAGCCACAGAGCTCAGCATACCCCACTCGGGCATGAGGCGCCCCCAAGTGTTCACTTTCTCTTAGCTAGAATCCGTACTTTCCTCCATGAACAGCAAGGCTCCTGATGATCCTGCCCCTTCTCAATTTCTGTGTACATTTTGCCCTACACTCTTTGCTCCAGCCTCTCACGATCGTCTGGGTGCCCCATCTTGGGGAGACCAACACTCCAGATACCAGCGCCACGGGGCTTCCCAGGACTTGGGACTTTCAGTGCTAAAACTGGGACAGTCCCCGCAAACCAGGACAGCTGGTCACCCTAGTTCCCTTCTCTCCTGCCCTTGGCAGCCCTGCTCCCTCCTCATTAATGACCAACCACCCTACCCACAGCAATTTGGGTGCCCCTCATCTGTGCACCCACATGGCCCCATTCTTCCTGTCCTAACCGCCCACCCTGCTACTGAAATTGCTTATTTAATCATCTCTCTTCCTGCTGCCTTATTCACTGCAGCATCCCTGAACCAAACGTATGATCTAAATTAGCTGAATAATGGGTGTGGTCGGGGCAGGAAGGAGCAGATGATTCCACAATGAGCAACCCTCATGTCCCTTCCCTGCCCGGGGACCCGCCTTACAGGGGGCAGCTCTCTGGTTCTGGGGTCAGTCAGGAACATCTGATTGCCAGCAACAGACAAAAAATTCTGAATACAGTAAGCCCCCCTCCTTATTAGGAGGCTTGAGGTAGCTCGGAGTTGAAGGTGAAGCAGGAAGGGGGTTCCCCACAGGAAAATCACCCGGCTGGCGGAGTATGGCAGGGCTCACGTTTGACAACCTTGGGATTCAAATTTCAGGGATGCGGCACTGGATCAGCATCTTGGCCAGAGCAGGTGGGGGCATTGTGACTGACGTTCCCATGGTATTAGTCCACTATGGACTTGTACACCATTAAAAATACCCCAAACCGGGGGCACCTGGCTGGCTCAGTCAGTAGAGCATGGGACTCTTGATCTCAGGGTTGTGAGTTCGAGTCCCACACTGGGTACAGAGCTTACTTAAAGAAAAATAAAACAGAGTGACTTACGCACCAGAAATGTATTGTCTCACAGTTCTGGAGGCTAAAGTCCAAGACCAAGGTGTCAGCGGGGCCATCTTCCCTCTGCAAGCCCTGGGGGAGGCCCATTCCAGGCCTGTCTCCCAGCTTCTGGTAGTTTCTTGCCTTCACGTGGTGGTCTCTCTCAGTGTGTGTGTCTCTGTCTGAATTTCTCCCTTTGACGGGGACACCAGTCATACTGGATTAGGGGCCCAGCTACTCCAGTATGACCTCACCATAACTAATGACATCTGCAGTGATCCCATTTCCAAATAAGGTCACATGCTCAAGTACTGGGGGTCAGGACTTCAACATACCAATTTGGGGAGGGGGAGACAATTCAACTTATAACACCCACCAAGAGAGAGTACAGAGAGCAAGGGGGTCCCTCACAACAAAGTGAAGGTGCCACCCCCAGAAGAAGGGAGAATGAATGCTGGGTGGCCCCACACCACAGCTGCTCTGGTGGCTACAAGAGACCCCCTAGCCGATCAGGTGATCAGGTGGCGGAGGGCCATGGTGTCAACCAACACCTTTCTCCCACACCTCAGGGCGTAAGAACACAGACTTCAGTCAAGTCCCCCGGGGCAACCACTTAGCGGGCATTTCCCGAGCACCTAGAGCTCTGTCCAGCTCTGTTCAGGCACTTGGGCTACAGCAGTAAAGAAGCCAGATGAAACCCCTACCCTCTGGAGGCTTCCACCCAGAAACCTCTGATGAGCCCCTTCCAGGGGCAAGCGGGGCCTCACCTTTCCCACCAGGGTCCTTCCTGCTGTGGTTTCGGTGCTCAGAGACGAGATCCCTACGACACTTTTCCTGGGCGGACAATGGCCACCTGAGGCGTCAGCCCCTACCCCCACCTCCTCCATCTGGGGTCCCCCTCCCACCCTCACCCCGTGTCTTTCTTTGTCTCAGGAACTAAAACAGGAGGTGAGTTTATCAGACACAAATTGCTCAAGGACCTCATTCATTTTGTGCAGTAATTAAATAGAAGCTGCTTGGAAATATGATTATAGATGGGCCCATCAAAGCAAATTAAATCTTTGAAGAGTAATGGCCTAATTAGCTTCCAGATTCTGCCATTTTTAAAAATCCAAATGCCCTATTGTCCCAAACCAGGAAATATCGGGGCCCAGCTGTGAAAGGCATCAAAGGTGGCCGTGGGGGCTGATGCGTCAGAGAGGAGGGGCCGCGGGTAGAGACCCATTTATCCAGACTAACCTGGCTGGTTCCTTGTTTAGTTATTTACTGGCTCCACAGCGGACTTTCTCAGTGGACATTCACGTATCCAGTGTGCACTCGGGAGCCTCGGCGCTCAGGCTCCTGCCGCCCCCCCCCCCCCCCGCCCTGCTCTCCTAGCCCCGGACTCGGCCTCTTCCCTCGCCTTCTTAAAGCGGCTCCCACACATCCGTCCCGTTTCCTCAAGACCAAGCCTGTCTCTGCCGCAGTCTGCCCCACCCCGACCCTCCTCACGTCCGCCGCGTTCCCACTGACCTCGGAGAGAAGACAGATGAGGTTCTGGAAAGTTCTGGGATGTACGGGCATGTCTCAGGTCCTGTCCCCGTCTGAGCCCAGACTCTGCATAACGGATGGCCCCCCCGGGCCTTGGGCTCCACTCGGCCTTGCTTCCCCAGGGTGGGACGCCCCCCGCCAGGGTTGGAAGCGCGGCCTCCGGCTGTCACCCTCCAGCTCCTCTCTCCGAGTAGCAGCACCCAGACTTCCCCATGCGGAACTGCCACGTGGTCCAGGCCTGGCCAATCAGAACACTTGATCTCCCTGGCCAAAGTGATTGGTCAGCGTTGGGCATGTGACCCAAGCCAAGCCAATCAGAAACAGCGTTCCAAGCGGGTTTTCCCACAGACTGGCTGAGCCGGAAGTTGGCGAGTGGCGAGCCTCCCTGAGGGTGGGCAGCCCTCGGGAAAGTGGAACCCCGGGCCGGAGCCCTGGACCCGCCTGGGTCGGGAGTGAGGCCTCCCTGGACTTTTCGGTTACTACATGAGCCTTTCGTTTTTCACGTCTGCCGGTTTGAGTTGGAATGCTGGCAACTGAAAATGCTTAGATTGCAAGCTTCTGCCTGTCAGCATTGCCAACCCATCGGGCCCGGTTGCCAGCACATTGCCAGCCTCGCGGGGCTCGCCCGGGGCCCCCATCTTTGCCCTCTCTCCCCCAGAGAGTGGCTGTTTTGGAGCTTCATCCCTGTAGGTCCCCTCACAAGCAGATAGGCCTCCCTCTGCACCCCCAAGAATGGCTGCTATGACCCGTGTTCGAATTGTATTAGGAGAAACGTTTGTGGGAAAAAATGGGGAGGAAGTCAGGAAAAGCTGGGGGCCTGGTCCGCCCACGTGCAAGGCAGACCCCGAGGGAAGGCAAGAGTGGGGGAGAGGATGCGGGGTGGAGCATCCTAGATGCTATATAGTCTAAGGGAGGCTCGGCAAGGCTGCTGGGGAGGCATGGAGCCCCCATCTCCCACCCTGTCACCCTCTGTCACCAGCTGGGAGCAGTGGGTCCGGAGCCATGGGGGCCCTGGGTCAGTCCTGCTCCCTGTAGGGAGAGGTCTGTGAGGAGACTCTCAGACTGGGGGTCTCAGCCCTCCCTGCATGGGGTCCCCAGGCTGGACCCTGAGGACCAGGGCTGAGTTTCAGGGCACAGATCCTGAACGGCTCCTGATGGGGACCCTCTGTGGGCCAGGGTCAGCTCTGACTCCATGGCAAACTCTATCTGATGAGGCTTGTCTGTTGCTAAAAAAGGACTTGGGAGCCCCACTTATTGTCTGTGTAGTCCCCACGTTGGGCATGACTTGTTGAGCTCAGTGTCTTTGGCTGTAAAAGTCTCTCCAGGGGTGTTGTGTGGATCGAAGTCACTCACCCACTCATTCATTCTTCATTCATGTGTTCATTTGCTCATTCACTCTCTTGCTGGGCCCTTTCTGTGGCCAATTGGAAATGTGGAAATTGGAGTGAATGAGTGGGTTTTGGGCACTGCCGTCACGGAGCTAGAGTCCAGTGGGGAAGACCGAGAAAAAGCAAAAAATTAACAAAATGATTACCACTTCATGATCAAGAGGGATTAGCTGTGTGTGTGCATGGTGGGATGAGAAGGGGAGAGGGAAGGGACACTCCCTGGGACAGAGTGGTCTTCTCTGAAGAGGTAACATTTATAGCTGACATTCAAAGGATCAGTAATGAGCCCCAGAGTGTGAGGAAGGGGGGTTATGAACAAAGGAGAGGCTGATCCTCTCCGCTCTGGGCCTGGAGAGCTGTAGTTTGTGGTGTGTAGGCCATAGAACCAACAGCCCTCCAGGGGTGGTGAGAAAGCTAGGCTGGTCCTGCCTACAGGGGAGATCTGGTCCAAAGCCCTTTGAGATGCAACCGGGGTGCCCCATGTTAGCTGGCGTATGGCAGAGAGAGAGGCAACAGGGCTGGCCTCCAGCAAGAAGAGTGCCCAGCCTAGAGGCCCCAGAGCGTTCCTTTGGCCAGAGCCTGGAGCTACCCACCTCCTCCTTGTCAAGTCATCATAGATAAGAAGACACAACCACCCCTGATTTAATAAGAGCTTGGGGGAGGCAAAAATACTGCATTGGAGATGGTCATTGGTTTCGAGATACATGCAGATTTCAGGAACATTAAAATACGGGAGGAAATGGAATCTTAGAATCGAGGAAATACAGAGATTGAAATCCCCTCAATAGTGGGGTAAATTGTGGCCCTCTCCAAAGATATATCCAAGTTTTAGCCCCCCATAACCTGAGAATATGCCCTTATTTGGAAAATGGATCTTTGCAGATGTAATTAAATAAAGGATCTCGGGATGAGATCATCCTGGATCAACAGAGTGAGCCCTAAAGACAATGACAAGTGTCCTTATAAGAAACAGAAGAGAAGACACAGGCTCATGGGGGGAAAGAGGCAGAGATTGAAATGATGCTCTTACCAGCCAAGGAACACCAAGGATTGCCGGCAACATCCAGAAACCAGGAGAGGGAGAGAGGCATGGAACGGATTCTCCCTCAGAGCTGCCAGAAAGAACCAACCCCGCTGACACCTTGACTTTGGACTCCTAGTCTCTAGAACTACGAGAGGGTAAGTTTCTGTTTTTATAAGCCACTCAGTTTGCGACAATTTGTTACAGCAGCCTCAGGAAACTCGTACTGCCTCCAAGATGGGGAACAATTTCCCAGGGTTTCCAGAGGCTTTCTAGAATGGGCTCTAAGTGCACAGATGACACAGCAAAGAGGGCTCAGAAACTAGTAGGCAGGGAGGCCTGTGTACCCAGGGCCCTTGGGGTACCCTGCATGGCTCACTGCTCTCTTGAGGGCAGGCCGGGCCAGGGTTGGGCTAGGAAATGACTGTTCCTGGAAGCATCTGGAGTGGCCAGCTGAGGCAGGAAGGCATCTCCAAGACCCTACTTCCCCACTTTCTTCATTCTGAGGCAGGACCAACAGACACACATGATGAAGTTAATACTGGACCCTGATGGAGGTCCCACCATATGCCAGTGTGTATGTGTACGATCTCCTGTAAAGCTCACCAGCAAGAGGATGTGCTGTCATTGTCCCCACTTTATAGCTAAGGAAGTTGACCACAGAGACATCAAGTAACTTGCCCAAGGCCACACAGCCGACAAGAAGCAGAGCCTCCTACCTCCATGGCAGTACCAGGGGTGTTAGGCCTGGAGAGGCCGCTAATGACCTTCGCGGGGCTGTTCCCGGAGACCTTCCTTCCCCTCCCCTGGGCATCAGTTGCTTCCCCAGAAGGAAGGGTGCTGGAATCTGGGTTCTTAAGCAAGGTGTGTGCCAAAACCATCGGGCAACTTCTGCAAAACCCAGCCAGGCCTCACCCTGTGAGCGGGGATCATTAGCGTGCATTTTGTACAAGTTCCCTGGGTGACGCTCCCAGGGTGAGTCTCGAGAACCCCCGACCAGGAGAATCCTCTGATCCTCCCAACACCCCAAATTCCTCCCCATGAGGCAGCTGGAGTGGAGAAGGTTTGATTTATTCGTGTTCATTACGGGTTAGGTTTGCAGAGCTGCGGGGAGGATCGGCTGGCAGACCGGGCTGCAAGTGAAAGCCAAACACATTCTAAATTATGAAATGCACAAAAAACCCCGGAAACCAGGCTCTTTCATTCAGATCCGGAGGACTGGATGCCGTATCCTTGGCAACGTGGTTCGAGAGAAACAAGTCCTTCTCCCACCGGTGTGGAGAGGCCCAGGCTTCCATCTTGGGGCCTCGCTTCAGCCTCCTGCTCCCACACTCCCTCTGGATCAACCTTGCGTGTGGCTGTTGATTTGTGGGCCTGGGAGGGAGGCCAGCAAACGGTGCGATTTGAGAAACTTTCTGGACACAGCGAGAAAAATGCAGACCTAAGAGTCACGTTGATCTCATTTCCGCAACTGTTGCAAACCAATTCCCATTCCCCAATTTCCTTAATCTTTTTGATAAATGGGGCCTATAATTACATCTCCTTTCGAGATGTCTAACAACAAAAACTCTAAGCCTGGGAGGTAAAATAGTTGCTTCGTCATCGCATTATTCAAAGGCGACAAGGAACACGTTCAGGATAAATTTTGCTTTACATTTAATTTACTCCGTATTGATTTTCATCAGTGTGCTTTAAGCAATTACCTCTGAGCTAATTCTTAGTTAAAAAGAAGTTAAAAGTTATACAACGTAGACATAAAGATCTCGAAGCTTCGTGATGGACAGAGCCATAGAGACTGGGCGCCTCGCTGCTGGGCGCCTTGTGCCACATGCCTCCATTTCCACAAGTAACGATCTGATAAAAAGGTCCAGGTTGTGGGGGGTGGGGGCAGCCACCGTGGAAAGAGTGAGCCCACCGCCCACAAATGGTGGATGCCCTGAAACGCTAGAAGGTTAAGTGTCCCGAGGTGGGAAGGAACTGGGTTCCTGTGCCTCCCCAACAGAGGAGACAGGTCACCAGCGATGTCTCCAAGTCAGCAGTGAAGAAAGCAAACCGAACCCCTCGGTGTGCTTTCCCTTGGCCCCCAACCTGCGCAGACCCACTGCGTTCATTCTGTCTGCAGTACTCATGAGCACCTGCTCGCTGACAGACGGACAGGTCTCCCTTAGCTCTGTCCCTTGCCAGGTACGTTGGGGGTGGTCGGGAAGGCTCCAGGACCTACGGAGAAGGCCAATTTGATGCACAAAGAAGGAGGAAGGGGGAAGGATACGAGAACTGATCAGATACAAGGAAAAGAAGAGCAGGCAAATGGGGGAAAGGCAAACCCAGGTGGCCCCCCTGGGGGACTCCGAGCTCGAGCTCGGAGCTCTGCTCTACAGGACACCCTGCCCCCTTAGTGTGCGGGTGGATGGGGCGTGTCTGGGAGGCACAGGCTTCGGAATAATGTTTAGGAGAGGTGTGGTCCCAGGAAGGAAAGGGGAGAAAGCCTGGATGTAAAGTAACAGTAACTCCAGGTGCAATTTATTGAGCTCTGTTGGGAAAGGCAGAAAGGGAAAGCTCTGTTGGTCTCCGCTTGGTCACATAAGGATAGACCCTGGCCTAGAACACTTCTTTCCCAGGAGGGAGGGAGCCCACACAGCCCCTGTAGACCCTATTGCCTCGCACGGGAGGACCTGTAGCTATTTCAGACCCAGTGTGTGCTCCTTTGTCCCACTGAAGTGGGTGGGCCAGTGGCCGTCAGGCATGCCCGCAGATGTCTGTATTTTAGACCCCACTGTATGCAGGGATTCGGGACAGGTCAGGTCCTTTCCGCTGCAGCAGGAAGTGGGGTGCGTGCGGCCACACTGCCCGAGTAAGCTGTGGAGTAGATCCACGGGGCACGGATGTCGTGCAAGGGGCTGGTGCTTATGCATTTGGTCCTCTCCAACCTCGCCTGCAAGTCAGCCCTGCACCACTTGAGCCTGGCGCGTGTGTCCTCTGTGCTCAGCTCTTCTCATCTTGATCATGCACTGGTCTCTTCCCTGGGAGGCACTCCCTGCCTTTAACCTTGACCGTAGGCACCGCCTGGCCACCCAGGGAGGCATGAGACAAGCACCCGCTCCAGTCCTCACATGCACCCTGGCCGGCGGAAGTGCTCCTGTTCGTCACACAAAGAAACTGAGGCTCGGGGAGGGATGTGGCTCGAGGTATCACGAGAATCTCGTGAACACAGCATTGGGTGGTGCAAAAGGCAGAAGGTGTCCTTCAGGTGGGGGACAGACATCAGCTCGGACTCATGGGAGACCTGCAGGGAGGGAGCCGCCAGGAGCAAAGGGCGGGGACGGGGGTGATCCACGAAGGGAGGGCAGGGCGGGAGGGGGGCTTTGACCTTTTCTCTCTTAATGTCTCGATCTCTAGATAGTTCAGAGGCTCGGAGGAGGCCAGGCATGCTAGGGAGGGTCTCCACTGACCCGCAACCCATTGCCCCTTAGCCAAACCTCTACCTGGCTCTGCAGGGGTCCGACTGGCCAAGCCCCAGGGAGTGGAGAGAGAGTGGACGCCTGCCCCCACCCCCACAGCCCAAAGAGGAGAGCCATGGAAGCTGGATCCTGGCCATGCAGGAGCGGGCCACCTTTCTCTGACCGAGGGCAGGCAGCATGTGGCCTCCCGGGCGGGGCTTGCCTTGTCCCCAGGGACATCTTTGAATCAAGAGAGGAGGCATCCAGGTGGGGGTGTTCCACCTACCAGGCCTCGTGGGCACAGGGCCTCTGTGCTGCAGGCTTTTCCAAGGCAGAGAGAACATTTGAAACGGGAGAAAGCCAACATGGGCTGTGCAATACGGAAAAGAAATTGCACAATCGTAATCAATACAAGTTTAATTACACCTCTACACAATGTCACATCATGGCCGCTGGTCGGCAGGGAGGCGGTGTGACTCCTGTGTTGTTGGACATAAGCGTCTTTAAGGAGGAGCCCAGGGGCACTCGAAGGTGCTGAGGGCGAGGCGGAAGGGGCTCTTGGTTTCCCGGGGACACCGTCACAAATCACCACAAACCAGGTGCCTTGAAACAATAGAAATTTATTCTCTCACAGTTCTGGAGGTCAGAGTTGCAAAATCAGGGTGTCGGCACGGTGACCCTCCCTGCAGTCTCTAGGGGAGGCTCCCTCCTTGCCTCTTCCAGCTTCTGGTGGTTGCCTGCCATCCCGGGCCTGTTTGGCTGGTCGCTGCTTCACTCCCGTTGATGTCCACCTGTGTCTCGTGTGGCTGCCTTCTGTGGGTATTTTTTGTGTGTGTCATGTCCTCTTCTGATAAGGACCCCAGTCACTGGATTGAGGGCCCACCTGAATCTAGTGTGACCTCAACTTAACTCGATGACGTCTGCAAGGACCCTATTTCCAGTTAAGATCACGGCCTGAGGTGCTTTGTGGATGTGAATTTGGGGGGCACACTACCCAACACACTACAGTCTTTAAGGTAAGAAAGAATGCCTGGGGACCAGGAAGGACTGGAGCGGTCTTAAGGGGAGGGAGGGTAGGGGCTGTCCTTCGAACCTCCGAGATGCGGAGTAGGGTTGGTCCTGCCCAGGAGCCAGCCCTCCTGGCCAACCATCACCCTGGCTGCCCGGAGGGAGAGGAAAGGCGGGGCAAAGAATGAACGCAGGTGGCCTGAGCAGATCTGCAGAAGGGACAGTGGGGACAGGGAAATGGGGCAGATTTGACAGTAAGGAAATACTAAAACCAGCAATAATAATTGTCAGCAGTTTTTGAGTATTTCATGTGGACCGGGCACAGCTCTTCACTATTGTAAGTTTGAAGTCATCAAATTCTGCTATCTGCTGTCGGATGCAGGTTCTGCCATCATTCCCATTTTACAGAAGAAGACACCGAGGCTCAGAGAAACGAACCTGCTCAAGGTCACGTAGCTAGTAAGGGGGAGAGTGGGATTTGAACCCAGAGCCGTGGCTGGCTGCCTCCCCAGCCTGTACCCATTCCCACGGCCCAGGGCTGCCTCCACGTGGAAGATACAGAGGCGGCAGGTTGGATGAGGCGAAGATCAAGGGGGAGACCACCCTCCCAGCCCTGCCCCGAGATGGGGAATGGTGGGGAGGAGCAAGTTTGGGGTGTGTTGGGGGGGCAGTGAAAGAACACGTCCTCTTGGGACGTGTTGGGGAGGAGGGGCCTCGGGACACCCCGGGCATGGCTTGGTGAGTGGCCAGGCCCTCGGGGGAATCGGAAGTTGGGTTTGGACAGTTTGCTGGGAGTTTACAGACCAAGAATCTGAATAAAGCAGAACATCGCCACCCCCCAGCCCCACCACCCATACACGCACACTCTCTCCCTCAATAGTCAGGCCCTCGCTCCCACCTCTTTTCCTGCTTTCATAAAGCTCCCTTGACAACCGGCCTCCCTCCACTTGTGTGGACACAGCAGCAAACGAGGGCTATTTTAGGACCTGCTTCATCTTCACGTTGTTTTCTTCCCCCACTGGTTCTATTCGCATCGGGTTGTTTGGCACAAGGTTTTGAATTGTTGGTTTTTGCGCTAAATTCATTTCCCAGAAATGTCAAGCATCACCAAGGCCAAGAGTGGGACACGTGTTGTTCTCTGCCTTTTGTTCTGAGGCTTCTCTTTTCATGCACAAATG
The DNA here is from genome assembly GCF_004348235.1 of Phoca vitulina. Taxonomy (NCBI): domain Eukaryota; kingdom Metazoa; phylum Chordata; class Mammalia; order Carnivora; family Phocidae; genus Phoca; species Phoca vitulina. The sequence goes on along the minus strand of NW_022589782.1, from coordinate 5,638,073 downwards.
CGTTCTGTCATCTGGCGGCACGTGGAACCCTGTACCTTGAACTCAGCCAAGAGCTGCAGCCCCACCTCCCTGCCAACCCCCTCCATCCGCCCCCCCGCCAAGGGCGGCCTCCTGTTTCAGCCTCCCTTTGACATAATTCCTTAATATTTGATGAGTGGGGAGAGGAGGGATAGTCTAGGTTCTCAAACCCTGAGGGTATTGTGGATCGAGGGCACACACCTCTGGGCAGAGCCGGATGGACACCAGCCTGAGTTCCCTGTAAATGGGCCACGAGTCTGTGTGGTTTGGGTGCTAAAAGGGGACCCTCCTCCCCAGCCCTCTTCCTAGGCTGTCCTGGGCAGAACTCTGGGCAGTGTGGGCAATGCTGACTTTCCTCTCTGATCCTTGGGACCCTGATATCTGCCAATTCAGCATGTATGCTTGCTCTTTGGGCATCTTCTTGATGCTAATCCTGTGTATGGTTGTGAATATTATGGGGAGGCTCTGGAGGTTGAAACTTTGATGATCACACCTACAACAGAGCATCAAGGCTGTTGCCATTTGAAACAAAAACTAAACTTTGTTCTTATGGCATTGGTACTTTTCTTTCTTGGTTTCACATTTTTTAATAAGCGGCTTGCGCTTCTTCCGAGCCTGAAGACACAGCACGAAATCTGTCACTTTGGGCTGTGGGTCTGGTGAACCTGGCAAGCAGCTGTGATTGAGGGCAGGGTGGGAAATGACTGGCAGGTGCCCCACTGGGGTGGTATCAGGTCAATAGCGAGCACTTAGGGTATTCACGAGAGTGGAGACCATGACTCAGTATATAATAACAGTAGTGATGATAACAAAAAAACCAATCATGTAATTGCTATGTCCCCCCACACTGTTGTTGATGCTTTATATGTATTAATAATTAATCCTTATAGTAGTCCTGCTGGTTACCAGCAATGCTTTTGTCCAGGTCAAAGTCATCTGCAAGTGTTAGGAGTTACATTGTGTCCTCCCAAAAAAGATCCAGTACCTGTGATTGTGACCTTATTTGGAAATAGGCTCTTTGCAGATGATCAAGTTAAGATGAGGTCATCAGGGTGGGCTCCAATCCAAGATGACTGGTGTACTTATAATAAGGGGAAATTTAGACAAAGAGACACATACAGAGGGAAGACAATGTAAAGAGACAGGAAGAAGACAGCCATCAATGAGCCAAGGAGATCCCGAAGAAGGGGCCAACCCTGCCAGCACCTTGAACTTGGGCTTCCAGCTTCCAGAACCGCAAGACAATAGACTTCTGTTAGGCTGCCTAGGTTGTGGTTCTGTTATGGCAGCCCTAGGAAACAAATAAAATAGCACTTGTTTTATTAAGAAGTGTCTCCCATTGGAGATTAACCAGAGCAGAGTCATCCGGGCTAAGGGGAATGCCCAGCTTCCTGCCTTTGTCCTTGATTTATCCAGCCATCCATCCATCCATCCACTCATTCGTTCTCTTGCTCACTTCACAAAGCATTTATTGAATGCCTACTGTGGACTAGGCTTGCCAATTAAGGAAGCTTGAGGGGATTTTTATTTTTCATAAAAGATTTTATTTATTTGTCAGAGTGAGAGGGAGAGAGAAAGTGCACAAGCAGGGGGAGCGGCAGGCAGAAGGAGAAGCCGGAGCAAGGAGCCGGATGCGGGACTTGATCCCAGGACCTTGAGATCATGACCTGAGCCGAAGGCAGATGCTTAACCGACTGAGCCACCCAGGTGCCCCAGAAAATTATCAATTACTTACGTGACTCCCTTGAGGGGGTTTTTAAAAAGAAACTTGGATTAGCTATTTTTTTTTTAAAAGTTCTCTACATGGTTATGTCATTAGTTTGATATATAGAATGGTTCATTTATTTATGTTCTTAATCATTTTGGGGCATTTCCCCCCATCCCTGTTGAGTTAATTTTTTTTTTAAAGATTTTATTTATTTATTTGACAGAGAGAGACACAGCGAGAGAGGGAACACAAGCAGGGGGAGTGGGAGAGGGAGAAGCAGGCTTCCCGCCGAGCAGGGAGCCCGATGTGGGACTCGATCCCAGGACCCTGGGATCATGACCTGAGCCGAAGGCAGACGCTCAACGACTGAGCCACCCAGGCGCCCCTGTTGAGTTAATTTTTGATGCCAAAGTGAAAACTGTATAAAAAAGGGTATATTCAGAGAAATATCCCATCCACCTCACCCCCCGGGGGTAGCCAATCTTGTTAATTTTGAGGTTACTGTGCAATGTTTCTGTTCACAAAAATTAGCCGATATGTATGTATATGTATTTTTTCCCTTTCTTTCTTATACAGAAAACAACCCCACGGTAAGGACTTTTTCATACCTTGCTCTTTCCACTTAACAATGTATCCTGGAAACCAAGACATAGAGATCTTTGTTTTTTTTTTAAGCAAGTGCATAGTATCCATTATGCGAATGTACCACAGGCTTTTCGGTCACCCTCTGATGTATGAGTGTTTATTACAGATAATGCTGCAGTAACTCGACAGTTTATCTATGTAGTTATCATTGGCAGTGTTATCTTCAGGGTTGATTCCGGGAAGTGGGATTACTGGGTTGGGGGAAAATGCATGATATTTTGTTAGCTAGGATCAACTTTCCCTCCATGGGAGGGTTGTACTATTTTGTACTCCCACCAGCAATGTATGAAAATGCCTGATTGGCGGGGGGCGGGGGAGATCCTAACGGGCAGATCTACGTAGAGCCTCATTCTGTGATGCCCTGATGGCATCCCTCTGCCACCAGGAATATCCATCAAAGGGAGGGATGGAAAGCAGATAGATGAACGTGGATTTGTCTGCAAGATGTTTTCTGCTTGTAATTAGGCAGGGTGAGGGGCTCCAGAAAAAGTAGGAGTCAAACAGCCCTCTGGTTCTTGCAAAGAGATCCTGTTCCTTAGGGAGACATCCTGGGAAGACAGCCTTCCCCAAACAACCCTGTCTGCTGTCCCCTTGAAAGGGCAGGGAGGGAAGGGAGAGACTACAGGTCTCCCTTATGAAGACAGCCATAAAGACCCTATGATGACTCTCTGCTAACCCCCAGAATGAGTGGGGCTGGGGGTTGGGCATCAAAATAGTTCACATCACCATGAATTGGACATTGACCTCTCTGGATAGACATGGCCATATGCCAGAGCAGGGTCCAGGGTCCTCCAGGACCCCCGCTAGGCCAGGGATGACTCTCTTATAACTGGGGGCAGGGTCAAGAGAAGGTTGGGGGCTCCAGGGGAGTCGCTGGGGTAGCCAGGACAAAAGGGACACTCAGGAAGCTTGGAGCAGAGGCCATTTACCATGTCATAGTTTAGAACGTCAACAACCTGTAGAGTGCTGTGAGAGCACACTGGCCATTTCAGTTATCTCTTGCTCTGTGTGGTAGTTATTTATGGGTGCATAACAAATTACCCCAAACTTACCAGCTTAAAATAATAAACATTTATTATCTCATACAGTCTCTAAGAGTTGGGAATCTGGGAGTGGCTTAGATGGGTAGTTTTGGCTCAGGATCTCTTGTGAGGTTTTGCAGTCAAGATGTGGGTGGGCTCTGCCACCTTCCAAAGGCTTGACTGGGACTGGAAGATCCATTTCCAAGATGGCGCACTCACATGGCTGTTGGCAGGAGGCCTCAGTCCCTCATGTGGGGATTCCTCCATAGAGCTGCTTGAGTGTCTCACAACATGGCAGCAGGCTTTCCCCAAAGTCAGTTATCTGAGAGAGAGAGGGAGGAGGGGTTGGGGAAGGAGGCAGCAATGCCTTTTATGACCGAGTCTTGGAGGTCACACGCAATTACTTCCAGCTTACACTATTCATTAGAAATGAGCCACCAAGTCTAGTCCACACACAAGTGCAGGAGAATTAGACGTGAGGTCTGGGGGTTGTCCACACTGTAGTGTGCATTCGTCCAATCCCATTGCTTCTGTCTTTTCCCTTCACTCCCTCCAAGCAAAGCCAGCGTTCAGATGGAGTGAGAGCTCTGACTGGTTCCAGGGGCAGATCTCCCCAAAACAAATGCCAACTGCTTTTCAAGTCTGTCTCCACCTATCCTTCACTGCCTTAATATGTCTCCATCATGGGTGATATACTTTGTAATGCCAGGAAGATTTTCTGGGAAGCACAACACATATTTATGTTTTTATTTATTCAATTGTCCATCCTCCATTGACCAATCGATCTATCCACCCATCTATCCATCCACTCAACAGGCATATACCCTGGGAGGCATACCCTGGGAGGCCACTTTGTGGGTATAGGGACCTCAGTGTGACCCAGACATGGCCCCCACAGTTGATGAACTCACAGTCCAGAGCACAGGTGTACATGGGCCCATCTCCACCGTTAGTGGATGTTATGTTTTGCCTGAGGAGCTGGTCAGAGAGAACAGGAGACTTATGAGTGCAGGCTAAGAAGGTTGGTGGCTGGAAGCCCTGGGAAAGGCAGGACTCTTGGGTAGGCCTGGGACCAGAATAACCAGGTGGATCTTTTCATTCTTGAGAGGCAGCATGAGACCCTGACCAGACATGGTGCTCTAGAGCCAGGCCACCTGAGTTCAATTTCTTACTCCTTTATGAACTCATGTATTCCCTTGAGCAATTTACTCACTGTCCTCATCTATAAAGTGGGGATTCATTCACTCATTCAAAATATATTTACTGAGCACCTACTATGTGCGAGGCCCTATTCTAGGCTCTTGGGATATGTCTGTGAACAAGAGAGATAGCAAGATCCTTGTGGACCTTACATTATTTTGGTGAAAAAGACCATAAACAATAATATTGTAAATGGGTAAACATAGAATAGATAAGTAAATAAATACACATAAAAATCAGTAAGTGAATTAAGAGATGATGAGAAAAGAAAAAATCGAGCAGTGGGGGATGGGGAAGGAAAAACAATTTGAAATTTATTTATTTATTTATTTATTTATTTATTTATTTATTTAATTTGACAGAGAGAGACACAGCAAGAGAGGGAACACAAGCAGGGGGAGTGGGAGAGGGAGAAGCAGGCTTCCTGCTGAGTAGGGAGCCTGATATGGGGCTTAATCCCAGGACCCTGGGACCATGACCTGAGCCAAAGGCAGACACTTAACAACTGAGCCACCCAGGCGCCCCAACAATTTGAAATTTAAAGAAGGATGGTCAGTGTTCTATATTTGGGCTTGGGTGATATTTACCCTGCATGTATTTGTCAAAACTCATTGAACTATACACTTAAACTCTGTGCCTCTCACCGCATGCAGATTATACCTCAATAAACAGAGCATTTAAAAAGTGATAGAGTAGACCTGATTAAGACAGTGAGGTTTCTAAAAAGCTGGGGGGAAGGCGCAGTGGGTGGCAGGAGCAGCTAGAATAGAGGCTTTGAGCAGGAATCTCCCACAAGCATCTAGAAATCCACCTGGAGCTATGAGGACTGATAATACCCACTTTGGTTCATGGATGGGTCAGCTTGGACCAGGAAGGACAAAAAGATGGGGTAGGGAACTCATGGAGCATCATGGAGGGCAGGTGGATTCACCCAGCCCATTAGGCCTCATTGAGGTCTATCAGTCAGTTTTTACTACAATAATGCTGCATAACAAACTGTCTTAAAAAAAAAATCCTAGTGACTTACAGCAAAAAATATTTATTTCCCTGTGCATGGGTCTGGAGGTCAGCTGGGTCATGTCTGGGCTCAGCTGGGTTCAGCCAGGCCTGGTTCCACACCATGCGTTGGGTTCCCCATGCCTTCACTGTTCTGGAAACACAGGCATGTCTCAAGCCTCTGCTCATTTTGCATCTGTTAAAGAATATCGCATGGCCAAGGCCAACGTGGATGGGCAGGAACATGTATGACAGCCGAAAGTTCTTCTACACATCATGGAGCAGAGAGCATGGATGCGTCATCCCATCACAGGGAGGGAAGGATTGGGAACGGTGATCCAATCTACTCCAGGATCTCTGATTGAGACAGTGACCTGTGACCTCTGAAAGCAGAATAGAGCCAGTGGGCCTTGGGGTCTAGCCACCTTTACTCTCAGAAGCGCCTTGAATGAATGCCCAAGAGAAATGTCAGACACTTTGATATTGTCATTGTTATTAATGAGAGTGCCCGCACAGGTGGGGTATGGTTCTGCCACTTTAAGAGATGTGGGAACTACCTTTCCCTGTCTTCTGGGGCATGATCTGGGATCCTCCCAGAGCCTTTCCCACATTTTTTGGGTTTGGGATGTTTTCTGGACATGACAGGAAGAAGCTTCCAGTATGTAATACTCCGATCTGACACAGTGGGCTGGATTCGAGGTTTTAGCCTGTATCCATAGCAAAAGAAGCTTTCATTTCTAAGCTTTGGACATTGGACATTGTTGTGCCTTTTTTTAAAAAAATAATGACCCATCTACAACTCCTGAACAAACTATAATAAAAGTGACAAATACTGGTACATTGTACACAGATTGTCACTTTGGATTTACTGCCCCTCCAACTTTTTCTGGCGAGTCTCACTAAATTTACGCTTTGGGCCTTAATCCATCACTCTATCTTTTAATGCAACATCTAATCTCACCGCTTCTTTTCTTCCTTTAGTACAGTTTCTCTTGAGGTGCATTTGCAGGACTGATTTTTATCATTTGTAATGTGGTTAAAACAACGTGTTGGTTATAAATCAGAGCCATTATTGGAATGTTTGAGAAGTCCCATTAAATACTATAAATTTAGTGCCTTTGATTCATCCTGGGCAATCTGACAGTAGGAAGAATAACTGAAGCCCCTTTGAACTCTGGGGATGGGAGAATCATCCCTTCAAGGTGAAAATCGAATGCTTTCTCCAACCTCAAAACTTCCATTCCTTGAGACCAGGATTTGGGAGCTGATATCAAGCAGCGGGTTGGCAGAATCCCCCAGGAGCCAGATAAATCTTGGTTTGAATCCCAACTCAGTCCCTCACATGCTGCATGACTTTTGGCTAGTCACACAACCTCTCTGGGCCTCTTTCCCACTTTTAAGATGGAAATGGATTGCTGCCTCCAGGGCTGATGGTCTCTCAGCAATCAAGGCCTCTGGCCCTAGGACTTGGTTCCTTCTGGAGGAAATAAAGCATCACTGAACCTCAGTTGAGTGGAAGCTTCCAGGGTCCACACCTGCAACCCTCGCTCCTCCCACAGGATGGAGGAGAGTCCATGTTCAGCTTTTTGCCCCAACTCAGAGCCTGATGCTGAGGATTGCAGGGCTCCCGGGCCCCTGTCCCCGCCTTTAGTGCCTTCCCAAAGGTGACTCAGAACTTCCTGGGGTCTCCAGGGACATTCCTGCCATTCCCAGTTGCATCCAGAAGGAAACCTAGCCCTCCCCCACAGTGCTGTTTATAAGATCGAGGTTCTATGAGACCTCCTGTCTCCACTTCAGACACCTCACCCAACCTCCCAGTCTTACGTGGAAGATGGGCTCCCATGCTGGGTGTGAGGGTGCTTGTGTGCAAGGCAGGCAGGTGCTACAAGCCTCGGTTCATCCTTGGAGTCCTGATATCCAGCTCCCAACAGCTTTGCATGGGACCCAACAAGATGAGAGCAGGACTCCACTGCCACCCCACAGTCACGGCACCCTGCAGCAGGCACATGTCAGGGCCAGAACGTAATACAGCCACAGTAAAACCCAGACAGAGGTTGTCCACCCCACACGTGTATATCTCTCTATCCTTCCCTCCCTCCATTCATTCACCTGTCATCCTTAAGGCTCCTACTCTGCTCCAGCTTATGGATCAGATCCAGGATGCTACTACTCTGGCTACTGGCCTCCTTGCTGTGTGAGCACATGGCAGCATGCTGGACCTCAGGGCCTTTGCACTGGCTGTTCCCTCTCTTGGATGCTCCTTTTTCCAGACTCCAACACAGCAAGGAGTGTCCAGTCTAGGGGAAGGCCAGTCTGGACACACATGTTCTCTGCCCGCCCAGTGGGGACAGAGCTGGTGTCAGGGAAGGATGAGGGACTGGAAGCCCAGAGAGGGAGAGGGCTCTGCCTGGGGAGCAGGGGCAGGTTTGAACAGCCAGAGATGGGATCGGGGAGAAGGGTCCTTCCCTCCTCCTCTCCCTGCCAAACTCGTGTTCTCTTGGACCCTCCTCCATGTGTTTGCTCACTCCAAGTCCTTCAGCAGGTGTGCCCACTGCTTCTCGTAACCTTTCCGAAGCCCCTGGTTCTCAGGGTCCTCCTCAGGTCCCATCTTCTCTGAGAAGGGGTCTCTGGCCCAGTCCAGCAACTTCCCTCCATCCTCTCTAACTGTGAAGTCCTCAGGTGGCCTTGTGAATGGCCATTTGGGGGATGGCATCTCTCACAAACTCACCCCTATAAACTGCAACCCCAGAGTCCCTCCTGAAGCCCTGTCCCAGGTGGGGAGAACTCCAAGGGGGAGGCTCGGGTGTGGTTCCTGCTGCTGGAAATGAGGCCACCTCAGCCTGGAAGCTCCTTCTAGAATCCACACAGCAGCTGAAATCAGGGGGATAGATGGTCCCCGGCATTGGTACCAGCAAAGACGCTTGGGGAACATAAAATTCACAAGGAATTAGTCACTCTAAATTGCTTTATTTAGTTTGAACTTAGAATAGTGCCTAAATTATTCAGCCAGGGAGGGGGAGGGAGGGGGCAGGAACGGGTTGCCAGGCCCTGCATCAGCCTGAAGGAGTCACGGGCGGGAAAGTGGTGACATCTGTCTGGGGGTGGCCGTTGGTAGCTTGTGGGCCGCCTGGATTCCTTCTGAATTTGGTAAAAGCCCCCGGGATGTGAGCGGTGAAAGCACGACTTCGCATCAGGAATGGGCCCTTTCTTTTTACTCCACGGTGTGGATGCAGGGAGGTGTGGGGACTGCTGCAGCTGAGACAGCTCTCCCCACCCCACCCCCTGCTCCAGTGGCCCATCTGCCTGCTCCGCTTTGCAACACGACCCTCCCTGGCTCTGCTCTCTCCTCCCCGCCTCTCGCAAACTCGCCCACGCCGCTCCTTGGGATGCTCCCGAAGCTTCGTGGGCTCACTCCGGTCCCCTGGGAGAACTTTCTTTCCCTGGCTTCCTGGACCACACATCCCAGCTTGCTTCCCGCCTCGCGGGCAGGTTTCTCTGTCACTCCCCCGGCCCTCCCTGAAGTCCTAGCCAGGCCCCAGGGCTTGGATTTTGGACCTCGCCCCCTGACTACACTCCTTCTCCTGGTGAGCTTCAACCCCACCATCAGTCAGCGACCCCTGAGTGTATCCCTCTTACGCTGCGGACTCACACACACAATTGCCTTTTTGATTTTTTCACTTGGATGCCTGAAACTTACCCCCCACCTCCCCAACACACTGAATTCCCAGTACCTCCCCGCACCACCCCAAGCCCTGCGAAGGATGTCTCCGCTCTAGCCTCTCTGCTGCTCAGGCCCAATCCCTGGCCACCTGCCTCACCTCCTTGGCTTTCACGTCCCCTGCCTAATCCATCCCTAGGACCTCCTCCTGCCAAACAGATCCAGAATCCACCCCCCTCTGCTCCCACCCTGGTCCCAGCCGCCCTCTTCAGTACCCTAGGTGGGCTGCATGAGCATTTCCTGAGTCCACCGCTGACCCAAAGTCTAATCTCAGCAGGCGGCCGGAGGGACAGCACGAGGTGTGTCCTTGTACAGAATACAAACTCTGTGTCAACAAACTTTCTGGCACAAAGTCCTTACAAGGGCCGGCAGGACCCACTTCCAACCTCTGTCCTTTTCCCCTAAGCCCCTTCTGCGACTGGTCCCCGGGCTGCTGGAACACGAGAGGCATGCTTGACCCCAGAGCCTTGGCACTGGCTGTCCTCATTGGCCGGCACCAGTCTCCCGGACACCATCGGTTCATTTCTCATCTCCTTCAAATCTCTGCTCATCTGTCACCTTCTCAAGAAGGCCCACTCTGGCTGGCCCACTTAGAACTCAACCTTGCTCCCGGGGCTCCTGGATGGCTCAGTGGGTTAAGCATTCAACTCTTGATTTCAGCTCCGCTCATGATCTCAGGGTGGTGAGATCGAGCCCCTCCGTGCTGATCGTGGAGCCTGCTTGGGGTTCTCTCTCTGCCTCTGCCCCCCCCCCCAAACAAACAAACAAACAAACCTCAACCTCACTCCCACACTCCGTACCCCTGCTACCTTCACCTAGCTCTTAATAGCATTTACTCTCCTCTAACACACCATGCAACTTACCTAATCATTTTTTACTATTTATTAGTTATCCCGCCTACGATGTAAGCTCCAAGAAGCCAGGGGATTTTGCTTCTCTGTTCACTGGCTCTGTGCCCATGGCTCGGACAGCGCCTGGCAGATAGGAGGTGCTCAATTAAGCATGTATTGGATGACAAAATAATGCCATGAAGCCTTGGCTAGACTTTAGGGGACCCCACGGGGAGGCTGTGTTTGAGCCCGAGGCTGTAGAATTTAGTCGGCTGCTTGCACAGTTCCCTTGACAAGGGCCAAACCAGAGGACTCTGCTCGCCCACGCCGGGGCGGGTTTCGCTGAGTTAATGGGGCAGTGGGCGACCGCCGCCTCCCCATCAGGGCCGCCCGCCGCTGCCGAGGCCTTGTCCCCAACCCCACGGCGGCCTCCTCTGTCTAGGGAGCAAGACGCAGGGTCGGTGAGGGCAGCCGGCACCCCGGAAGGAGCGAGCTCCTCGCAAGACAGCGTCCAACTTGAAGCATTAAACTTTTTTTTTTCTTTTCATTTTCTTTCCTGTATAAAAAAACAAAGCCCAAGATTCCAGAAAAATGCAAAAGTCTGATGGAGAAAAAGGAAAGCTTGGAAAAGGGGGAGACGAGGCAGCAAGCTGAGGGTGGCCCATCCGCAGATGCTGTGGGGTGTGTGGGTTGCTGAGTTACACGGACGCGCCCCAGGTGCCTGTCAGGTGCCAAGCCTCGTGCCCCACACTCCGCATCTGACTGTCCTTAATGCCCAAACGACCCAATGGGGCTCTGGAGGTGACATCTCTGGTTTCCATCTACCCAGCTCCCAGACCCCCCCTTTCCTGGTTATAATACCCCCGTTTTCCTAGGAGAACCATCCGTCTCCCAATCTCTGGCCATAAAGTGTGTGTGTGTGGGGGGGGGGGTCCCCTATCACCAGCAGCTGGGGTGAGCATGTGACATGGGCTCAGCCAGTGTGTGCCAAGGTCGGGGTGGGGGTGGGGGGGGTGGAGCATGTGACCTAAACTCAACCCAGTTAGCATATTCCAGAGGGGCTGGGATATATGACCCTCTCAGCCAATCAGTGCCTCCCGCACCCCTGGCTGGAATGTGATTGGCTGGGAGTCAGGTAAGACCATGACTCTATTGGTCCAAACAGAGCAAACCCCAGACATTGCTTCCTACAGGTCCCTGTGACTCTGCTTAAGAGCTTGCTCTGCTGCAGGAGTGAGTTCGCTCCAGGAGTGAACCGGATGGATGGATAAGCATTGGTGGGTAAATGCTCCACCTGCTCCCTCAGGCAGAACAACCCCGAGGCATGTTCTCAACAGTCTCCTAGACTTCCCCTGTGGGATTACGCTCCAGGTGCCCATCGGGGAAATTTGCTTTGCAATGCACACTATGTTGGCTGCTTCCCTTCCCTGTCTCACTTCCTGGCCCCCAAATCTCACAAATAAATGATTTCACTCAAATGTTCGTCTCAGGATCTGCATGGGGGGGTGGGGAGTGCAACTTCCAACACAGGCACAGAAGGAGCCCATCCACATGAAACCAATTCAGAGGCTAGCATAGCCAAGAGAATGAGCCTTGAGCCATGCTTGTGCCCCTTGATCCAGCAGTACCTGAAGTCCTCACTCTGAACGTTTCAGTAACACGAGTCCTTACATTTCTCCTTCTCCTTAAGAATTTTTGAACTTGGATTTCTTTCACTTGCAATGGAAAGAGGGCTACTAATATTTCCATGTTATCAATGAAAAACTGAAATTAGGTGGACATCTAAGCAGATCATGCTTCTCAAGCCATGGCAGCCATCCCGCCCTGTGCTACAGTCACAGGCCTCGTGATGGTGAGGGGTGATGCCTCAGGAAGTTGCAGGAGGGAGGAAGGGGGTGTGTTACAGACGGAGAAAGGTGGACAGATGAGAAACATTTTAGCTTCCACAAACATCTGTTGAGTTTCTGCTGCATGCCTAGCTTGGAGTCCTCAAATTCTGGGTGGTGCTGGGGGACAGATAGATGCAGTGGAGTTCCAGAAACTCTCTTGTAGCCCCAGGAGTGGGGGGCCCCAATGCTGGGCACAGCTCATTAAACTTGCAATTGGCCTGCAGGCGGGACTGTCCCCACTTCTGAGTGCAGTGCACAGTGTCTCCTAATGACTCCCATGCCCCATTGCTGAGGCTGCTGGTTCACCTTCCATCGTGGCTGGAGCTCCATGCTGGGTGGCCATTCTGTGGACCAACACGTGTCATACCCCAGGGTTCCTGGCTGGCGGGTTTGGGGAGCTGTTGCAGATGGAGGTGCTTGTTGAGCACACCCCATGAGCTGGGCGGTCCTCCCCCTCAGATGGGCCCCTGCTGGCCAGTACCCCATGAGGTCAGGAGCCCATGGCCTCAAGTGTGTATAGAAGGCTGCCTCAGCTGACACCCTGTCCACCATTGGCTCATTCATTCAGAACTCTGTGCCAGGCCCTTTGTTGGGGAGGTGGGGAAGCTGAGCTGAAAATAGCCCTGTTCTAGAGAGTTCCTGGGCTCTGGGTGGGGAGGGCCGAGACATATGCATATAGGATGGTGGGACTGTGTGATAACTGTTCTCACATTGCTGGGAAGGAGGCAGGCCTTGGCCACAGATGAGAGGCTAACTGAGGCATGACTTGAGCAGAGCACAGTGGCTGGGCCACAGAGAAAACGTGATGGTGGTATGGACAGAGTGGGCAGCAGGGTGGAGGGATTCTGGAGAAGCAGAGAGTCTAATGTCTTGCTCCATCGGGCAAGGTGGTCCAAGGGAGCCTGGGCCAGCAAGCTTGACCAGCCCAGGCCAGGAGTGGGGGGGGGGGGAGGGTCTCTGTGAATCCTCGAGCAAGGTATCAAGGGCAGGAGGTATGTCTTAGTACCTGCCTCACTTTGACCTGCCCAGTGTGGTGATACGCGGGGGAGACAGAAGCCTGGAGTGGCTGCTGGTCCTTTTTCACTTTAAGGACAGTCTGCCTGAGAATAAAGCCAGCCCAGAGGTCCTAGAGTCAAGAACTGAGGATAGATAGATTACTGAAGACCCATTTTGACACCTGGATCCAACTATACCTGAAGTCAATTTACCCTACTCCTAAATCTTCAATTGTATGACCCAAGAGATGAGTTGCTCTCCCCCACAACTTCATAATCTAATTGAACTGAACAATTTCTGTTATTTGCTACCAGAAAAGTTCTAATAGACTTACCCCTTCTACACTTAAGCTTATTCACCTGTAAAGTGGACACAGATCTCTCAGAGAGGATTCCAATAACCTAGTATGTAAAAGAGTTTGTAAACTGTGAAGTGCTGAGTAGCAATGTGGGTGGGGGCCATGCACGTCCTTATTATGGAAGGAACCTCTTGGGTCTGGGCAGAGGGTGCCAGGATTGAGCCAGCTGTGGGAGGGGGACTAAAGAAGGGACAAAGGGGTTGTCTGGGGTCCTGAGCCAATGCCAGGTCGGCAAGCGCCTGGGCTGTTATGCAAATACCTGGGGGCCCCCTGCCTCCAACCCCCACCTGCATACAGTAGGTACAAATGCAAATGAGAAGAGCTCTCTCCATGGACAAGTGAGGTGCCCTTGTTGCTGAAAACATTTTCAGGACATACTTGTTCCCTCCCCTGTGCCTTGGGCTTTACGAACATCCCTGCTCATTCTGCCCATGAGTCTGTGGCCGCCATTTCTTGGCTAAATGATGAACAAGGATTCTGGGATGTTCAGAGAGCCCCAAGCTGGGTCCTGTGTGGGAGTCAGGGATGCCCCAGGGCTGCGAGGATGCAAAGCAGACCCAGAGGCCTTCCGTGCAAAAGGCCTGATCAGGCCCTTAAGTTGGCAAGTAATTAACTTGCTTAATTAAGGCGTGCAGGTGCAGGGCTCCTGCCCGGGATGCACTGGGGAGCTGCACGACACCTGCCACGGAAGGGGTCTCCCGCACCATTGTTATCACGTCAGGGGTTGGTGGGAGGAAACTAATTAGACAGTGAGTTTGGGAAGCGTAGCCCCTTGGAGCAGAGGCCTTGGCATGCTGGGGCCCTGGGTGCAGGCAGTGGGCGCGGGGAGCACCAGCTCCCCAGGATGGCCCACCCCTGGCGGGTTTGGGACGGGGGTTGGGCGGGGGGAGAGCTGCCAGTGTCCACCAGGCTGCAGGCAGGCACAGTGGAGCTGACAGGTTGATATTTTTCACCCACCCCATTAAATTCTCTTTCCAGAAATGATGGGGCAGCCACTCCTCCTCCCAAACCACAGGTAGGAGATGGAGAAGGTTCCAGAGAAAGCCAGTGCCCTCCTTCCCTGGACCAGGAGGGCCTGCTTCAACAGCCCGAATGGGGGCCAAGAGAGCCCACACAGTAGCCCCCCCTCCCCCAACCCAACACCCTCAACTTGCAGATGGCACAGAGACAGACAGTCCTTGAGCCTGAGGGGACTCCGTCCTCGTGGCTGAGCGGGGGCGGGGTGCGGGGGAGAGCAGGAGGTCTGTCAGGGGCGCTGAGTGCTACCAAGAGGGACGCGACAGGGAAGGAGGCTGGCATCAGGGCTGGTCCGAGGAGTTCCTTCTGAGGAGGAGGCTATTCCGGGCTGAATCGCGTCCCCTGCAAATTTATATGTCTCCCCGTAGGTAACGGGAGACGGACCTTTAAAGAGGTGATTAAAGTTGAACGAGGTCACAGGGGTGGGCCCTCATGCAACGTGACTGGTGTCCTTCTAAGAAGAGATCAGGACACAGACACGCACAGAGGGGCGACCACGGGAGGACACGGGGGACACGGCAAGTTACGGAGGGAGGGAGGCCTCAGAAGGAACCAATCCTGCCGACGACACCTTGATGTCAGGCTTCTAGAACCGTGAGACCCGAAGTTCCTGTTTAAGCCCCCCAGCCTGTGGTAGCCTGTTACGGCCGCCCCAGCAAGCTGACACAGGGGTCTCTGAGTGAAGCCCCGAAATGAGGCACCCACCGAGGGCCGCCGGCTGCATTCCAAGAGGAGCTTTTGGGGTGAAAGCATCCTGGACGTGTTCGGACACCAGCGAGGAGGCCTCGGTGGGTGCGGGGCGGTGGGAGGTGAGCTGCTTGCTCCGCCCCGGGCCGAGGTGGGGTCGTGTTCGCAGCCAGAAGGGGAGTGAGGGGCACGACTGTGGGGCAGGCCTGAAGCGGGGAGAGAGGCCCAGAGAGATGGGACAAAATCCCGGGGCACCTCCAGAGTGAGACCCAGCTGACGGTCGTGGCAGGGGTGGCCCTGCCCGTGGGAAGCAGGTTCTACCTGGAGAGCTGTCGGTCCAGGCACACGAACCCCACAACCTCATAGGATCTACCTACCTGCAGTCGTGGAGGGTCCTGCAAAGAAGAAGAGCCAGGCCTGGCCGAAAGGGCATCCTGGTGAAGGAGCCACATGGGCAAAGGCCCAAGGTGGGGTGCAGCTCGCAGCCCTTGGGGAGCTGAGCTGAGCAGAGCAGAACGCAGGTGAAAGGGAGCCGAGGGCTGCGAGGCCTGGAGGTGGTGTTGATTTAATCAAACTGAATTGGCCCCGAGCTGCTTCTACCCAGCTGAGGGCTGCACTCGGGCCATACCGGCCTGAGGACTCACGTTCCAGGCCTGGCTGTGAATGCAGGGATGCTGGGGGCATCTGGATCCACACTTCTGTCTGCGACCAGGCCTCGTAAGGGAGATCCTCTCTTCTGATGAGCCACAGCCCAAGGTCAACAGAACCAACTCTGAGAATGAGAATGAACTCCTGGGCCCTCCCCGCCCCTCTGGCCTTCCGGGTCAGGGTCTCGCCAAGTGCTGGGAAGGGCTGGGTCTGGGCCTGGATCAGAGCCCTCCTGATTGGCTAAGTGTCTCCCTGAGTCTCTGGCACATCCCCAGCTCCTAAGCAGAATTTGGCTTCTCCCGGGAGAATTGACAAGTGTCTGGACGGGAAACTGCAGTCCCAGCCTCAGCTGCACCTGGGCCACAACTTGCCCAGGGCCTGGCTGTCCCCTCCCTGCATGTCCTCAGAGCGGGCCCTGGGCTGCCTTCCCATCCTGCAGGTGTCCTGCGGGGCACACCAGGGAGAGTGGGTCATACTGCTAGTCCTTCCCCATGACCCTTGAATGCAGCTCTTCCCTCCATCCCTTCTCATCACCATCTCCTTCCTCATGGTCTGGCCACAATGATTGTTCTAGAACATCCTTTCCTCAGTTCACACTCCTTACTGTAATCACAACAGACTGAGCTGTCCAGCCACCTCTCTGCCCCCTTTCTGAATTAGGCTCTGTGCACGAGCCCCATGGACCTCAACCTCTCCTTCCTTTTAGCCCCAGGCACCACACACAGGCTGTCATTCTAGTATTTTCTGCTGAGAGCCCCCTCTTTCTTCATGCAAGCAAGAACCTTCAGGGAAGTGTGCTGAACTAGGCAGCTATGGGTAGGATCAGAGTTTCTGGGTTAAAATCCTCATTGTCATCATTTCCTGGAGCTTTAGTTTTCTTAGCTATAAAATGAGAACAGTGACAGTCTCTTTCTTTCTCTATTGGCAATAGGGAACCAACTGGGTTAGTTAGGAAGGTTTGGTTGCATGTGAAAGCCCAATTCAGCTGGCTTAAACAATACAGGAAATACATTTGCTTGTGGGAAGAGTTTAAAGGTAGGTGGGTATCAGGTGAGGGCTGATCCAGTAGCTCAATGATGTCAAGCAAGACTGTTTCTTTCTGTCTCTCTACTTCCACGGTGCTGACTTCATCTTGGAGATGCACCCCCTGCTGGTTGCAGGATTGCTGCACATGTCTTCATTCACATCTAATAAAACAGTGAGAGCTTTTCCCCCCAAAGCAAAACAAAAATCCTGGGCTATTGGACCAATTGGAGCTTTCTGTCGCCTTTAAATCAATCACTGTGGCAAGGGGAATGGGATGCTGTGATTTGGTTTAGACCAATGAGGGTCCACTCCTAGACCCAAAGGTAGGGCCAAACCTCCACAATCACTATGGCTATCACCCAATGGGGGAGTTTATGGTAGAGATCAGAGAAGCCACCACAAGACTCCAACTCTTGGCTAAATTTGACAAAAAAGGGGTGTATCGGAAAGACACGGTGACTCCCCAAACCCAAGGACAACAGGAAGAGGTGGGCGCCGGGAAGGATAGGACCATGTCTGCTCCAAGGACCTGGTGCCAGGAGCCAATGAGTTTCAGTGCTGCTGTTGGCTGGAGAGGCTTGAATGTTTTCAGCCTTTGTGCTGCCTGCCTTAGCTTCCGGCTGACCTGGCCCACTAGAGACGTGTGTCTTACTTCTGGCCGGGGTGGATGGGAGACCCTGATTAACAGGCCTGCCAGACCATGTCCAGTGGAAAGGGGGGGATCCCCAAGAAAAATTTGGGCACTGCCACCGGATGATAGGGCTGTGACTGCCAGGTGCAAATCCCAAACATTCACATTGCCTCGGTGGGACAGATCAGGATAGAGGGGAGTGAGCCAATTGCTTCCTGGAACGAGTATTGGAATGCTCAAGACTCCTCCTCCATGAAGCCTTCTTGGACTGGCAGTGGTGCTTTGGGGCCTGTGTCCCTGGGGACCAGCACAGGGTCTGGCACAGCACAGATGCCTTGGGCTCCGCCTGTTTCTCCTGAGCTTAGCCCTCCATCAGTTCTCTGGGTTGAGTTCCCAAGGCTCCAACTGCATTGCTATCAGTTGGGCAAAGCAGGGCCTGCCCGACTTTGGAGGAGGAGTTGGGGGGGGGACTGGTTAGGAAATGGAGTTATGCAGAAGTTGCCGGAAGGAAGTCTGGAATCCCCTGCTCTGAAGGAAACGGCCGACCCCAAGGCTGCTGTACCAAAAACAAGACATTCGTTTCAGGCGGATGCTGCTCTTGTGTTTTGCGTCCATTCTGGAGGAGACTGGAGTCTGCAGAGCCTGGCCTCCTTGTGTTGCACTGTGAAGAGGGAGACCTCAAAGTGATTCCGTGCACAGCGCCTCGCTCATCCTTCACCAGTGTGCTAGCAAAGGCTCGTTTAGAGTAGGGGCTCCTAAACTGCGTGGGACCCTTGGCAAGGACTGAGGAAATAATGGGACCAGACTTTGATCGGGAAGGCACCGAATCTATGCATCAATTTGAAGTCAACTGATGTCTACACAATATTGATCCTTCCCATGCAAACAGAGAGTATTTCTCTCCTTATTTGATCTTCAGTGTTGCTCACTAAAAATACTTTAGAGTTTTCTAAGAAGTCTTATGTTCCTTTCCTTTTGAGAAAAATTTTAATTGAGACATAATTTACATACCAACAAAATTCACTATTTTAAAGCGTGCAGTTCAGTGGTTTTCAGTATGTTCGTAAAATTGCACAAACATCACCGCTATCTAATTCCAGAACATTTTCGTCACCTGTTGAAGAAACCCCAGAGCGGTCAGCAGTCACTCCCCCTTCTCCCCAGTTCCTGGCAACCACTAATCTGCTCCCTATCTCTATGAATTTGCCTATTCTGGACATTTCACATAAATGGCGCCATGTATTATGTGAACCTTTTGTATCTGGCTTCGTTCACTCAGCATAAAGTTTTCCAGGTTCCTTCACGTTGTGGCGTGTCATCACTCTGTTCCGTGTTACTGCTGAACAATACCCCATTGTATAGATATACCACAATTTGTTCATCGATTCATCCATTGATAGACATTTAGCTTGTTTCCACCGTTTGGCTATTATAAATCATGCCACTATAAACAATCATGCACATGTTTTTCTGTGGACATATGTTTTCATTCTTTTGGGTATATGCCAAGGAGGGGAATTGCTGAGGAACATGCTAACCCTAGGTTTAACTTTCCGAGGAACTGTCACTTCTTTCCAAAGCAATGTATGAGGAGGGTTCCAATTGGGAACCTCACAGACCAACGCCTGTTATTAGCCATCCGCTGTCTGTCTTGTCCTCTAAGGTCGTTGGGTGGGTAAGGGATGGCCACTCACAGATGAGGAGCCTGAAGTTCAGGGAGGAGCGCTCACTGAGCGCCAGCTGCACAGTGAGAAATGGCAGAGCTGGGATCAGATTCCAGGTCTGTCTGATGCAAATGCCACACTCTGCCCTCACCAAGAAACATCCCAATAAACAGGGTCAGCGGTGTGCCTTCCACGGGGCATTAGGAGACTTTGAGCCCTCGGTGTTGGGGGTCCTGGAGGAGGAAAGAGACGGAGAGATCAAAGGATGATGGGCACAGAGTGCTCAGTCTGGTGCAAGCTCACTTCGAATAACAGTATGGTGATTATTATGTTAACTACAGGGTCCCTGCGTGCCATTGCATGAATTGTTCATCCTCTGGCCTTACCCCCAACCCAAATGCAGAACAGCTGCTGGACTGGGTCCCCTGAGCCCCAAGCCTGCCCTTGACCTAGCACTGCCAGTTGCTTTCTTTTTTTTTTTCCTGTGACAGGGTTTTTCAGCTTGATCCCCATACCTGTCACATTGGGGGACGTGCTGTGTGACGTGTTCCCTCATCACGGCAAGTCCTCAGCCCCCAAGACCTTGGCGGAGCCCTTCAGATGCGCCCAAGAAGCCTAACTCAAAGGCACAAGGTGCGCACATTTGCCTCGGATGAAGAATAATGTGTCTAGTTTATTTTAATTTAGATATGAGCCCACAGTTTGTCGAGAGATAAATGAATGTGGGGCATTGAAAGAACACAATTAAATGCTCTTCAAGGCTGTATTGGGAACAGATGTGCAATTCCTGGCCATTGCAAGCTGTCATCTGCAGAGGAGGGTGGGTCGGCTGCATGTGTATTTTGCACATTGAGAAGGACTGAGGATGGGACACACCCCTGGTATGTGCCCACAGGATATTTCCCCTGGAAGCTTCTAAATCACCTGCAGAAAAGGCTGGGAAAGGGAAGACCCATACTGCTGAGGGCAAGGACCCAATTTCTGGTTGAATCTCAATGCCTCGCTGCTGTTTCTCCAGGCACATCCGAGCTCAGCTGCGGGCTGGCCACCTGGTGCCTCCCCCTGCTCTGCCAGTGTGCCCCCCAAATAACTGCCCCCCAGCCCCAGCAGTTCAGATGATTACAGACACCCCTCCCTGCCGGTAACAGCTGGTGGGGCCCATGATTACAGGAGGCTTCCGGCTGGGGAGACGTGGGGAGTGGGGCTGGCTGCTGAGAAGGTATTAAAACACAACTTTTAGTTGTGTAACAATCTCCTGGATAAAAGTCCCGGCCCCGGTGTCCAATGGGCCCGCTTTGAAGGGACACGGGGTCCCTATAGGAGTGGCAACTTCACGGCACAAGGGCTCTGGCTGCCACCGGGAGAGGCTGTGATGCAGGCTGGGTACCACTGTGTTATGGGTTCAACTGTGTCCCCCACCGACCCTACGTGGAAATCCCAAACCCCAGTAGGCCAGAACGTGACCTTAGTTCGAGATAGGGTCTTCACAGAGTTAAAATGAGGTCATCAGGGCAGGTCCCAATCCCATATGACTGGAGTCCTCTTAAAAAGGGGGAAATGTGGACCCAGGCACACGGATGCACAATCGTGTACTCACGCATGCACACGCGCACACACGTAGAACACCGCGTGCAAATTGGAGTTACGCTGCCACGAGCCAGGGAACTTCCAGAAGCTTAGAGAGAGGCTTGGAACAGAACTGTGCCTTGCAGCCCCAAGAACCCAACCTCCAGCCTCCAGAACTGTGAGACAATAAACTTCTCTTGTCAAAGCCCCTCAGCCTGAGGTGCTTTGTGAGAGCAGGTCCAGCCCATGCACGAGTGCCAGGTGCACGGGGGGGCAGGGGGGGATCTGTGATGCGGTTGACGGGGCGCCCCCCTCCCCTCAAGTAGCTGAGGCAAGGGACAGTCACCTGGCACAGACTTCCTGCCCCACCTGCTCCCAGGCTTCGGTGGGGGAGCTGACTTGCTTGTGTAAAAGAAACAAAAAAACGAGGGAAAGATTAAAGTCATTAAGAACCCGTTTCCTGAGAGGGGTGTAGCTGTTCTCCCTGTGAAAGCCGGGCCCTTCTCAGGCCGGTCTGGACATGACGTCCCCTCCCAGAGCACCGGATCACCGGCGGAGGAGGGCAGCCCACCCCACTGCGCCTTGCATGAATGGCCCCTGGCGGGGTTCCTGGTTGGGGCGGTTACCCTCTCTGTGGAGGCTTGGACCTTGTGCCAACCACAAGAGAGATGGGTGACCCCGCACCGCACTGACGTCCACTGCTGTGTAAGTGGGCTTCCTGCTTGGGCACTGACCCCCGATGCCCTGCCTGGCCCTGCAGGGGCCCACAGAAAGGCCCCACTGCACACATGAGGCCTCGTCCCCAAGCCCACCAGGGAGGGGGCACTCTTGTGTGGAAGTGTGTGCGGCCCGGGAGCCCCCGAGGGCAGCATTGGGGTCTCTTTTTTGTTCCTGGCACAGAGCAGGTTCTAGCTGGTGAGCACAAGCACTGGTTATGGGTGGGGCCAAGTAATGACATCGCATCTTTTTCCAGTAGGGACTTTTGTGGGGATGGGGATGATGGGGGAGCAGGATCCAGGGCAGGATATAAGCAAGACAGAAATATCGGGAATCTTCCTTTGTCTTATGAGTTGTATCACGTCCCCCAAAAAGGATGTGTTTAAGTCCAAACCTCTGTACCTGTGAACGTGACCTTATTTGTAAATGGGATCTTTGCTGATGTAATCAAGATGAAGTCATTAGGATGAACTCTGATCCAACATGACTGGTGTCATGAGGCACAGTGAGGGGTGCTTGGCTGGCTCAGTCGGTTAAGCGTCCAGCTCTTGATTTCGGCTCAGGTCATGATCTCAGGGTCATGGGACCAAGCCCTGACTCAGCAGGGAGTCTGCTTGAGATTCTCTCCCTCTGCCCTTCCCCCCTCTAAAATAAATAAATAAAATCTTAAAAAAAAAAAAAAAAGAGGAGGGCACTGTGAGAGGCAGGTGCAGGTCCAGGTATGAGGGTGGAGGGACAGGATCTGATGTGTAAATGCTATTTGGACAACTCGGGGGTCCTGGGCAGATGAGCTTGGCTTCTCTGGGCCTCTCTGGCTGGGTCTGCCTGGTAAAACCCAATGAGGTCCAGTTAGTTCTTCCTCCCAGGGAGGAACGTCATCTTACGTGTAAGGAATTTGGCTTCCCCTAAAGAGAGGTCTGGACTTTGTCCCAGCTCCTGGGAGGTAACCTCTACACATGGGGGATTTCCCAAGTAATAGAAGGATCTTTGTTATTCATGGACCACTCATACCTGATCGTGTATGCTAATGAGATGACTCTGGTAGACCTCCCCATAGTTTAAGTGAAGGGGATGACTCAGGGTGGAGGCTGGCCACAGGGAAAAGACCAACCACGTGATTAGGGCACTGGGGCTTTCAGCCATGTGATATCAGGCTTGACCTCTGGGAGGGGAGGGGGCTGGAGACTGGGTTCAGCCATTTGGCCAGGGATTCAATCATGCCTACATAATGAAACCCCAGTAAAAACTCTGGACACTGAAGCTCACATGAGCTTCCCTGGTTGGCAATATGCTCATTGAGTATCGTCACACATCACAGCTGGGAGGGGGAAACATCGTCCAGGACTCTGTGGGGAGAGGACCACAGAAGCTCCACGTTTGGGCTCCTGGTAGACTTTGTCCCATACAAAAGCCAAAGCCTTCCTTTGGCTGGTTCTATTTTGTATTCTTCTGTTCTGACAAAACTGTATTAGTAAGTATAGTGCTTTTCCTGAGTCCTGTGAGTTGTTCTAGTGAATTATTGAACCCGAAAGTGGTTTTAGGAAGCCTTGCCTTCCGCTAATTCTGGGTTCAACCCAATGCCAGCAGGGGGGAATGAGGAGAGAGTGGGGCTAGCTCAGGCGGAAGAGCGCCTGCCTGCTACAGATCAGTACTTATGCCCCAAATAAGAGGAGCAACCAAGACATCTCATTATTAGTCTGTCTCTTCCTCTGCTTTTCTGAGTTGAAGAAAGAGCCTCTCCACTCTACCTCAGCAGAAGGCTAATAAAAATGCAAACACGGGTCCCTGATGGTGAGAACAGTTTCCCCATCACTAGCACTGCGTCCTGGTGCTCCTTTCATTCTCCTTTTAAAATAGTTAAGGAAGGAGTATTTCTAGACTCAGAATATAATTTTTGATCTGAAGATGCCCCCATGATAGAGTAAATCGTCACATAGCAAAGAGCAATTGTAGTTAATGAAGCCCACACAATGACCCATCCCTGCGGCAGATCTGCCTTTTTAATGTCATCATCGTTTTCTGGGGGGAAGAACATCTTGTTTTCTCTTTCCCGCACGGCCTGGACTCCAGACAGAGATACGTGGACAACTCCCTCTCCATGCATCTGAGCCACCTCGGGGCTCCCATAATCCTGTGGTCATTCAAATAACACGGGAGACTAATTGCACCCCCAAATCACCACGTTGGAAAATTAATTTCTCTCATTGTCTGAAAACAATTTTCCAAGTGTTTCCTTGTCAATTTAGAGCAGCCTTAGGTCCTCAATTGGTTTCCTTTCATCTTGATTCGTCTGATGGATCCTTCTGAGGATTCCACTTTGAAAATGTAATTGACCGTATACAAAACAAAGCCGTTGATGGCTTTGTGAGAGTGCGTGTATATACAATATTTGATGGGCTAATTTTACCACATTTTAATTACAACACTGGATGGTATTATAAATTTGTGTTCAATTAGGCTCAAGCCATCAACTGCGGAATACATTATAAATTTTGTTAAATCAGCCCAACTGATGTTATAAGCTCCACTGTAATAGCAAGCAAAGATACTGTTGTCAGATTAATTTAACCCTCTAATCTCCACCCAACTTGTATTTGTAGCCCTAAAATTGGCTAAGTAAGGGAATAGCAGCCTTATAATGAACATGAGTGTGGACATAAAATCAAAGCATAAAACATATAGCAAAGTCCACAGTAAATCCGTAATGCTCTCTCCCTCTGACTCTATAAACTACAGAAAGAGAACGGGCATTCAAGCAAAACTCAGTACCCCCCTGAAGAAAAGAGGTGGCCCAGAAAGTTTCAAATGGATTTCTGTTAAATCTGACCCACCTAGCTGCAGCAGATCCTTCGAATGAGGTGCACTGGTTAAATGTTCTAGTTAGAAAAAAAAAAGGGGGATTAAGAACTGGGTGGATATTACTCTTGTTCATCAATCTCCTGTTTGCCTTTCCTTCCCAGCTCATGGCAGCTGCACCCTTATTGTTAGGCCATATCTGGCCGATGATATACAAGGAGTGGTGTATATCATTTCTGAGTCGAGGCACTGAAAAGGAGACGCGATTCTCCAGGCTCTTTTCTTGCCCTGGCTGGATGATTGAGAAGGCCTCCATCAGCCTGGATCTCTGAGTGACTGTGTGGAGAAAACATATGCAGTCCCTCCCTGGGCCCCGCCTTCATGTGCCAGATACGTACCGTGAACTAGAAAGAAATCTATGTTAAGTCATTGAGATGTTAGGGTTATTTTGTTAATGCACAAAGCCTCTTCTATACTGACTAAGACAAGAACTTTAACATAACTGAAATATGGTAAAACTCAGAGACAAGTCCAGTTTGGATCATCACTTTACCGTGTCTTTCCTGAGAGAGCTTTGAGGAAGGCACAGCAGTGTCTAGGAGGGCTTTGGGTTATTATTTTGACTCTTAACGGTTAATGTACAAATCTGTCTCAAATTGTTCCTCGATACCTATGTTGCCCTAGGCGATAGTTATGACCTGACCTTCTCAGGTCCTATGTTTTTTTCTTTTATTTAATATTTTATTTATTTATTTATTTGAGAGAGAGAGAGAGCAAGAGCAGGGGGAGGGGCAGAGGCAGAGGGAGAAGCAGACTCCCCACTGAGCAGGGAGCTCAATGCGGGGCTCGATCCCAGGACCCTGAGATCATGACCTGAGCCGAAGGCAGACGCTCAACTGACTGAGCCACCCAGGTGCCCCTCAGGTCCTATGTTTATAAAATGAGGTTAGATTTCATTCATTCATTCGTTCATATGTTCTGAACATCAGGATGTGTTTGGGCCTGTGTTAGGAGCTGCAGGGGAATAATTATAAGAACTGATAGTTATTGGGAGCTCGTCACGGAGCAGACATAATGCTGAATGTTTCACAGGCATTATGGGACTTCATGCTTGCCCTCCCACATGGGGCAGGCACCCTCCTCACCCCAATTTTACAATAGAAGGAATGGGAATGAACCAAGAGGAGGCAGGAACTTGCCCAGGGAGTCCCCGCCGGAAGTGACAGAGCCAGGGTTTACACCTGGGCCCCCACACTCAAGGGCCTATGCCTCAGCCCTGTCCATCCAGGGGCAGGAGATGAAGGTCCCTCCTGCCAGTCCCTTTTCTGAAACACTCATTAAACACCTTCAAAGACTCCCTGCTGCTCTTAGGACCCTGGCTTCTACCTCTATCCTGGCTTCAAGGCCCTGGCAATCAGGCCCCTGTGGCTTTAGGAGATAGTGGGACTAGCTCAGGTGTCACCCTGTCCCATCTGTGTCACCTTGTCCCATCTGTGTGAATCTCCAAGGCTGCACCTTCCATGAAGTCCTCCTACTTCTAATCCCTGACCACTTAGGTGTCCGTTCCTCATGTAATATCATCATGGTTTACTCCTGGTTGCTCAACCCCCTGGTCCCAGGGTCCCTCATGTTTGTCTCCCTGGCCCGGCGCAGTGTCTGGCGCCCAGTGGGGTTCAGCGCTCATTGGTTTGGTTACATCCAAATGCACCTACTGGGGGTGGGAGCAATCCCAGCAGATCTGGAATGGCAGTCAGCTCCACACGGGGGCCGCCACAACCTCAGGGATGACAGACCTGACTCTGAGAAGTGACATCTATATACATCCGTAATGCTGGACTCGGCAGCTCCCTAAGAGGCCCTTCCCCCATTAACAGAGAGTAATGGCTGCCAGCAGGTGATTTGGCGCCGTCTAATCCTAAATAGCAGTCATTAGCACTCGTCCTTTGTGGTTAAAGAGGACACAGCGGAAGGAAGAGTTTGAAAAGAGCCACTTTTCCCATCTTTCATTCAGTCGGTCACTGGACAAATATTTTATGCTGACTGCTGGGCGTGGAGGGTCGCCGATACTCGGCCAAGAATCCATCGATCAGACCCACTGTGAGGCCATGGGGCCCTCTCTCTCTCCACATAAAGTGTTTGTAGGTCAGCTGGGGGAAAACATTCCAGAGGCAGGCCAGGAAGGTGGGTATTGAACCTCACAGACCCCCACGGACAGTATATGAGGGGCCTTATACTGGTTCTCTAGAGTTTAAAATTAAGTTTTGTCAGAATTTTAGCTGTTATGACGCCCGCCTCCCCTCTTTCCCTCCTTCTTTCTGTGTTTCTTTTCTTCTTCTTTTTTTTTTTTTTCTTTTGTAGGTACAGGGACCATTTCACTGTTATCAGCATTATTTCTTATCCACTATTTTCTTTCCAACAATAAAACCCTCCTTGGTGTCTCCATTTATGAGGATATTCGGAGTTATTTGCATTCTGACAGCTTAAATCATATGTTTTAAGACTGGTCATGAGCAAAGCAGTAAATCTATGACTTAGCTTCAGCCCAAACAAATAATAAAAAAAGATCTCCCATCAAAGCAATAAACACTGGCAGGGCCGGTGACTCATTAGGGTTCAGGATTCATAATCGTGACGGACAAGTATTTTAATAAAAAGAGAAAGGGCAGTGGAAAACCCAAAAGTTTGTTTTTCTTCCTTTTGTTCACTCTTTTCTCTTTATCTAGGCCTCCTCGTTGTGATTTTAGATGATAAGTTCTCAGGGCGTGAGAGACCTGAGGCCTTCTGGTTTTGACTAGTACATTCGGTCAGAGACGTGCTTGTATGGGCAGAGGTAGAAGGAAAAGCAACACCGCCATAGGGAGGAATCACTGGGTGAGTCACAGCCACATCAAAGAGACTCCCACCTCCCACTCCATTTCCTTACCAACATCCCACCTTGTCTGGGGCCAAATTATCCTCTATTTCCAGAGCTCTGTGGCAATCCATGATTACTTATGGTTATCACCGTGGTACCTCTCTGTGTGCTCGAGTCCCCCAGCATGTGTGGATGTAGATACTGTAGCAGCTACTCCTGGGTGCGTAACAAATCACCCCAAATCTTGGCAGCGGAGAACAGTAAACATTTATCGTCTCACACAATGTCTGTAGGTCAGGAATGGGAGCATGGCTTAGCTGGGGGTCACTAACAAGTTTAAGTCAGGGTGTCTTTGGGTGCTGTTGTCATCTGAAGGCTTGGCTGGGACTGGAAAATCTGCTCTCAGGGGGGCTCACCCACGTGGCTGGCAAGTTAAGTGTTGGCTGTGGGTGGCATGTGGACCTCCCCACAAGGCAGCTTGAGTATCCTCACAACATGGTGGCTGGTTTCCTCCATGGGGAGTGATTGAGAAAGAACAAGACAGAAGCCCCGAGGCCTTACATGATCTAATGTCTGAAGTCATGCTGTCATTTCCACAATATCCCATTGGTTACTCAAGTCAGCTGTATTCAGTGTGGGAGGGGACCACGCCAGGATGTGAGAACCACTGGGGCCATCTTGGATATGAGCCGCCACAGATAACAGATCTTCCCCAAGCTCCCTATGAACAGGAAAGGAAATGCTTTGAAGGGCATCATGCACAAGCCACAACAAGGCCTGTCCCCATGTTTTCAGGGACTTTTCTATCAAGAAGGGAGGGAGAAAAGCTTGGCATATAGGTTGTATCTTGCATGCTTTTGCATATCAATTGGTGGGGCTATCTGGAGCAATGGAATGAGAAGGATGCTGAGCTCCAATCTGCGCTCAGCAGGAAAGCATGGTAATTGATTTGTGGTCCCTGCCACAGACACAGAAATGGGGACTAGTGACACGGATGCACCCTTATTACTCTGACTTACCATAACCAGGCTCTCCAGGGGACATAGAGCGATCAGATATAGTAACAAGCCGCAAGCCCTAATATGATACCAGGCAGAGTCACAAGACCCTACCACCAGACAGGTGTGGAGGTGATCATCCACTGAAGAGCAGCTTGAGAATAAACCTTCCCCACTAAAAGTCTGTCCGGGTCCCAGAATCACATGATCAAATCACAGTCTCATGAAACCTAGAACCAGAAACCTCCCTAGAGGCCATTAAGTCGAGTGTATTTCAAACAGTTTTTGACTTCAGAACCCCTTAAAAAAAAAAATCCCCTCCAGGACCACATCATACAAAACAGGTAAAGGTAGAATTGTTCGGGTGGAAGCAAAGCGGGGAACTCCGAGCCTGCCCATTCTGACTTCCCCTGGATCATCACAGGGAACTCTGAGGTGCCCCTGTTAAGGTTCCGTGGCGCATGGTTTGAAAACCGCTGTTTTACTCCATTTCCTCCATTTTACAGCTGAAACAACTGAGTCCAGGAGAGAAGCAGGGATGCCCAAGAACATGTTGGAGAGGGGCTCCTGGCTTAGTTTTTGCAGCGTTGGGTCTCTAGATACCCATTGCTTTAGAGAGGTGGAGGGGGATCTGTTTCCTCTGCCCCCCCCCCCCCCCCCCCCCCCCCCCCACCGGGGCCAGTGGGGGGCGGGGGGCCCCCCCCCCCCCCCCCGCCCCCAGGCAGCGGGACTGACGGACAGGTGGGCTGTGATGGGGATCCCCGCACCCGAGCGGGCAGCCAAGGCGAGAGCGAGAGCCCCGACACACGCGCATGCGCATGTGCGTTCCTGTCAAGCACGTCCGAACCCGCAAGACAGAATGACGCCGGGGATTTTTAAAGCCTAATGAGACCGTGTTCGGAGTCTGTTGTTACCTTTCCCTTCCTCGCGGAATGAAAGCAGCGGGCCGGAGCTTCTGTGCAGCTTCCACCAAGGGCTAATTTAGTTGTGATTTGTGGCAAACATTTACGGTTTAATAAAGTGACTTTCCGGTTGCTGTGTTTATCACAGCTCAAGTGAGGAGTCTCACCGGGGAAGCATGTGGGGTTGATAATTATTAAAATAAAAACACTTTGGTGAGCCATTTTGTCAAGCTCCTTCAGAGTGACTCAACCTCCCCGAGCCCAAATGTGAGAAAAGGGAGAGAAAGTGCAGGGAGGGGGAGGTTGTGCGCAGAGAGGGGGGTCTTGTCGGGAAGGGTCTCGGTGGCGCAGGCGAGCAGGGAGGACAGAGCCCCCCCCCCCCCCCCCCCCCCGTGTCGTGACTAAGGGAACCACCCCATGTGCCACCTCCTTAGACCACAGACCTGGCACCACTGTGATGATCACGCTATTTGCAACCATATGTTAATGACTTCGTTTCACTTTTTGTGGGTGTGTGTGGGTTCTAGGAGTCCACAGGTGCCTTGACTTCTGTGGGTTTTGGGGTATAGGCTTCATTCCAATAAATGGGGACCTACAACTCTCTGGAAATCAGAAATTTCTTTTTCTTTTCTTTTTTTTAAGATTTTGTTTATTTCTTTGAGAGAGAGAGAGAGTGAGAGCACCAGCAGATGGAGAGGGAGAAGCAGACTCCCCACTGAGCAGGGACCCCAACACAGGGCTCGATCTCAGGACCCTGAGATCATGACCTGAGCTGAAGGCAGACGCTTAACCCACTGAGCCACCCAGGTGCCCCAGAAATCTGAAATTTCTGATTGCAAATGGCCACAGGCTGAACTGTGGCTCCTTCCCAATTCACATGTTGAAAGTCCTAACCTCTAGGACCTCAGAATATGACTGTATTTGGAAATGAAGTCTTTAAAGAGGGAATTAAGGTAAAATGAGGTCACTAGGGTGGGCCCTCATCCAATTGGACTAGTGTCCTTATAAGAAGAGATTAGGACACAGACACACATGGATGGAAGGCTACTGAGGACACAGGGAGAAGCAAGTTATCTACACACCAAGGAGAGAGACCACAGGAGGCACCAGCCCTACTGACACCTTGATCTCAGACTTCCAGCCTCCAGAACCGAGAGAAAACCAATTTCTGTTGTTTGAGCCACCTGGTGTGTGGTGTCCTGTGGTATCCTATTATGGCGGCCCGAGCAAATAATACACAAATGACCGATGGAGATCTTTAAAGCAGCCTGTTTGTTCTCACTAAGTCAGACCCAGGGCTCACCTGTGAATGCTGAGGATGCTCAGGCCAGAAGAATTCTACTCTAAAGTCACATTAACCTAGATTTTAAAAGTAACATTGTTGAATGCTAAGTGAAATGAGACAATGGGAGAAAGACAATTATCATATGATCTCACTCATCTGTGGAATTTAAGAAACAAAACAGAGGATCATAGGGGAAGGGAGGGAAAAATAAAACAAGAAGAAATCAGAGAGGGAGACAAACCGTAAGAAACTCTTAATCATAGGAAACAAACTGAGGGTTGCTGGCTGGGAGGGGGTGGGGGGATGGGGTACCTGGGTGATGGGCATTAAGGAGGGCACTTGATGTCATGAGCACTGGGTATTATATAAGACTGATGAATCACTAAACTCTACCTCTGAAACTAATAATACACTATATGTTAATTAATTGAATTTAAATTAAAAAAAGAAAAAAAAGACTGATGAATCACTGAACTCTACCTCTGAAACTAATAAGACACTGTTAATTGAACTTAAATTAAAAAAATTAAAAAATTTATAATAACTTCATACGTGGGCTCATTGTAAACTATTAAAATGTTTATAAAGAAAAATAAAAATAAAAATAAATTTTAAAAAGGTATCTTACATACAAAAAATTTTTAAAAATAAAATTTTTCTAGTGTATTATTCTTTTTAGAAAAAATAATACTTGCTAACTCTATATTTAACAACTAGATGCATACTAATTAAAAAGCATTACTTTATTTTTTAAAAAGTATTACTTTAAATATTGTCTGTCCCATAAAAATGTTAGATCTAAAAAAATCAGCTCCAAATGGGAATACTTCTCTTTGTGGACTCAGGAAAAACCTCTATAAATTTTGCTAAATATTTTCTTATGCAATAAAACACATTTCCAAATAAAGGGGAAAAAAAAAACATTGTTGAAGACAGCAAATTTTTCAGGCCCCTGAGGACCGTTGCGGAGATAAGGCTCCCTTCTGAGAGCTGTTGTCTCCTTCACCCAACACGGGAGGAGGCCGGAGGAATATTAATATGTCTTCAAATTCATTCATTATTCATTTGTTCATTGAGTCTTTCAACAAACAGTAATTTAGCACCTAGCCCCATAGCCTACGAGCGTTGACTCCAGCCAGCATAGGAATTTCTTCTCAAAATGTGGTCCTTAGGGCTTCTTTTAAAAACTCCAGACTTGGAGGCCCCACCTCAGGGCTGCTGAGTCAGCATCTCCAGGGAATCTGCTTCTGGAGCACACTTTCTGTGTATCCCCGGTGCTGGTCATTTGGTCTCTGCACAGACACAGCGGGTGACAGGCTTGCCACCTCCCGAGGGGGCCTGTCTCACGTGACACGGTGTGCATTTCTTCCTCTTGGAGCTGAAACCCGCGTCCTGCGGCTTCTACCCTGGGGTCCTGGCTGCACCTTCCAGGTCTCCCTGTCTTCCTCCTCCCAGCACACTTCTGGGGCCTGAGGACACTCATGTGAGCCGCTACAGTGGGCAGGAAGGGAAAGAAGCCAGCTAAGGGCAGAGCATGCGTTGGGGGGAGAAAGAGAGAGACCAGAGAGAAGGTGCTAGAGGACAGTCGGTGTCTCCATTCCCGCAGAGGGGAGCGATGAGGAGAGAAGCAAAATGGGAGGCGATATTTTACAATCTTCACCTTCCTGCTCTTCTTTTCTGGACGACGTTAGGGGCGTTCAGGCAGACTCGGGATGAATTAGGATGGTTGAGGCTGAGTTTCCAAGGGAAATTCAGCTTCAGCTTCCAGAACAGGCTTTTGAAGGGCACTCAGGAAATGATCCTGGTGAGAAAAGCCGAGAAGTTTCCAAAAGAGTGCCACCCAATAGAAACAGAATATGAGGGGCACCTGGGTGGCTCAGTTGGTTAAGCGGCTGCCTTCGGCTCAAGTCATGATCCTGGAGTCCTGGGGTCAAGTCCCGCATCGGGGGCCCTGCTTGGCAGGCAGTCTGCTTCTCCCTCTAACCCTCTCCCCTCTCATGTGCGCTCTCTCTCTCTCTCAAATAAATAAATAAAATCTTAAAAAAAAAGAAAAAACAGAACATGGGCCACATCGGAAAAAAAAAGGAATATATCTAAAATATATAATATGTATGTGATAGATGTATCTAAACTATTTCTAAAGGAGATCAGTACACTAATCAATACGATAACTCAGAATGGAGACTTAAAAATTATTTTGGAATCCGAGGTGTATCCGACGCACACTTACAGCGCTTACCAGTTTGGATGAGCCACTAGTCAAGTGCTCAGTAGCCCCATGTGGCGAGGCCACCGTGTTTGACAGTGGAGTTCTTGATGATCAGACGGGAAGGCCAGATACACAGGGCCGGGGGTTTCAGCCACACCAGGTGCTCTGAGTGAGCAGGGGGGTGACTCGCTGCCCTCCCCACCCCCAGGGACAAGGGGCAGAGGGGATAATGCAGGCTTGTGGGTGGGGTGGGGTCTGACCACAGAGGAGTGCCAGGGGGAGGTCAGGTGAGTGACGCCCAGTTTAAGGGGTGCCCAAAACTCAGCAATTAAGGTAAGCAATATTTTAATGCAATGTTTTAAAAAAAATCAAAAGGTATGCAAAAAAAAAAATCTACGATGAGTAAGATATTAAAATTATAAGAACAGGACCAACACTGCCTGGGCCTTCACTAGCCTTACTCACCTCCCCCCAACCCCAGCCCCTTCGGATTCGTGGGTCTCACAGCCTCGTGTCTTCTCTCCCTCTCAGGTCTGTGGTTCCGGAGGACGGCCCACAGCCCTGGCTCTGGGGCTGGGCTGGTGACCCAGGCCTTTCCAATGGAAGTCACCATTTGTGTTAATTATCTATTCCCTCAAACTCACTGGCTTCACGGAATGAAGAAAGCGTGTATAATCCCCTGGTTTCTGTAGCTCAGGGATTCGGGAGCGGCTGAGCCAGGTGGTTCTGGCTCCGGATCTCTCCCGAGGCTGCAGTCAGGTGATGAGGGAGCACCTTCCATGAGGTTCTCTCGTGTGGCTGCCGTGTTGGTGGCAGCTGGTGGCAGGAGGCCTCAGTTCACCACAGAGCGGCTGGGGCGGCCTTATGACACGGCCGCTGGCTTCGGCTGGAGTGGGAGGTCTAAGACGTACAAGGCGAAGCTACAGTGTCCTTTATGACCGATCTCCGAAGTCACGCTCCCTCATTTCTGCAACATCCTCTTGGTGACAAGGACCAGCCCTGTGTCCGTGGAGCGGGGATTACACGGTGGGAATGCCAGGAGGTGAGAAAACCCCTTCAGTTTCAGGAGTGCATGTGTGGCCCATGCTGGTTCCAGAACTTTCTTTGAAGTCCCTGGGAGAGAGGTGGTCTTCTTTGCAGCAAGGCTGGTAACTAGGTAGAAGGCCTGCATAACGCTGACTCTAGAGTGGTTTCTCGGGCTTCCTCATGCCTTGAGTATTTATTTAACATGCATTTTTTTATTATACAAATAAATTCTTTATAGAAATATTTTAAGATTAGTCCTAATCTTGTCGCTTAGGGGGAATGCTTGCTAACATCTTGGTGTATTTCTTATTTTCTTCCCCTTGGTCTCTGTCTGTCCATATCTGTCTGGCTTTCTTTCTCTCTTTTCCCACCACCCCCCCATCCATCATCCTTTTTATAGCAAGACATTTAAGCTGATCTCGTGGCTGTACATCTTCTGTGGCATAAAACTAAAAATAATAGCTAATGAGTCACGGTATCTCCAGGCTCTGGCTCCCCAGGAACCTCAATGGTTGGGGGCTTGCAGCAGTCTCATTATGACTCCAGAAGAACCACCAGGTTCTACCTGTTCCCCCAGGGGGCTGACAGGACACCACAGGGGCCTCGGCCTTCGTTGGGGTCAGTGTTAGAGTCCGGAGGCCCCACCCAGCATAATGACTCGGGGGGAGTGGGCTACCTGCCCCTAAGCCTGTGGCAGATCTGGCTGCGGGTCTGGGGGACTGGGCAGCTATGAATACTGTGAGTCCCAGGGCCTGGGGCAGGCTGGCCTTCGGGGGGAGGTGGGTGCTCACGTTTGCCCTTCTGCCCTGGCTTCTAATGCTTGGTCTCTTCCCTGGGGTCAGCTACATAGTGGGGATGACTGGATCAAATTCCAGTGGCCTCTGATGGCAGCTGGATTGACAGAATTGTGGACTGACGGACTCTCCTGACCCCACCCACCCTCTTGGTGATTCTGCTCTCTTGGTTTCATCTTCTGGTAGGGCACTCCTCCCCCAGGCCTTGGCAAAGCTGAGGGCCCGCTCCCGCCGATGTGCACAAACCTTCTGGCCCAGCCGGAACAGGACAAGCAGAGAGAGGGGCTGGCGGGCCCAGGTAGAGCCTGGGGCTCCTGGTCTGGCTCGCAGCACACCTGATTCCAGCCTCTTTCCAGCCCAGCTCTCCCTCCTCCCACCCCTTTACTTTTGGTGCCATCCACCTTCAGGTCCCACTGGCTCATGGCCACACCCCAACTCAGAGTCACTCCTGTCCCTCCAGCCCTCTCTCAGGACCCTCATCACTAATTGCTATAATCATTCTCCACCACATCTGAATTTATACTAACGAGGTGACTCAGGGTGGGCCCCTAGGTAGCTTCAGGGTGGGGGCTGGTCCCAGAAAGACTAAATATGGGATCAGGTGGTGGGAGAACTTTCAGCCTCACCACCCCCACTGCCTCTGGGGAGGGGAATGGTGCTGGAGATTTGGGGTATAAAAATGCAACAGCCCCTGGGTTGGTGAGCACGCTGACTCACTGGGAGGGAGGTGTGCCCGGGGAGGGTATGGACGCTCTGCACTCTGTCCCCCATACCTTGGCCCGCATGCCTCTTCCATGGCTGTACTGGAATTGTCTCCTTTACAATAAACCAGTAAATGTAAGCCAAGAGTTTACCGAGTTCCATGAGTTGTTCTAGTGAATTATCATCCCCGAGGAGGAGGTGCGGGCCGGTCAGCCGGAAGCACAGGTGGCCCCTGGGACTGGTGACTGGTGTCTGAAGGAGGGGGGCCAGCTTGTGGGGCTGAGCCCTTCACACATGGGCTCCGTGCCAACTCTGGGAGTCAGTGTCAGAATAGGACTGAATGGTGGGACACCCGGTTGGTGTGTGGAAAGTCGGAGAACTGGATGGTGTCAGAAAAGACATCACACTTGTGGTGTCGCAAAGAAAAAGAGACATCAGGCAGTGCGTGCAAACGGGGACATTTGGGAGAGGATATGAGGGAGCAGCCGGGAACCGGGCGGCTTCCGATGTGCAGCGACCCTGTCCCGCTCCCGCCCCGGGGCTGCACACATTTGCGCCCCCCAGCGGCCGGGGGCGTGGGGCTGTGATGGCCAGGCTGAAGACCCTGACGCTTCGGTCGGAGAATTTCATCGAATCAATCCAACCGGCAGCCTCCCCAAGCGTTACCCTCTCTCTTTTGTTGTTGATGAGATTCTGATGCTAACTCCACCCAAATGTGTCTCACGCTGCACATATTTGGAAACTGGCTTTTTATGTTGCTCATTTAGAGAAGAAGGAAGTCTTCCTTGGAACACAGGTTGTAATTATTAAGTCACAGCCAAGGAAAAGCGGCCAATGTCTCAGGTTTGCAAGGAAGCGGGCACTAAGCTATTAATTTGAAATCTAGTATATCAAGGCCATCGGTAACCTCACCCCTCTGTTCTTGCCGTGAGAGCACATTCCCGCTCAAGCGGGGATCCGTTTTTCATCCAGATAATCCTTGGCTCTGTCAAAGTCCTAATATGACCCCCTCCCCTATCTCAGCACGAGTTCTGGCCAGGAGAAACAAAGAAATTTCTGGTCTCAAATTCTTCCCCTGAGCTAAGTAGGCCAGCATTCATCAAGAAGTGCACAGAATTTGTTTCCTTGAAAAAATTGGTTTGGCTTCCTTCTTGTTCATTCAAAGAAAGAATGTGTCTGCCAAAGGAGAAGGGAAAGGAGAGGATGAGGGACAGAACAGGGAAGAAAGGAAGGGAGGAAGGGAGGAAGCAAAGTGGTTGGAGGCTCTATTTGGCTTAGTGCATGGGCTGTAACGCCAAACACGTCTGGATTGGGGGGTGGGACACAGTCAGAGACCCTGGGACCTCTCACGTGTCCTATGACATCTCAAAGTCTGTTTCCTCACATATAAAATGTGAGTTATCAAATCTGCTCCACAGGATTGTTACAGGGCTTAAAATAGGAAAGAGACAAGAAATGTCTACGATAAAAAAAAAAAGTAATTCAGGGAAAAAAAATGGGCAAAAGATTTGGGCAGACCCCCAAAGCAAGTACAGTTGACCCTTGAACAACACGGGTTTGAATTGCACGGGTCCACTAATATGCAGATTTTTTTTTCAGTAAGTACAGTACAGTTCTGTAAATGTATTTTTGTTCCTTCCTTATGATTTTCTTTTTTTTTTTTTTTTAAGATTTTATTTATTTATTTGACAGAGAGACACAGCGAGAGAGGGAACACAAGCAGGGGGAGTGGGAGAGGGAGAAGCGGGCTTCCCGCTGAGCAGGGAGCCCGATGCGGGGCTCGATCCTGGGACTCCAGGATCATGACCTGAGCGGAAGGCAGACGCTTAACGACTGAGCCACCCAGATGCCCCTTTCCTTATGATTTTCTTAATAACATTTTCTTTTCCCTAGCTTTATTGTAAGAATACGGTATACAATACACACAGCATACCAAATATGTGTTAATTGATTGTTTACGTTACCTGTAAGGCTTCTGGTCCGCAGTAGGCTATTAGTAGTTAGATCGGGGCGGGGGGGGGGGGGGGGAAAAGGGGGGTGGGGGGGTTGGGGGGGGGGGGGGGGGGGGGGGGGGGGGGTCAAAAGTGACATGGGGACTTTCAACTGTGGGAGTGGGAGTTCGGGGTCGGCCCCCTTAATCCCTGCCTGGTGCAAGAGTCAGCTGAGCACAGATGATCAATAAGCCCATGAAAAGATGCTCAGCATCATTAGTCATCAGGGAAATGCAAATTAAAACCACGAGGACACACGATTACGCACCTATTAGGGCAGCTAAAATAAACAATATTTTTAAAAGGAGAGAATGACGGCACCAAATGCTGGCGAGGGGGGCGCCTGGGTGGCTCAGCCAGTTAAGCGTCTGCCTTCGGCTCAGGTCATGATCCCGGGGTCCTGGGATCGAGCCCCGCATCGGGCTCCCTGCTCAGCGGGAGGCCTGCTTCTCCCTCTCCCACTCCCCCTGCTTGTGTTCCCTCTCTTGCTGTGTCTCTCTCTGTCAAATAAATAAATAAAATCTTAAAAAAAAAGAAAAACTTAAAAAAAAATAAAAAACAAATGCTGGTGAGGATGTAGAGCTACCACATCTCAGTTGTTGTTGGCACAGCCGCTCCGGGGTACAGCGTGGCGGTTTCTTAAAAACTTGAAGCCAGGCTTTCTCACTCTGAGGCCTGCTGACGTTTGGGCCTGATAGTGCTCTGCCTCGGGGCCTGTCATATGCACCCACCGTGTGACAGCCAAAGATGGCGTCAGCACCGCCAGGTGTCCCCTGAGTGTCAAGAGCATCCCCCGCCGAGAACCACTAAGTTAAAAGTACTTAGCATTTGACCCAGCCATCTCGATCCTGGGCATTTATCCAAGAGAAATGAAAACTTATGTCCACGCAGAGGCCTGTGCTCGGATCTCCATGGCAAGTCTAATCATAATTGCCCAAACCTGGAAATGACCCAAGTGTCCCTCAACCGGGGAGTGGATAAACAAACTGGTACATATGTAAAATTGCATATGTATTAGGCTGAGAAAAGGAGCCAGACCGGAAAGGCGACATGCCGTATGATTCCATTTATACGACAATCTGGAGAAGGCAAAACTCTAGGGATGGAGAGCATGTCCGTGGTTGCCGGGGTGGGGCAGGGGGAGCGGGCGATTCCAAAGGGGTGCGAGGGAATTCTGTAACACAATGGAAATGCTCTAGATCTTGTGGTAGCACAGGCTGTAGGTGTTTGTGAAAAGTCTTAGAACTGTCCAAGCAGAGAAGCGAATTTTATTGTATGTAAATTATGCTTCGATAAATCTGATCTCAAAAGAAAAAAAAAAAAAAAAAAAAAAAAACCAAAAAGACAGGAGAAAAGGAAGACGGGAGATGGCAAAAGGGGTGGGGGAAAGAGAGAGAGAGGAAAGAAAAAGATTGAAAATCACAATCCCCAGTGTTCAGGTGGCAAACAGTCAACGAACTTTCTAAATCATCACTGTTTTTAAAAACGGAGAGACAGGGCGCCTGGGTGGCTCAGTTGGTTAAGCGACTGCCTTCGGCTCAGGTCATGATCCTGGAGTCCCTGGATCGAGTCCCGCATCGGGCTCCCTGCTCGGCAGGGAGTCTGCTTCTCCCTCTGACCCTCCCCCCTCTCATGTGTTCTCTCTCATTCTCTCTCTCTCAAATAAATAAGTAAAATCTTTAAAAAAAATAAATAGGGGCGCCTGGGTGGCTCAGTCGTTAAGCGGCTGCCTTCAGCTCAGGTCGTGATCCCAGGGTCCTGGGATCGAGCCCCCACATCAGGCTCCCTGCTCTGTGGGAAGCCTGCTTCTCCCTCTCCCACTCCCCCTGCTTGTGTTCCCTCTCTCGTGCTGTCTCTCTCTGGCAAATAAATAAATAAAATCTTTAAAAAAAAAATAAAAAAAATAAAAAAAATAAATAAATAAAAAAATAAAAACGGAGAGACAAGAAGACAGGGATAGTTGGGAAAGTCCTGCACCAGGGTCCCTCTCTCTCTGCTCCTCCCCTCCCCCTGCTCATGCTCTCTCTCTCTCCTCTCTAATAAATAAAAAAAGAAGAAGAAGAAGAAGAAAAGTCAATGCTAAATTCTGGGTCTTCGTAGCCAGAGCTATACCCCTCTGTGGATTTCATGAACTAACGGAAAATAAAGACAGCCTCATCTATTTCATTAAGAGATGCAGTTCTGACAAAATTTTATTTTTATGCTTATAATTTTTTTATAAAAATGTGTAATGAATTGGTTTTGATAAATTGGATACTCATAAATGTACTGTTAGCTCAAACCAGGAGAAAAAAAATTTTTTTAACTCCCGAGCTTTATGGTCATAGGTAATTAAAAAATGTAATTTTAACTTCTGTACTTTTTGTTGAGAGAATTATGATAGGATGATTAATAAAATACTTTCAAGCATAAAAATATATTACATTAAGACGCAATTCTGTGGGAGAAATGGGACGGAAATAGAAGTTCAAGGAGAGACACGGAAGTTGCAACATTTTTGACTATTTAAAAAAGACTTGTTGTGTATCTTCTAAATGAACGATGATGGATATTGAATTGCTACGGCATTCAGATTTCATTGGATACATTGAAAGGAGTGATTTCATAGTGTTATTTTTACAGTATTAATATTTGCAAAGCATAAGACAGTTTATCCTTTGCAACCATTTCAATTCATGAAAAAATTTGATGTCAGCTAAAAATAGGTGAGGATATAAAGTGTTTCTTTTTGGTGGTGGAGGAAGGTACATAAGAAAATAATAATAATAGGGCACCTGGGTGGCTCAGATGGTTAAGCATCTGCCTTCGGCTCGGGTCGTGATCCCAGGGTCCTGGGATCGAGTCCCGCATCGGGCTCCCTGCTAGGCGGGGAGCCTGCTTCTCCCTCTGCCTCTGCGTCTCTCTCTCTCTCTCTTACTCTCATGAATAAATAAATAAAACATTAAAAAAAAAGAAAATAATAATAATAATAATAATGAAAGATGACTGTTGGGGGACGTGGGTGGCGCAGTCAATTAAGGGTCCGACTCTTATTTTCGGCTCAGGTCATGATCTCAGGGTTGTGAGATTGAGCCCTTAGTTGGGCTCTGCGCTCATTGTGGAGTCTGCTTGAGATTCTCTCTCCCTTTCCCTCTGCCCCTCCCTCTGCTCACATGCTCTCTCTTTCTCTCTCTCAAATAAATAAAATAAATCTCTAAAAAAATATGATTGTCCTCAGAGAATTCCTTGAGACTCTTACCTTGGGACCATTAACTCTTCTTTTGCAAAAAGTGCTAACAAGCCTCAGTTGCATCACTTTCCAGCCCACAGTTACCAGAAGAGTCAAAATAAGGGTAAGTGGGGGGGGGGTGTCTGCCTGTAGGAGGGATGCCTACAGATGCAAACAATAGCTACCCTGGCAGGAGGAAGGAGACAGGAAAATTAAGAACCCGGACATTATAGGTGTCCGGTGCTTTCAGCTTGGAGCAGACACCTTGCCACATTTCCACCTCACGCTGGTCCAGTGACACAGCAAGAATCATGTGACAGCCATCACTGTGTTAGCTGCAAAAGGCTGACCTCGCTCCCGTCTCAAGACACTGCTGGAGAATACGTAACACATTTCAGAAACATTTTCATAAAAGCTCTAAAGAAGTAGGCATTTAAGAGGGCAAGGTTCCAGTCTTCAGAAAAAGTTTACTCCAACAAACTCTGGTCCACAAGCTTTGCTTGACAGCTCGCTTACTCCAGTACTGCTTGCTGACGGAGTGTCTGTATGGGACACGGCCCTTCTGTCCCCAGGGGGCTGCACAGAGCAGGTTCCACGGGCCATCGGTCAAGCTTCCAGGGATCACGAGACAAGCACGTGGACGAAGTTCCTGGGGGAGAATCAGAGCATGGCTTCTGGGCTCAGGCTGAGGGGTCAGGTTCAAGGGGATTATGCTGAATATCTGGGTGGGTCCTTAAATATAATCATAGGTGTCCTCGGAAGTAGGAGGTGGAGGGAGCTCTGACGCAGGGGGAAGAGAAGGCGACATGAAGGCAGAAGCCGAGATTAGCCGAGGAACACCAGCCACCTGGAGCTGGGAGGGGCAAGGAGCAGGTTCTCCCTTAGAGCCTTCAAGCGGAGGGCAGCTCTGCCCACACCAAGATTTCGGCGCAGAGATATTGATTCCTGACTTCTCCAGAACTGTGCGAGAATAGATTTCTATTGTAAGCCACCAAACTTGTGCTAATTTGTTGTAACGACCACAGCAATGAATACGCCTCTCACGTACACCACCTGAATGGAATCTTTGACTCAGGGTCTGCGACTGGGGGATCCCAGCCTCTGACAGCAGACATGGGGCGCTGGGCACATGGGTCCTGATGCGTGTGTTCCAGAAGGCTGAGGGTCCAGAAGTCCGACCCCGGGGCTGGGGGCCCAGCCATACAGCAGGGGGCAGAAGCCTCATTCCCTGGTGAACAGCAGGAAGTCTGGACGCGTGATCCTGGAGAGCCCGGAACAGCACTTCTCCAAGTCCAACCTGACCTGCCTCAAAAATGCAGATTCCTGCACCCAGGACTGAAGAATCAGCATCTCTGGAGGTGAGGATCAGGAGTCTGCCTTTCTAACATGCTCCCCAAAATGTCGTCATAAGAGAGATTCAGAAGGATGCCTGGCACACAAGAGGAGACCACAAGATCCAGAGGCAGAAATTGGAGTGATGCAGTCACGAGCCAAGAATGCAGGTAGCCATCGGAGGCTGGAAGAGGCAAGAAACAGATCTTTCCCTAGAGCCTCTAGAAGGAGTGCAATCCTACCAGCACCCCGATTTTAGGCCCATGAAACGGATTCCAACTTCTGTCCTCCAGAATGGTGAGACAATAAATTTCTGTTGTGTTAAGCCACCGAGTCTGTGGTTATTTGTTATAACAGCCCCGGGCAACCCATACAGGTAGGTACCCTTATTATGCCCATTTTGCAGACAAGAAAACTGAGGTTCAGAAATGCTGTGTCAGGGCTGACTTTCCCTCCCTACTCTCTGCAGGGTGCTTGCTCCCACAGCAGCTGACTCAGACATGCAGGCCAGGCTGGCAGTGAAGGACCCCTCAGATCACAGGAGGTGCTCATGACCTTGGGCCTCCTCCCAGACACTGCCCAGCCTGCTGGAGCCATAAGACCTCCACTTTAAGGCAGGTCTTTGAACACCTATGGAAAATCATTTCAACACATGCAATGCAAAACTTTTGACTCCTGGGGACCCGAATCACCCGAATTTTGATGAAC
This sequence comes from Phoca vitulina, assembly GCF_004348235.1. Taxonomy (NCBI): domain Eukaryota; kingdom Metazoa; phylum Chordata; class Mammalia; order Carnivora; family Phocidae; genus Phoca; species Phoca vitulina. Next base: position 5,595,932 of record NW_022589782.1, on the reverse strand, counting down.
TGAGCAGATGACGAAGTCCCACGGGAACACTGGCCCCTCAGCCCAGAGGGGCATGCCTTTAAGCCAAAAGCAAATCTTTTCGTAGAGAAACTTGCAAGGGCAACGGCGAATCTTGACCTACTAGCAGTTTCTTTATGACCACAGCTTCAGTGGATGCAGGATTCATTTACAAACCATATCTTCAAGAACCAGGATGAACAATTTTAATTAACAAAGCCATGATAGCCAGGGACGGAGTTGGCCTCAGAGACCCACAGAAGGGCTGAAGGGAGGTACAGGGCAGTCGAATGTTAGCAGCTACTAAGAAGGTTTGGAGAGGTTGGCACCTAAAAAAAAGGCTGAGGCATCCAGGGAACCGCCGTGGCAGGCACAGGGACCCCGGGTGTGGGGGGGTGGGGTGGGCAGTCACATTCTAGAGAAATCATCATGGGGCGGGGGGGTGTAAGACATTAGGTTCACTGAGGTCCTCAAGCCGGGCATATATAGTTTTTTAAATTTACTATTTAATAAGCATAAAATATGAGGCAGATTTTTTTTTTCCTGAGGGGAAAAATCACATTTTTTTTTTCCACAAAAAGAAAACCTCTTTGTTGATCAGATATTTTAGCCAATTAAGAAAATTAACTTCTGAACTTGGTTAAAAAGTCATTGCTAGCTGGGGAATTAAAAAAAAAAACAAACCAAACCCACCTTTCTTTTTATTAAGGAGAATTTCAAATACAAATAACAGAGAAAGTGAATGTCAAGTACCCCCCTCTTAGCTTCAATAAATGGCCAACTCATGGTCATTCCTATAACCTGGAGAAACTCAGCCCATCCGACTCCATGTGGCTTCTATTTCCCTTGCTGCAGTGACCTCTAGCTTAGGAACTTCTGATCAGTCCATCACGTAGGCATGTAAATTATCAAAAGAATTTTGCTTACAGCTCAGATGGGCAAAAACTGTTTTTTTTTTTACCCAAAGTCTACCTCACCCGAGGAGATAAGACAGCATGGCCGGATTCCTGTACCCAAAGATCAACTGACTGAGGACATAGAAGTTACCCGACCCTCCTCCAATGTCTACAGAAGTCAATCACCTTTTGACTCCAACCCCCCACGTATCCCCCTTAATGCGGACATAAAAGCAGCTTGGATTTCACGGCAAGAGGACTTAGTTCTTTGGGACAAGAGCCCACCATCTCCTTGGTGTGCTGGCTTTCTGAATAAAGATGCTTTCCTCACCCTAACATCTTGCCTCTTGACTACTGGCCCGTCGTGCTGGAAGCAGAACGAGCTTGGGGTTTGTTATGTTCCTGTTCCATCTCTGCCCCACCATCCCCGTCCTGGGCTGTTTTGAAGCGAACTCCAGACCATCATCTTTTACTAGTAAATATTTCAGTACTGTGTCTCTAACAGATAAGGACTTGCTTTTTAAAAAAAGCATAGCCACATCATCCTCATATCTAAAAAATTAACTATAAGTCCCCAATATCATCAAATAGTTTGAAGCATTCAAATTTCTCATGTCCCCAGTTCTCTTAAAAATGTATATATTTTCTACAGGCTGTTTAGATCAGGATCCAGATGGTCCACATCTGGATCATCCTACGTCTCTTTTATTCTGGAGGATTTCCCCTCCCTGGATCTTCTTTACTTTTCCCGCTCCTTTGTGATTTACTTGTTGGAGAAACTTGGTTGCTGGTTCTGTTGGATTCTCCCGTCTGGATTTTGCTGATGGCAGCTGCCTGGTGTCCCGTAACCTATTCCCCTGTCCCCTGTATGTAAGTTAATCAAGTAAATCCAAGACCTGTCAGATTCAGGCTGAGTTTTTGGCAAGATCACTTCATGAGTGACAGCGTGTCCTCCCATCAGGGGCATGTTTTGTGTCAGATGGCATCTTTTTAAGATCACATCATTGCTTGGGTTGCAATATCTATGCATTCTTCTGTGCGTACAAGCTGGAAGATTTCTACAAAGAAAAAAATGCCCCTAACCATCTGGTTATTCTCAGGGAATGTTTATTCAGAAAGAGCAGGATGAATGCTTGATATTTTTTCCTGCCTTTGTTGACCGATTTTCAAAATCATTGGTTCTTTCAATCAATGTAATTATTTTTCTCACGGATGCTCAAAATTCCCTCTCTTAAGAAAGCAGATATTTAGTGAGGACCATGGAAAAAAGCACAAAGCAAAGAGTTCAGCTGGGATGAGTTTGGTGGAGAAATCGCTGATTGGGGGTTCTGCTCTTCAGACATGAAGATTTTATATTTGAAAAGTCTGCTCGATCTAATTTGTCATCAGCATATTTAACACTCTCGAGGGAGAACTCTCAAAGATTGTTATGCCTCAGATGCTTGATCTTAGTTTTGGAACAACCTCAGAATAAAGCAACTCACCTTTTATACTAAATTACCCTGTTGCGTTAAATTCAGTAATTTCTGGCTCTTCTTTCAACCGCCACACAAAGCTATGTGCTTGGATTTGGTGTATAAATGATATCTTTGTAGTGAAAATTATCAGTGAAACCTGCTTTAATTGCATTACAGAGAACTGGATCATTTTGCCAAAACGTTGTACTTTGGCAAAAAAATATCTAAATGTCTTTATAATTTGGAATGCTGTATTATGGGCTGGTTCTGTTAATGTTGCAGTTTGAACCCAACCAGAACACAAAAGTCATTTCCCGAATTTTGAAACGCTATGAACTTAAACTGAGAAACAGCTGTTCATATCTTCAATGCATTCTCCTCGCCATGTGACAAATCATTCCCTAGTAATTGCTGTAACATTGATCCGTTTATTTAATTTAAATGCTTAACTACGTTTTCCTTTTTGAAATAAATGGGACCTCATGAAGTATTTCTTTACATGAAGTCCTGTACATGGTGTGATTAATTTCCTGCCTTGATATGAAACACAAATCCCAGCTATTAATAATCCAGTGGCATGAGGGAAAAAAAATCACTAATCATAAAGTGAAAATGCCCTGAAGCTTTTATTTATGGGAAATCCTTCTTTCTGGTGTCGAAGGGTCAGCTGGATTCCCCAAAACACAATTCAGTAAAAGTAATTTGTTTCACTGGCAGAACATCTGAAATTAAACAGTGTTTCTGACACCAAATTATTTCTGTAATTTTGATGTGGCATATGGAGTATTTTTTTTTTTTTTTAAGATTTTATTTATTTATTTGACAGAGAGAGACACAGCGAGAGAGGGAACACAAGCAGGGGGAGTGGGAGAGGGAGAAGCAGGCCTCCCGCTGAGCAGGGAGCCCGATGCGGGGCTCGATCCCAGGACCCTGGGACCATGACCTGAGCCAAAGGCAGACGCTTAACGACTGAGCCACCCAGGTGCCCCTGGAGCATTCTGTTAAAAGGAAATCAGGCCTTTCCTTTAATTTGCAATGCTTAATGTAAGTGGTAAGTTTTGACTCCAGTGTATCATGGAACAGCTAATGAATGCTTATCTGTGAGCCACCGAGATGGATGATCACTGGCTTATGTGAAAATTAGTCTCTGTCTACTTGAAATATCATTTGGTTTGAGATTTTAAAAATACATTTGAAAAAGAAGCTCAAATCTTAAGGTTTGTGGATCTTTTTTTGTAACCATCATAACATTTCAGCCAAACAGAAGATGCGCACTGGCTGGTCTCTGATATGAGGTTGGCTCGTGGATGTCCCATGTGCTAAGCTTATTCGGGGAAAAGCTGTGATGCTCTCATGGTAGCATCTTTCTAAACATTCCTGTATCGTGTGTAGTTCTCAACCATGCGATCTGTGGCAAATTACATATACGTCTTTTGTTTTGAGAGGCAGTCACCCTGTTGATAAGTAGCTATCAGATGTGGCCTCTCCCATTAAGATGTAGCCAGCACACACAATGGAAACAGAATCCACGGATCCATTCTCTAACAAGTGAGCAACTGATTCAACCCACCATGACCCATGGAAGGAACAAACGCCACGAAGAACAAGGACCCGACGACTGGGCTGTGCGCCCTGCAGCTACCACCTCTAAGATCTGTGCACCTGGGTCACAGGGCACCTGCCAGCTCCCCAGAAGCACTGCCTGTGGGCTTCTCTTTGTACCCGACTTGCAGGAGTCCCAGAAATGGGTGGCACCCTGTGGCCAAGCAGCCCATCCTCCCACAAGCAGGCTGCTCAACTCCCCCTTGGGTCACTGGGCTCCGTGTCCCTGGGCAGCCGGGTCTGGCTAGCAGGCCATGGGAGTGCTTGGTGAAGGTGGGGGCGATCCTCCCGCTCTGGCCACAGCCCCTCAGCATCTCTACCTTTGAGCCACAGGCCCCCACGTGCTGGGTTCTGCAACACAACGCACCAGCTTCTCCTGTCCCCATGAGTCTCAATCTCCTGGCAGGCCTGGTCTGTCTGGCCTCCCTCACCTCACCTCCTGCTCCTACCTGCTACCTGCCAAGCCAGGAGCCACAATGCCCTCGGGGCCCCCAGTGGTGGAAGGGTAAACCCTACTGTATAACAGAATTAATTTTCTCATGGTTCTAGAGGCTGGCAGCACTGGTTTCTTCTGAGGCTTCTCTCCTTGGCTTGTAGACGGCCTCCTTTTCCCTGTGTCCTTGCATGGTCTTCCCTCCATGTACCTACGTATGTCCTGATCCCCTCTTCTTATAAGGACACCAGTCAGACTGGAGTAGAGCCTGCCCCATGACCTCATTTAACTTTAATTACCTCTTTAAAGACTCTATTTCCAAATACAGTCACATCACATTCCGTAGTACTGGGAGTTAAGATTTTAACATGTGAATGGGTTGGGGGGGGGCACAATTCAGCCTATGACACCTACCGTAAGTCTCTTGTATGCATAGTTCTTAGAAATTCTGCTGCTCTGGGCACCTGGGTGGCTCAGTGGTTAAGCAACTGCCTTCGGCTCAGGTCATGATCCCGGAGTCCCGGGATCGAGTCCCACATTGGGCTCCCTGCTTGGCAGGGAGTCTGCTTCTCCCTCCGACCCTCTCCCCTCTCATGCTTTCTCTCTCTCTCAAATAAATAAATAAAATCTTTAAAAAAAAAAAAGAAATTCTGCTGCTCTGATCGAAGCCTGACTAATACGCCACCACCCCATTTTTTGTGTCTTCCCGTTTTCACCCATTTGGTGTTTCTGCGTGTGTTTGGGATGGCACGTTTGGGTCAGTGAGTTGTATGCTCCTCTAGGGCATCTTCTCTGTCATCTTCTCTCTCACCGTGTTCCTTTGAATAGTCACTCCACAAACCCTTGCTGAGCACCTACTAACATCAGGCCCCATGCTAGGCTCCAAGGACTTAGTAATCAAGAAGGCGGCCCGTCGTTTGCATTCAGTAGGGTGGACAGACAGTAAATCACACATCAATCTCTGAACGTGATCACTTCAGACGGTGGTGAACAGAATGGAAAAGGAAGGGTCTAGCCAGGTGAGGATTCGGAGGTGGAGAAGGCTACATGAGGCCAAGAAACAAGAGCACCAGAGCCCTGGTTGATGCGGCAAGGTCTTTATCATAGTTAGGAGCCTAGATTTAATTGTAAGAGAAATGGGAAATCTTCAGAGGGCTCTAAGTGAGAGAATGTCTGATTTATACTTTAATAAAGTTATTCTAAATGGGTATAGAGTTTCAGTTTTGCAAGATAAAAAAGTTTTGGAGACTGGTTTCGTAACAGTGTGAACATACTTAACGCAATTGAACTGCATGCTTAAAAAAGGATGAGGGGCGTCTGGGTGGCTCAGTCATTAAGCGTCTGCCTTCGGCTCAGGTCATGATCCCAGGGTCCTGGGATAGAGTCCTGAGTAGGGCTCCCTGCTCAGCGGGAGGCCTGCTTCTCCCTCTCCCACTCCCCCTGCTTGTGTTCCCTCTCTTGCTGTGTCTCTCTCTCTGTCAAATAAATAAATAAAATCTTTTTTTAAAAAAATGGTGAAGATGGTAAATTTTATGTTATGTGTATTTTGCCACAATTTTTAAAAATCTGAGATGCTGAACTCTTGGAAAGAAACAGGGTTTTGGAGGGGAAGTGGGGCAGGGGATGGGGTAACTGAGTGTTGGGCATTAAGGAGGGCACTTGATAGAATGAGCACTGGGTGTTATATGCAACTGACGAATCACTAAATTCCATCTCTGAAACTAATAAGAAAAAATCTAAATGTGAACTTTACCCATACATGCATTTGATAATTTTGTCTGATTTTTTTCCTCTGATTTTGGGGGTGAGGAGAAAAAAAAGTGGGATGATTTAAAGAGAGTTTGTTCAATATATACAGAGAAGGATTAATTCTCCACTCACGATAAATAGGAGGAGTTTCATTATCCCGAAAAAAAATTCCAAATATTCCAATCATTAAAGTAAACGTATGGCCTGAGCTCATTTTAAGGTGCATGTCTACTTTAGGTATTTTAGTTAAACAAGTGACATATCATTCATTGGTACCAGTTGGAATATTAACATTTACAAGCATATGAGAAAATTTAGTTATTGCAGGTAATAGGTTGGGGGTATTTTATTCTTTTCCACAGGAGAATATATCTGGCCTTCTGACAATCTAGAGAATTTATGACAATAGTAAAGTTAATAAATTATATATGTGTTATATATATATTATATGGATATATATTATATGGATATATATTATATGTATATGCATATATATGTTATATATGTAATATATATTATGTTATGTGTCTATGTAACCACCATCAGATAAGAATGTAGAACATAGATACTACCTTATGGAGTCCTGGATGGGAAGGGACATGGGGGCCCCTCTGGGGTGCCAGAATGTTCTACATCCTCATCTGATTGTGGTTACAGGGGACACATGCATACAAACTCATTGAACTGTGCGCTTAGATCTGTCCACTGTATCATAAGTTATATCTCAATAAAAAAGTGGAAACAAAGAGGGACGAGCCGGAAGAAGAACATACATGCTGCCCCGAATCAACTTCACACTTTTCAACAAGTAGCTCAGGCTTTGCTCACACAATTCTATCTCTGCGTCGAAGGCGTCCACTTTCCTGACCTCCGAGGGACTGTGACGGTCCCCGTTCAAGTCCCCACCTTTCAAGCCCGCCTCTCCACAAAGCGCCAAGGATAGCACTCTGGGCTTGTAAAACTTGAAAGGAAATGAATTGAAGTATCAAGGCCATAGAAATGAGTATTTAAAACACAGAGTGCACCCAAACATCAGTCTGAGGCTAAAAAATCGAGTCTGACTTTCTTGAACGCCGATGTTAAGAGCTTGGGTAGCTTCCTTTCATGAGAGGTCCGTTTAAATATTGCATACTGGGCCCCCATCTCCCTGGGATGCGCCCCAGCCCCGTTTCATCTTCCGTCTCCATCAAAGGCGGGATGGCTTCATCATAGATTCAGAGCATGCGGTTGTCAGCCCCCTGGGCCAGCCCATGAAATTAGCATTTTCTACATGCAACTGATGAGACGGGGAATAAAATAAGGCAGACATGCGGAAGAGGGAAATGAAGGCTAGAGCCACAAGTGCTGGAACTTTGTAGGAGAGGGTGGTCCCTGGGGTGGGTGCAGCCAGAGGAGGCTTCCTGGAGGAGGTGGAGTTTGAGATAGGACCCTATTTACTGTTACCCCTACTGCTGCAGTTGCTCCCCTCTCCTCCTCATCCTCGTCCTACTAGTAGGACAAGGGTCTTACTCTGAATTCTGCCTAGAAGCAGACCCTGAGACAAGGATGTCAGTGCATGTGGTTTATTCAGGAAGCCCAGGGAATACCAGTAGAAGAGAGGGGGAAGTGAGGCCGGGAAGAGAAGGCAGCCCCCAGAGGGTGTGATGCCAAGCCAGCCTACCCCGCTGGGGACTCTGGGAACACGCACCCGGATAACCCCATCCAAGTGCGAGAGAGCTGGTGTTTGCACATGGTTGGCGGACGGCTGTTGGACAAGCGGATATCCGGCTTTACTTCCTGCTTGTCCACTGTGCCACGGGCACCATCAGAGTGGGCTCTGGCTGCCAGGAAAGCCACAGGCAGAGGGATGCAGATGGTGGAAGGGACCAGCTGCAGGACGGCCCAGCGGTCACAGTTGCTGTGCATTGTGTGCCCATCACGGACCCGGCACTGGGCTAAGTGCTCTATCTGCCCAGCCCACTCCAGCAGCCCACGGGGACGTATTTATGAGGAAACTGAGTTCCAGACAGATAGAGGAATGAGCTCAGGTTGAAGTGTAGGGCATGACCCAGACTCTGTGTCAGCCACGGGCTGCTACCGGGGGTCACACTGACAGGTGGGGGCCAGCAGCCCGTGATCACCACCTCTATCCACAGCTCTTCCTCCTCACCCTCCCCCAACCCCGACCCCGACCTGAAATGTCCCCAGGACAGAGTTTGAGTCCTGATCAAGGTAAACGTGTGCTCTTATCTGAAAGGAGAAACACACTCTTGGGACTCGAAAAAGCCAGGCGCAGAAAAGATGGCACAACTCAAGTGTCCACCAATGGATGGATGGGTAAACACAATGGAGTACATCCAGACAACCGGACGTGATTCGGCCACAGAAATGAATGGAGTACTGACCGGAGCTACAGCATCGATGAACCTTGAAGACATTATTACACCAAGCAAAAGGAGCCAGACACACAAGACCACATACCCTATGAGTCCACTCATGTGAAATACCTGGAATGGGCAAGTTCGTAGAGACAGGAAGTAGTTTCGAGGTTACCAGGGGCTGGGGGATGGAGGGAAATGGGGAGTTATTGGTTAATGGGTACAAAGTTCCTGTCTGGGGTGAGGAAAAAGTTTTGGAAATAAATGGTGGTGATGGTTACACAACATTGTGAATGTACTTGATGCCACTGAATGATACATCTACAAATGGTTAAAATGGCAAATTTTATATTTTCTTTATGTATTTTATAATTTAAAAAAATTTAATATAATATACTAGAAATCATTGACTTGTCCACCTTAAGTGTGTGTGCTACAAAGTGTGTGAGTTATAGCTGTTTAAAAAATAAATAATAAATATAAATAAATACAAATAAAGGTGTTTAAAAAATCCAGGAGCAGGTGTGGATGCAGAGACAGGCCTTCAACCCCTGCCTCCTCTGGCTGCTTCTACTCTTTGTGGAAGGAAAAGCAGGTCCTGTTGGAGGGTGAGGGTCATGTGGGTGGTCGCCACACCTAACAGGATGCTGGCTGGTCAGGCCAATGTTGGGACTCACAGAGGATCCCGGGAAGGGCAGGGCTGTGTGGAGGAGGGGGTGGAGGCCACCCCAGAAGGCCACATCCCTGGAGGGCACTGCAGAGCCCCAGTAGACCAGGCCGGGGGCCCTGGTCCAAGAAATGGTCAATACCTGAGAGGTCCCACCTAGCCATGGGCTTGGGGATGACTGACTCACGGCAGTATGGCACTTTACCCAGCCAGGATAGTTTAAAATATATATATAATATATATAGTATATTATATATATATATATTTTTTTTTAGTAAAAAAAACTTGTTCTGCTTTCTGATTATATACAAATGCCTGATAATTGTCAAGGAAATTGCAACAACATAGATAATTAGAAGGAAGAAAACTCACCTAAATTCTATCACTATCACATTTTGGAGACCATCTTTTCATGAATCTCTACACATATACACATTGACACACAGAGGTTCATAAATGGGATCATATACAAGCATATTAAATCATGGAAACTTTTGCTTATCTTCTCTCTCTCCCCCATTCCTTCCCTCTTCTGTCTTCCCTCATCTCTGACCAATGTTTACAGCCTGGTAAACATCTCAACCCATCCCTTCTCTACTCATATTATCTTGAACAAGCATATCACCATATATCTCATTATCTATTGTTGCCTAACAAACTATCCTAAGCTAGATGACATGAAACACATGTATTTTAGTAAGCTCATGGTGTCTGTGGGTCTGGAATTCAGGCATGGCACATTCTTTTTTTTTTTTTTTTTTTTTTTTTAAGATTTTGTTTATTTGGGAGAGAGAGGGAGGGAGAGAGAGAGAGAGAGATCATGGAGGGGGAGGAGCAGAGGGAGAGGGACAAACAGACTCCGTGCCGAGCACAGAGTCTGACGTGGGGCTCGATCCCACGACCCTGAGATCATGAATTGAGCCGAAACCAAGAGTCGGACACTCAACGGACTGAGCCCCCAAGATGCCCCATGCAGGGCACATTTTTTGTTCCACCTGTGTGGGGCCTCAGTGGGGAAGATGCAAACAGCAACAGGTGACTGGAATCATCTAGAGGTTTCCACTCACACATCTGCTGTCTGAACTGGGATGTCTTGAAGGCTGGGCCCAACTGGAACTGTTGCCCAGAACACCTAAACATGACCTTGTGTGTAGCTTGGGCTTCCTCACAGCATGGCCACTAATTCACACAAGGAGGGTCCCAAGAGGAACCATCTGGAGAGGAAGAGTTTCAAGAGTCTCAAAGTCACGGGCATCCCTTTCTTCTCCATTCTGTCAGTTAAGGGCGAGTCATAAGGCCAGCCCAGGTTCAAGGGCAGGAGAATTAGATCTTCCCAGACCTTGGCAGGGGGGTGGCAAGGTCACACTGCCCAAGAGCTGGTGGGATAGGAGATGAGGTTGCAGCCATCTTTGGGACATGGAGTCGTCCTCACGGTAACTGTATCTATGGCTAAACACACACAGTCTTGAATGTAAGATCATACTATAAATCTTTTTCTGGCTCTGTCTTCCTTAGTGTTAAGTCTTGGAGTGAGTCATGCAGTCACATGGTGAGGTTCCATCCACTGCTCTCATGGTGGCCGTGAGGATGTAGCGCATACATTCAGCTACTTGCCCTGTCTGCAGTGTTTGGCAGGGTCCTCAGTAAAGCTCCTGCCTCCTCGCATCATATAGGCCAGGCCTGTGCTGTGTGGAACATAAGCAAAGTGGAGAGTGACATGTCATCCAAGGCTGTCATCCAAGGCGGTGAGACAGCTGGAGGACATCTATCTGCACAGGCAAAACGTGTTCTGAAACCGAGAGGTGACCACATAGGAGTCTAAGAGAGGACCTGCCTGAGCCCTGTTCCCCTAGATGGAGCCATGACCAGGGAGGGCGGGAGGGCAGTGTCTTGGCTGAGAATGAGCAGGAGTTACCCCATGCCACTTGCACAAGTGTGCATCTTGTACTTGCCCCTGATCACAGAGCGTGGAAATCTCTGTCCCCTGGTTCACCAGGCCTTGACGACCCCTGGTTGTTTGGGGATCCGACCAAAGTGGAGGAAGCCCAGAGCTCTGGTGGCAATTTAACCTACTGGTAGATCAGTGACAGGAGGAAGCAAACAGCTCTAGAATTTTTTGCTGTTTGAAGAATGGCAGCGGTAGCGAGAAATAGACCTACCATGAAGCTAATGAAATTCAGATTTCAAGCTCCTCCCTTGCAAGGGCCTGTTCCAACACCTGCTTCTAATGCTTTCGTGGTAGCTGCGAATTCTCTTCTTAAAGAGCATCCCCCCACGTCATATAAGCCTCGGATCCTGTAAAACCCAGACCCACCCCTGGGAAGTGCTATCCCAAAACGTACTTAAGGCAGGGTGCCGAGTCTGTAACTTTGAAACTTCTAGCAATTCCCGAAGAACAGTGATGGAGAAAACCACAGCTGCATATTTAGTTGTTGAGTCTTTGTTTGCTTGTTCTTATTTTTGTCAGGGACACAAAGGTTAGTGATGGGAATGAAGTTGGGAATGGGAAATGTATTTGCATGCTATCAGATTATTAAAAATAAATACTTATCATACTGTACTGGTTCCCCAAATCCAAATGCAAATGCGGGCGGAGATCCAGGCCTTGGAATACAGCCCTCCTTAAAAAAGGCAATTATAAGATTTCATTTTCAACAGTGTCTTTTATTGTCAAGCCCTTTGGCAAAGAAGTTGAAAGCAAGCCAAGCCTGTAATGGCTGCAGCGATGAGTGGCATGCTAATTCAGGGGTTCTCATTCCGACCGAGAAAGTCACAATCTTGGACATTCCCCCACACAACCAGAAATCAACACACCAACCTACCACACTCAAAGCTGTGCAGGAAAGGACGTCACTAAAAGGAGGTTGAGTGGCTCCAGGATCACAGGCAGGATTTGGGGGAGGTTGGTTCAGAGCCAGCCACAGGCCTGGCCTGGTGAGGCCCCTGCTGCTGAGCCCTAAAAAATCCAGTGGGTGGGACTTCACTTTGACACCGATACAGGTCACTGACCAACGTGTGTGGCCACTGGAACCATGACAGCCACTAAAGCCAAAATGGACTCTACTGGCCCGACTCATTCCAGTCACCAGCTCACAATGTACAGATGGGGCTGGGTGCATCGAATTGGGCAAGCCTGGATTTCATGACTGCAGCCTAGTTGCAAGGGAAGCTGGGAAAGTGACACTCAGACTTTTTTGTTTGTTTGTTTGTTTGTTTATGTAGAAGGCACACTTCATAGGAGTGGACAAGAGATTCGAACAGACCCTTCACAAAAGCAAATGCATGAATAGCCAACAAGCACGTTAAAAAACAGTCAATATTGCATTACTTGCCAGGGAATTGCAAACTAAAACCACAGTGAGATGCTACTCTACATCCACTCGAGGGGCTAAAATTTAAGACTGACAACACCAAATGTTGACAAGGATCTGGAGCAACTAGAACTTTCTCATACGTTGTCAGCCCAAGCGTAAAATGCTACAACCACTTTGGAAAAACAGTTCGGCAGTCTCTTACTGATCTGTCTGACTCTATATTTTACACTGCAACTTTTTGATTATGCGAGCAAACTTCTCCTATTGGTCCGACAGGGCTCACCCATCAGGACCAACAGGCTCGCTGGGGAACCTGGTCTGACCCCTTGTTGATGCCCCCTGCCCGGTCCTGTACGGAGAGGGAGCCAGGAACTGTGTCACCACCCCACACCCGGGGCCATGCTGCTCGTGTGCAGGATTCCCTCTCCTCCCCTCTGGACCCTCCTCTATGCTCCTCCAAGTTGCTCTCTTCCCAGGGCTGCCCTGTGCCGGCCATACCCTGTGGCTCTCTGCTGTCTGCCTCCTGGTTAGGTTTGGCAATGGGGAGCCCAGTAGGGGATAAAGTGAGGGAAGAGAGTGGGGTCTGGGTATTTGTTTCTCAGCTGTCTCTCATCAGAGACCATCTTTATCACCACCAGCTGGCTGTTTCATCTGACAAGGGCCACAGGTCCTATTACATGGCTCTCTCTCCTCGGGTCCCTCTGATGCCAGTCTCAGTGGCCATGCCTGTTCCTTGCCCCCCACCCCCCACCCCAGTCATGGAGCCCAGGGCACTGCCTCAGCCTCGTGGTTTTCCTCTCCCCTGCTCACACCTCTGACACATCTCTAGTACGCTCTCCTCAAATTATCCTATCGTTTGGTGTTCCTACATGCTGTTGGTATCAACACATCCCTCCTTTCTAACCACACTCAGCTTCTCTTTGTGTGGTTCCTTAAGTTTAGGTAATTTGGTACATATGTGGGTCATCCACCAAAGCAAATCAGGCCCCGACCAGGTTGGTCCATTCAGAGCCAAGCTGCTCTGGGACTCTTTGATGGCTGTGGGAGGCTATTCTCCTGCTCACCCTCCCCTCCCCTCCTCACCCCCCTACCATGAGAAGGAGGAAGCCTGCAGCTGTGTGTCTCCTGGCAGCCCTCTTGTGACCATGAGGGAAACCAGTGTGAGGAAGAAGCCAACAAGCAGAGGGAGGGAGATGAGAGAACAGCAGAGAAACTGGGTCAGAGCCTGCTCAGAGAGCCCTCCTACAGGACTCTTTATTTATTATATTTTTAAAGATTTATTTATTTATTTATTTATTTATTTATTTATTTATTTAGAGAGTGTGAGCTGGGGCAGGGGGACTCCTTGGGGTGGGGGAGCAGACTCCTGGCTGAGCACAGAGCCAGAGGCAGGGCTCGATCCCATGACCCTGAGATCGTGACCTGAGCCAAAGCCAAGAGCAGGACGCCTACCTGGCTGAGCCAGTCAGGCACCCCATGGACTCTTTAGTTTTCTAAGATGACAAAGAGTTCTGTATGCTCAAGCTAGTTTGTATTGGATTTTCCACCATTTACAAAATATTACCTTCAAGAGATTTACTAAAGACAGTCCCTAAACCGCTTTACCTTCCCCCTCTTTTCCTAATGGATTCTACACTGCTCTTCGCCCATTTGCATTTCTCTCTTAGATGCGCAGCTGATTAGATCACTTCTAGAATGAAACCCAGGGCTTATCTTGTGTAAGCAACCACCTTCATCTCAGGCCATGCAATCACTTTTATTCTTACCCTGGAGCCTGGCACCGTCTTCCATTAACTGTCAGCGTGGAGCTCCCCGAAATAAAGTGCTGGAGCACAATTGTTGAGCTGGGCTAATTAAAGATGTGTATCATTGGTGGAATTGTCTCTTTGGAACCAAAAAATTAATTATATTTCTTTGGCCTGGTGACCAGATGTGGAAAACAAACCAACAGATACACATAATTGTTTGCTATCTACTGTTCTAATAAATTATCTCCAGAACTCATTTGCTTTTTCAGATTCTGTGGGTACCAGAGGATGAGTGTCCAATGGGATCTAAAGAAACGGACCTCACATGGGTGGCAGGTTCTTGGAAACGCTTGCTTCCCTCCCGGGACACGTGACTGGGGAGGAGATAGAGGCCGCGTCCCAAGGAGGGTCCGTAACTCTGTAGATCAGAAGTGTGTCTGTTTGCTTGCTGGCATCAAAACAGGGAAGTGGGGGTTTCTGCAAGGGGACCCAGATGGTAGTGACCTATTCTCTGAAGAGGAGCAGCTTCCAGAAAGGGCCTCGAGGGACTCCTCCCTGGTCCTCCCTCCTGTGCTCCAGGTGTGGGTGGCCAATGTGAGCTGGACTGAGGGTGTATTTTGAGGGTATATTTTGCACATGGTGGAAAATCCAACTGTGGGGCTGGCCACTTTCAAAGTTAGGGGAACAGTCCACAAGACCACCACCCTCCCTTCCGACCCCAGTGGTCCCCAAGACCACTGGTTCGATCATTCACTAAAAGGACTCAGAGAATTCGCCAAGAGCTGTTACACACAGGGTCAGGGTTTATGACTGTGAAGGAATACAGATTAAAATCAGTGTAGGGAAGAGGCTCATG
This sequence comes from Phoca vitulina, assembly GCF_004348235.1. Lineage (NCBI taxonomy): Eukaryota > Metazoa > Chordata > Mammalia > Carnivora > Phocidae > Phoca > Phoca vitulina. Next base: position 5,580,856 of record NW_022589782.1, on the reverse strand, counting down.
GGAGAGAGTGTAGACAAGATCCAAACATGGAATTCCACGGAAATTTCCATGGAAATGTCCAGTTGTTGCCCACCGGTGGAGTCAAGGGCTGTGCTAATGTCCCCCAGCCACACGTGACAATATGCATGGGCACGGCCAAGCAGGCAAGCCACGCAGCCTTGGTGTCTAGAGTCTTTACTGGGGATCCATGGTTGACTCGCCATGTGGCCAAGCTCAGTCTCTAGCTCTTCTGGAGGTCAAGCTGACCCTGTGTGACCCAAGGCCCCCACCCTAAATCATATAGTTAGACTGTCTGCCATGGCCCAAGGCCTCCAGGTAAACAAAGACACTTATCAGGCGGGACATTCCAAGGGCTCAATGTATTCTTGCACATATATACACGTCGTAGCCACCCAGATGAAAACACAGAATGCCTTGTCTCTTTCTATCTGTCCAACAGAATCCGCCCCAGCTGGTGAGGTTATAGCCTGTCTCCTCAGGGGCCTTCCACAGCCTGGATCCTCCCCCCAAAAACACACCCACAAAGCCTCCCCAGAGGGCAGCCGACACAATAGGATCAGCTACAAAATCACTGGGAGTTTTGCACAGAAGGCTACCCCCCAAAATCCCAGCTCATCCCCCCAAACGGGCTCTCCCTCCAGGGTTGCAAAGCAACTACTCAAGGGCCAGGCTGAATCAACCTGACTCTGCAAATGAATATTACAAGGGTGTCTCCCCAGAGTCATTTGAGCACAAAGCGGCCAAAAAGTCCTGGGTGTCTATTTCTCGACCTTTTCACCAAATTCCAGACTGGTTCATACAACGTGGGCCTAAGACAACTACAGAAGTCATGTCCTAGGGCGTAATTAGGGTTTTTGAGTTGTAGGGGGGTCTTACCAGGCGGTACCTGGACCAAAGCCCTCATTTACAGGTGAAGGAATGGCTCGGAGGAGGGAGCAGGATTGTAAGCCTGCCAGCAGCCTCTCTCTGCTTGCAGGTAGATCCAGTAGTTAAAGGGTTTGACAATTAATGTAATGAATGTGATTCCGGGGGCCTTCTGCAAAATTGCCAGCTTAGAAAGGCTAAAGTCAGATCTTGTCTGATCGCATTTTAAGCTCCGTGATTAACCAACAGCATGGCTGGAAGCCACACAAAGTACAAGAAATGCTCGCGGCCAGTCCAAAGCCTTCACTGACATTTGCGGTCGAGACGCGGGGAGGCCACCAAGATCGGGGCACTGCCTGAGTTCGGCAAGAAAGGGCAAGACTGCAGAATCACAAAAGAGACCCCAGATCACCAAGTTTGTGGAAACACACACCCCACCATGGCGGCTTGCTTTCACATGCACACAGTGGGCACTGTGTGTCCTTTACAGCTTTGTTATTTTTTTTTTTTTTTTGCATTTGCTACCAATACCAAAAGCCTGCTCTGCAGCTTTGTGTCCAATTTATGGATGCACACGTCTAATTACACCGGTATTATATGGCTGCACATAAAAGCTGACTGTGGAATCTCATTAGTTTTCACTTTGGTAAATCACCATCCTAGCTCAACTCAACAAAGAAGTGGTTTGTTCGGCCGACAGGTTGGTCTGCTACAGAGCTCCCTAATTATGATACACTCTCAAGGGCTCATCAGGAACTAAATTACATCCTAGTCATTGAGGAAGCTGGCTTCCTGCTTTGCAAGGCGGCACACCGGTTGGATGAAGGAGTTTTGTTATATCATTCATTCATTCATTCACTCCCTCCCTCATTCATTCATTCATTCATTCATTCATTCATAATACTAAATTGGAGATGCTCAGGGATTGGCTATGGCCTCCTTGGTGATTTGTGCAAGCCAATGAGCTGCTAGACTGTAACATTTCCATTAAGAGACATCCCAGCCTGTCTGCTGGCCCCACCTGCATTTTGCATTCAGCCAAATGAGTTTTGGGAGCTTACTGTCAACTAAATATGAGAAATGTTGTAAACGTTGATGGGGAGAAGCTAGAGAATATGGTAACACACATCTTGAGAGTTGATCCTAGGGACACCCAGGCTGTTGTGTGGAACCCAGGAACTGCTCCGGGTCACCTCCGCACCCAGGATCCCCCACGGGAATGGCTCCCTGTCCATCCTGTCTCCGCTGACTGTCCCTGATATGGCTCAGGCTCCTCGTCTCCTGGCTGGACAGGTCCCATCTCCTCTTGAGCACCGCCACCCCCCTCAACCCTCAACCCCGCAATGGTGCATTGTCCCCCTGCTGTCACATCTGGCTTTCTAGCACCTACTTCAGATCGTGGCCTGCTCTTGCTCAAAGCCCTTGGGTGGCTCCCTATTGCTCCCTAACATTCAGATTCCGGATGACCCAGTGCTTGCTCTCTCTGTCCTCATCCCATCTCCCTGCCTCTCCTGCTCCCAGGTGCTCCCTAGTCCCTGGGTCCTGTGCTCCTTCCCGATGCTGCTTCCTCTGCCCTGAGTGCCCTTCCCCAGGACGACTCATCTCTCCTCTCCCTTCCAGGCTCAGCTCATGTATCCACATCTGTGATGCTTTCCTGATAAGACTGAGGACATGGAAAGAAGAGCTCGTCCTAAGGATGGCACAGAGCAGGGGCACTCAGGATGAGAGACTAAAATGCCAGCCACAGGCCAGACCATATATGGAGATAGAACCTGAATCCACAACCCGCTGCAACCAGCCCCAGATGGTCAGGACTTTATCGACCAGCAGCTTCTCTAGTCTTTCTTCCTGCTTCCAATTTAGGACAAATCAGAGAAAACCAAATATGCTCCCTTAACCAATCACACAGGATGTCCCACTTTTAGTGAGCCTGCCTCCAACTTCCTCAGGCCCCCCCTGGTCCGGGCATGTCTGAGCCTCCCCTGTGGCCCACCGGCGGCCCGCCTTTGGGTCTCTGCCAAATACAAATGACAGGGGCTTACTTGCTGTCAGAGGTTCTGGATAAAGAGCATTGGCTTGTCCTTATTCGGGTGGCCTTCAATTATGTACACACTGACCCCCTCCTCCTCCCTGAGAGCAAGGTCTCACCCTCCACAGCTCACCTCTGTCACTGGTGTCTTCTTGGCAAGTTAGAGTCACCTGTGAGCACATCTGCCTGCCCAGCACCCAGCACAGGGCCCGCCCCAGCAAACGCTTGTGGGTGGCGGGAATGAATGAATGCACAAATGACATGGATGTCTATAGGCTTGGTGTCGCCATGCCAGAATGCCCCAAGTCCAGAGTCCTCACCCTGCACCCACGTGGGTATCAGGCCAGTGAGGACCAAAGCTGGTGCCTCCCTGGACTTTGAGATGTTCGAGAAACAGGATGATTTGGATGCTCCTCTGTAGCGCTTGGCACCATTGTGAATGTACACATGCAATTCCTGAGGATGGTTCCTGTCGTCCCCTAGGCCGTGCGCTTCCTGAGGGCAAGGACATGGCTCCATCGTCCGCGGTATTTGGCATCTTTATGGGTGTCTGGCACATATTAGGTGCTTATTACATGTTACAGCAAGGAAAGGAGGGAGGGCAGGAGAGAGGGAGGAAGGTGGGCAGAACCTTGGGTCTCCTGGGGTACCCCCTCCCCTCCTCCCTGGTTTCATCTGGCTTCTACCAGGCCAGCACAGGACAGTAGTGAGGACTCCACATGAGCTTGCGCAACGCTAATACGTTTCTGAGCATCCTTAAATGGGGTTTGAATCCTACCACTGACCCAAATTCCCAGGCCAGGGCCAGCCGGGAGAGCCTGGCGCACGACTCTGAGGAGGGGACCGTCCCCGGGCGTGTGCACCTGACCCCAGGGAAGGTGGCAGGGAGGGTGCGTCTCTGCTGAGACGGGGAGCCTCTTTTGAAAACAACACCAAATGCCAAGCACCACAAATTATTCCGCGAATTTTACAGGAACCATAAATATTACATAGCACATTTCCTCTGTTCTGCTAGCCCAGGAAGCAGGTGCAACACACACTCCAACTGGTAATTAGGTGGCCTCGGCCAGAGACCAGCCTCAACTATAAAAATACTGCCACTCGCCGTCTGCAGACCGGTCATTAGGAGAGACCACAGCGAGAAGAGTCCAGTTGCAGAGAACGTCCGGAGTTGACCTGCGGGTTATCTCATAAGAGCTCCAGATTTTATTTTCGTTTCGGTGCTATCTGAGGCTGATAATGGCCCCACCAAAATCCGAATTAAATACATATTTTAGGTATTTTAATCTAAGCAATACCAGCAAATGTGCCACTTTGGGGATGAATTATTTATTTGTTGGAGGCTAAGAGGAGATCCGCACAAGGAGACAAAGGCCCTGGAATCGCGGAAAGTAAATTAAAGTGGCAGCTTGTGGCCGGCTTAATGTGCTGACAGCCCCTCGCCGCCCTTAAGTGTCACCAAAAATGAACTCGATGGGCCCCGCCCGGGAAATGCTTAAAGATTTGCTTGTCTCAGACTTCACTTTTCCACATGTTCTTGGAAGCATTTGTCTCTGAAAAGCTTATTGAAATTTTTTGGTTTCAAGTCCCCATCTCGAAGACAAAGGTCTAGGGGGAATATTGAATCAATCTGCCTTCTCATTCTGGGCTTCTTGGCCCACGTTGTTTGCAGAACCGTGTTTGGGTTTTTGCAAAGGTATTACAAGTTTCAGGAGTGGGGGGTGCCTTTGGGGGCCACGTGGAGCGTATGCCTCCACCCCAAGCCCCTCATGGGTAAGGGAAGGGTCCGAGGCAGTGTCCAGACGGGTCCTAATTCATTGTTAATAAGTGCCTCTGCCCAAAGCACACAAAGGCTGGGATCTGTTCCATTCAACAGAAGTCTCTGCCCGGTGGAATGTTCTCTATCTGAGCTGCCCAGTGGTCAGTGGTCCCTGCAGTTACCGAGCACTTGAAATGTGCTGGTGTGACCAAGGAGCTGAACTTTTCATTTAAATATTTCGTTTGTTTTCCATTCATTTACATTTTAAAGTAGATGCTTGACACGGTTCTTGGAAAACTCTCAAGGATGTTTGGAACAACTTGGGACGTTTGAATCTGCTCTTTCAACGGCAAGTTTTATGAAGTCTAAATACAGATCAGGTATTTCTGGTGAAAATTTAGGGGTCTGAGTTGAGATATGCGGTAAGTGTAAAACATTTCATTAATAAATCTTTATATTGATCCTACGCTGGAATGACAAACATTTCGGGTATTTGGGATTAAATAAAATATAGTATTAAAGTTTACCTTCTCTGTTGCATTTGTTGTTTCAATGTGGCTACTGGAGAATTTCGATCACACGTGTGGCTCGTGCAATGGTTCTGGTGGCAGTGTTCATGGCCTGGGCTCAGCTAGGCACTCAGTACGGGGGCGATGCGGTCTCAGCTCTCATGGGGCGCTTGGTTGGGGGCCGGGGGGACACAGACAAGCAAATGAACAAGCATCAAAATAGCAGGAAGACAGGACGAAACCCTCCCTGTGCATGGAGCCTTCCAGGACCGTGTGTCTATAACCTGCTCCACTGTAGGATGGCAGCCCTGTTGGGGGTTCCAGATGTGCAGCTCCCCAGATCAAGAGCAGAAAAGCCAACAACCAGGACGGGGCAAGTCCTGACAGGCACAGCCAATGCAGTGCCACCAAGGCCTCGGTGACCTCATCTTCAGAACAAAACTCAACCCCGTCTGGAGTCTCAGCTGTGCTGGAAAACCTGGACGTCCCCCACCTCCCAATTCCCTTCCTGACCCAGCGCTGCCCACAGCCGTGACCACATTGCTACCCTGGGTTAATGGCCTGTGTGCCACTAGGGGGTCCCAACCTCAATCAGTGGTAGAACCCCTTTGTCACGTCAGAAAAATCCACATAGCCAAGGATGGTGGTGGTGCTCTGAGCGTCTGCGGCTGGAGACACCAGTAGAGGACAAACAGCAACTTGAATTAACTCAGGCGCATTTAAAAAACAATTTGCAAGTGATTTATCACAGCATCTCCATACCTTTGAAACCGAATCCATTGTGGGGAGACTGTATTTGTGCCAGCTGCAGAGTGGGGCTGGAGGGCAGATTTGAGAAAGCCCTGGTGGGAACTCTCAGCAGCATGTTGGGAGCAGGAGGTGAGAGGGAAGGGTCTGGAATGTCCTTGGGATCCCCAGGCCTTGAGTGCTGACACCAGCCTGGATTCAGGAGGCATTTTTCCACCCAGGACGGAGGAGGTGAGTTTCCTGGGAGGCTTGAGACCCATAGAAGAAGCAGGTCCCTGGGGCTGGATGCGCTGTCCCCAGACATGCTCTGTGCAGAGGCCGTAGGTAACCCAGGGTAGTAGTGATGCTCCGAGGGGAGGCCAGCCCACACAGTAGAGCTCTGACATTCCCTGTGTCTTGGGTTGGGGCTTCTAGAAGGTGACTCAGAGACAAGAATTTGAGGACAAGTGATTTATTTGGGAGGGGAAGGGATGGGGTTGGAAAGTGAGATATGGGAATTAATCCCATGGGCAGACCCCAGGACCCAGTGTGGAGCACCACCTCACCGTTACCCCATCAGAGCGCAATGCTACCCGGCGGGGTTTTTAGATGTTATATCAGTTATCTATTGCTACACTAAAAAGTCATCCCAACACTTAACTTAAAAACGAGAGCACTAATGATCTTGCTTTCTGTGGTTCGGGAACTGGGGAGCGATGCTGGGTGGTTCGGGCTTAGGATCTCAGGAGGTTGCAAGGGAGCTTCCGGTGGCAAGTCTCACCCAGGGCCGGACGACTGGCTTCTAAAATGGCTCCACGGAGCTTGTGAGTTGGTTCCCTGCCACCTGGCCTCCCTGTGGTGTCACTCCAGTGTTATCTCGGCACTGGGACTCAAAGGGAACAGATGTCTTTCCACGGGAATGCAGGAAGGCTTCTCAGAGGAGGCAACCGTGGAGAGCGATTTTCCAAGGAAGAAGGCATTCCTACCAGGAGGACGTGATTCATTCGTTGGTTGACTTCAGGGACTTCAGGAAGGTGGGATGCTTAGCCTCAAGGTCACTGCCTTTCTCCAGGGAACAGGACGCAGGAGGGGTAAGTTGTGACAGAAACAAGAAGAAACCCAGAGCTTCCGCGAGAGAGCAGGTCTAGATGGAGGGAGCTCAAGGCGTGGAGACTCAAGACCTGGATTTGAATCCTGGCACTGACCCACTTTGTGAATGTTGACAACTCTGTTAGTCTCTGGCCCTTCATTATGTCATCTGCCAAATGCGGTCCTTTCATTTGCCCGATAATGTTTACTGAGCACAGGAAGCCTGGATGGCTCAGTTGGTTAAGCATCTGCCTTTGGCTCAGGTCATGATCCCAGGGTCCTGGGATAGAGCCCCGCACTGGGCTCCCTGCTCCGCGGGGGTCTACTTCTCCCTCTTCCTCTGTGCTTGCTCTCTCTCTCAAGTAAATCAATAAAATCTTAAAAAAAAATGTTTACTGAGCACTACTGTGTGCAGCGTTCCTTCATAGATACTGAGGTCACAGCACCTGCCCCCTAGTGAAGGGAGAAGGATAGTAAACAAGTAAGAAGTTAAGGAGACATTTCAAGGTAAGTGCTGGTAAAGAAGAAAACAGGAGAAAGAGAGACTGAGTGACCACTCTCATTAGGACGTCATGATGTCTGTGCTGACCGCTAAAGCCTGAGAAAGGGCCTAGTGAAGATCTGGGGGAGAACCCATTCCCTGGCTGAGGGCAAAGCAAGTGCAAAGGCCCTGAGGCAGGAATGACCTTGGAGGTTAAAGAGAAGATCAAATAAATGAGTCAAATCTGGTTATAGGTCAGGCTCTGCGGGTGGGTGGGAGCTGCTAGGGGGAGGATGGAATAATGGACAGCTATTCCCCATCCCAGCTTAGCCCACAGGTCCCAGAAGGAGGACACATGTGTCAGGCAACAGCCTCTGACTTTCCCAAATCCAACCCCACATGGGGCAGCTGATTCCCCAAGACAGCCAGCTGCCTGGTGTCTGTTTGCCATTAGGACATGAATACTCCTAATTTAATTTTTCCTTTGTGTCTCTCTGAATGACTAACTCCACGAGTCATCTCTAAGAAGAATGTGCTGGAGGTGAAAACCAGCAGATTTTTAAGTGAAAACCGAGAGCTGCATACAGACACTTGGCAGCCTCCAGTGCTGAGCGGTGACCTTGTCTGGCCCAGGGCCGTGCACACAGATGGTGCTTAATGTATGCTCAATATGCATGAATGACCTCACCAGTCAGGATGCTCTGTCTAGTCCCTCCCAGGCCTTCCTACTGCAAAGGAACATTGGAGGAGGTGGGCCAGCTTGGAGGTTGCAAAACAGAAGCCACTCATCACAGTGAGTCAGGCCGGGTGACCAGCCAACCCAAGTGTGGCTTCTTGTGTCTCCTGGAGTGGTACCTGGCATCTCCCACCCCAACCTGGATTTCTGGAGCACCTACCATGTCCCAGATACTGAGCTTACCCACTCAGCCCTCATGGACTGTGGGTACTGCCTCTACACGACCCCAGGCCACGTCCCATCACTTCCTCAGGACCAGGGGCTGCCTGGGCTCCTAGGAGACCAGCCCCAACCAGAATGGTCTTGGGTGTCCCAACAGTCGGCCCCGTCCACTCTCCCACTCTTAAGCCCTTGGGGGCTCGCTGGGCCAGAGGAGCAAAGACCAGGGCTCTCCTACGCAGGAGTTCTGCTGGCCTGCTCTTCTCATTCCCTGGTTCTCACCCTCACGGGACCTCAGAAGCCGGGGCAGCCCGCACAGCAGCCCGCACTTCCAAAGGGCGATCAGCTCAACTGCTACTTCCTGCTTAGAGATCTTTCCACTGGCAGACCGGCCGCCCCCAGCTTGCTTTCATCTTTCATTCATTTGTTTGAAGCAAAAAAATGCATCCCAGGAAGTGGGAGTGGGGGTGGGGAAAAGGATGGGCTGGGCACGCGGCTGGGTTACCCCGTCTTGTGGTCCGGTTCCGAGTCCCGCGTGAGCCAGGCAGGCTCGTGGCTGTGGCCATGAGCCCGCTGGGCACACTCTCCCTCTGCTTCCTCCCAGCTCTGTTCCCCTACAGGCAGCGAAGGAAAGCAGGTTAGCGGTTTCCACCCTCACCCCTCAGGCCTCTTCAAATAGAACTCTAAGCTACCTCTACAGGGATTTCTGGAATATATTTCTGTGTAATTTGGGATAGTTCAGTAATTTTCCAGAAATACATTAACTGGGCCTGCTGCCCGCCTTTTACATAAATATTGTTTTCCCATTATAATAATATTTGCCATGTATTAAATAAGTACTATATTCCAGGCATGGCAACCCTGGGAAGGAGGTGCTGTTGGCGTCCTCATTTTCCAAATGAATAAACAGAAGTTCAAATAAATACTTTGTGCAAGGTCATTCTAAGTGATGTTGCCAGATCTGCCTGTCTCTGGCAACCAGACAGGATCAGATGCCCAAAGCCATTCCCAACTTGCTTTCCCTCTTCTAAAGAGAATGGAAAGCTAAAATACTCATCTTGTCAGACTTCCTTGCAGCTAGAATGGCCAAGTGACCAGTTTTGGCCATCAACATGTAAGCGAAAAGGAAGCTCTTAGAGCAAATTCAGCCATTCAAATTTTGCCCTTTCTTCTGTCTGGAGTTCAGGTATGATACCTGGAGGCACAGCAGCCATCTTGTAGCCATGAGGTCAAATCCCCATGCCAAGGATGGCAGAGTAGGAGGGTAGAAATAATGTGGGTTTCTGATGACATTAATGGATTGCCGTCCCCTGGATCCTTGTTTCATGAAGCAGAAACATTTCTTATTTATTTCATATACCATTTATTGGGTTTGTAGTTTCTTACTAGCAAACAAAAATAATTGACACCTGGCTCCCTCAAAGCCCATGGTGTTACACAATTTTGAGGCTGCCCATCAAGGGGGCTTTGGACTGGGCCTTGGAAAACAACATTAGAATGAACTTCAATTTGTCAAAAGCCAAGGAATCTGATCCACAAAACACCACCAGAGTGTCCAGAGAATTTTAGAGGTGGAAATTTCCATTTCCTCAGTGGGCCAACCACGTCATTATTGGGGTAAAAGATTTTGAAGTCTCTGCAGGGAAGCTGCTCCCCACAGGAGAGTTGGGGGTCTTGTGCTGACTTCAGTTTGCGTCCTGGTGGGCTGCTACCACAATTGCCCCTCTCCTACTCTGGGGAAGCTGGAAGCCTACCACATTCTCACCAACCCTGGCCCAGCATGTTGGTTCTGACCCACTCATGAGGGCCGTCCCAGGCACACGAAAGACAGTGGCTGTGCACAAGATGCACAAGATGCAAACGGACTTTGCCTAGGGCTGCCTGGCCTGGAAAGGCACTATCCGGGGAAGCTGTTCTGGGCATCCAAACCCAATGGGCAGATGTCCAGCTGAGGGCAGAGATGGGGCCCTCGTGCCTAAGGAGATGGAGCGGGAAGGATGCTCTGTCCGCACAGGAGGTCGGGGAAGGCAGAAGACAAAGCAAGAGCCCACAGGTAATTTGCTCCCTCGATACAGAAATAGGCAGTGGCTCACTTGGGTGTGCAGCACACTCACTGTGCAGAATGCCGGGGCGTCCTGAAGCCGGGTATCAGACGCAGTGGGGCGAAAAGGCCCTGCAACGAGGGGTCACGTGACAAGGTGACACTTCGTGAGCCAGCTTGGATGGCGCTGCTGCATACTCTGCCCGCAGTGATCCCAGGTGAGCCCGATGGCGCAGGAAGAAGGAGCGTCACCGATTATCCATCAGAAGGCAAGGGAACAGTTGCACACTCCACCCGGCTCCCCAGCAATGGAAACCACCCGTTAGGTGTAGACTCTAGCGCTAGCTCTAGACCCTACGGTCCAGGTATTACACGTCAGCCTCCATTTCACAGAAGAGGACATGGAGGCCTGAGATGCCAAGTTCCATCCAAAGTCACATGGCCAGTTAAGGGGTGGGAACAGGCTTTCCAATGCAGGACTGCTGGACCCAAAATCTGTCCTCCTTCCAGCAGACGACTCACAGAGGTCCTGCAGGGGGTGGATGGCATCAGGCTGGACAGCTAGTAGGGGAATCCCTACCTCAGTGACCCAGGAGGCTCGAACCCGGGTTCAGGGAAATGACCGTGGCCTCTAGAAAGATCTAGGACAGGGATGTAAGCACAAGCCCGAGACCCCAGTGTGGTCCCTGGGGCTCGAAGCCAAGCTCAGGCCTGGGAAACAGAAAGAAACTCAGAATATGGGATTGAGCAGAGCCAGTCCAGGCTCCTTGGACCCTCCCTGCAGGGGACAGATTGGCTCCTGTGGAGGGTCACCCCTCCATTCCCCCCCCCACCCCATGCCTGACACTCCTCCCACAGACTGTTAGCCCAAGGCAGGTGGCACTTCCCTTGGTACCTTCGCATTAAAATATTGTCTGCATATGGTGGGGAAATTAATGTCCCTTTTTCTTTTTTTGTGTTTTAATGACTTAATATACAACAAAAGGGGAATTTTTCTCCTGGGAGGTTCCAACAGATGTTGCTATTTCCATCCAGGCTGTGCCTCCCCTTCCAGCTGCCTAACCCAAATAAGGCATATTATCCCAATAATCTGGATGCAGGGTGGAGGCACTCCCGCGTCAGAACACAATCAGGACGTGGCCCAGCCACGCAGTGGGGACCGTTGGATCCAATGTGGGCTCTTTGCGATGGGGGTGGGAGTCAAGCTCGTCAGGTGGCACTGGTTTTCTCCCAAATGGAAATGGCAATGGAATCAACAAGGATGCCAGCTCATAACCACCCTCTCGGGGACTCTTTGTCTGGCTGAAGAAAAGCCCCAAACAGCCTTCCTGGCTCCTGCCCGGTCCCACCTGCCGCCTCCGCCCGGGCTCACCTCAATCAGACATTGGTGTTTGTCATAACTTCCCCTGAGTTCTTCCCATGCTGTATTCACAAGTATTTGCAGCAAAGAGGAAATCTCATTGTAGAGGGGCTAGGAGCAAGGGCTCTGGAACGAGCGGCCCTAGGTTTCCAGTCCTGTTCTGGGTGACCCGGGGAAACCATGAGTTGCTGACGTTTTGACATCTGGAACCTGCTGACCCGGGAGAGACTGCCCCTCCTAGGGCTAGCCAATTCCCTGACACAGTAAGTAAAGTGCTCACCTTGCAAGTGTGTCGTTTACCTGCAGACCAACCAATCCGGAGCTCATACCTTCAACTCCCTTCTCAATCAGGCTCTCACCCTCTGGGCCACTACCCCCTGCCCTAATTGCCAGACAGCTGGCGACAGCCCTTACATTCCAGAGCCCTCTGCAATTATCCAAACTAGCCAGTCCTAAGCCTGCCTTCCTGCACAAACCACAGTCAAGTCTCTCACCCGTCTTCCCCCGACTCCCTCTTCCTCCTGACTGATGCTGGTACTTCCGTGTGTAACCGGTGGGGTGTGGCGGGGCGGGGCGGGGCGGGGCGTGGTGGGGCGGGGCAGGACATGCCCCTGCCTCTTGGGAACTATGAGTAACAAACTATCTCTTAAATGACAATTGTGTCCTGATCTGCTGGCCTCACCACACCGGAATGATAATACAACCTACATTTTCAGTTCCTTAACCATCTGGACCTTAAATCCCTCATCCTTAAAATGGGGATAAAAATAGTATTTGCCTCCTAGGGTTGCAATGAGGATCAAACGAGTTCATAACTCATTTATTACCATTATTACATTGCATTACCAATGCTCAGGTGCTGAACACACGGCCCAGCACATAGTAAGCGTCCATTCAATGTTGGTGATGATGATTACAAAGAACAGCACAGTCGCTGTAGGATTGCTGTAGAGAGAACACGATTCTGAGGTCAGAACTCCAGCATTCCCTAGCAGGGTCACTGGGTTACTCAGCCTTTTGGGGACTCTCAGTTTTCTTATAGAGAAAGTAGAGATTAAAAATATCAATTGCATGATATTGCTGAGATAAATCACCCAAGGTGTGCTGAATGCTGGCACCTAGACCTACTCCTAAAAAAGAGTGCTATACTGGGAACAGGATATCTTTTTGACAAATATGAAAGAATAGGTCTTAAGCCCAAAATATTGATTGAGAGTTTATTTTGAGCACAGCCTACAAGAATAGTTGGTCTTTCTGTCGTCACTGAGCCTGACTTTTGCCACCTGGGATTTCCTGAGGTGTGTGGCAACTCATCCTTCACAGCACCCAGTAGTTATAAAAAGCTCTCACCTTCTAGAAGAGTGACTCAGGGGGCCTGTTCTAGAAGCCCTTGGCCTGGGTTCACGTCCCACCTCAACCACAGTTACTAATGGCGCCACCTGACAAAAGTGACTTTATCTCAATGTGCCTTGGTTTGCTCATCTGTAAAATAATGGGCTCTGGTGAAGATGAGCTGGACCATCCATGCAAAGTGCTCAGCGTAGCGCTGGCGTGTTGCAGGCCCTTGTAAACATGGGTTCCCCCGTTCCTCTGGCACTCTCGCTGTTCCTCAGAAACCTAAGCTCTTGAGAAATACAGGGGGGCAAGCCGATGTTCCGCCTCCCACCCCGCGCTCGAAACCGTAGGAGCTGAGGGTGTTTAGCCTCGAAGAGGAAAGCCACAAACAGACAAACAACTATTGAGCACCTACTGTGTGCTAACCATGGTTCTAGATGCTAGGGATTTAGCAGGGAGTGAGACAAACCCAGTTTCTGCTCTCATGGAGATGACATCCTAACTGGGGAGACAGACGATAGAGAAACCAGCAAAGCCTACACAAATTTCATGTAAGGAAAGAGCTATGGAGAAACAAAGGGGAATCTGGGATGGTGAGGCCAGGGAGGGGGGTGGCTGGTGAGCGCAGGCTGGGCCCCCCGCTGGCCTGGATGAAGGATCTGCATTCTATTCTAAGCTGTCCTGGGAGCTCTTCAGGATCATGCTGGCCTTCCCTGCCGGGGCCTCCAGCCAGAGGGGGAGGCCAGGAAGCCCTAGGAGAGCAGGAGAAGCCCCTCAGAGCTGTTTTAATTGAAAGATCGCTTCTTCCCTGTGTTCTCTGTAGGCAGTGGGGCCTTTGAATTAAACATGAGTTGTGATTTATTTATCAAGTCTTTGAAAAAATCTCTCTCTGACTATGATTTGCTGCACCTCTCCAGTTAACCCTTCCTGGCCTCTGACCAGGGCAGCTGAGAGCATCACATGCCAAGTCCCTCCGGGGAACGTGTGTGCCCGTGGCAGGGAAGGGGGACGATGCAGATTCACCTGGGGAGGAGGTGGGATGAGGCTGCCGAGGGATGGGGCCTGCTGGCTACTCTCAGCTTGCTCATTCAACCTCCACCCCTCCCTGGGCATCCGGAGCCTGACTCTGAAGACCATCCCCCCTCCCTAGTGGATGGGTTACTGGTCATGATTCCTCACTCCCCAGTAGCAGAAATACACCTCCCTACCCTTGCCATGGCTTGGTGGCAGGCAGAGTGATTTTCCCCACCCACTGACTTGGCCAATGGGAGGCTAACGGACATGAGGAACACAGGCTCGAATGTGCTTGCGCAGCCGTGACAAGGACCCACCCTGGGCAGCTGTGGCCCCTCTAGCCTGGGCCACAGAAGGAGATATGAGACAGGTGGAGCAGAACTGCCCAGTTGATCTGAATATCCTTGAACATGAGAACAAATGATTGTTGTCTGAAGCCACTGAATACCGGGGTTGTTTGTTACCAGCATGATAATGACAGGAGCTGACCAGTACACCGAGGCTCCATCGGAAGGACCCACCAGATCTGATAGCTGGGGGAAGTATGTCAGGATATCACTGCCCCTTCACGGCCCTGCTCCCTCTCTGCCTTGTTGTGGTTCTAGAAGCCCCGGTTCCTGTTGGGCAACCCCAAACACTCCCTGGATTCTGCTAACACCTTTCCCTGACCTTGTCCATCAGGCCTGGAGGTGGTAATGACTTTCCACTCTTAAGAGTCTCTGGGTGTATCACCATTTTTTGTTGGTTCTTCAATCTTGCCCCTAACTCCGTAAACAGACCCTTCATTCAAAAGTCACTTCAAAAAAATCCCAGGTGAGTACGCCCATGTTCATCGCAGCATTATTCGTAATAGCTAAAGCGTGGATGCAACCCAGGTGTAGACTCAGATGAATGGATAAACAAAACGTGGTATACATACAGTGGAATATTATGCAGCCTTACAAAGGAAGAAAATTCTGACACCTGCTACAATGAACCTTGAAGACATTATATTAAGTGAAATAAGCCAGTCACCAAAATTCAAATACTGTATGGTTCCACTTCTATGAGGGCCCTAGAGTCGTCAAATTCAGACAGAAAGTAGAATGGTAGTTGCCAGGGGCTGGGGAAGGGGAGTTAGCATTTAATGGTGACAGAATTTCAGTTTGAGAAGATGATCCTGGCCTCACCTGCACCCAGGGGCAGCCCTTAGACACGCTGGCAGCTTCCCCTCTGGTGCCTGGGGGTGGGGAGCTTGGCCTGTGAGCAGGGACGCCCAGACATCCGGAGACTTAACACTCCTGGACTCAGCATCAGCTGTGGGGGAATGGGAAAGGGTGGCTGAATAGCCTGGTGAAATCATCTCTTGGTGGGACAATCGTGAGTCCCAGTTCCCATGGGAACCTGCTCATTAACACGTCCTTCTCGGATTCCCTGCCTTCTCCGCCTTGCTTTCCCTGCTCCTTAATCCCTGCTTCCTGGAGCGTCTCCCCAGTAACCCCCTGCACCTGAGCCCTTGTTCCTGGTCTGCTTCTGGGGAACCCAAACTAAGACGCATATAGATAAGAGAGCACAGGATGGTGACAGAGGAGCTTTCACTTCTGGGTGACCATTTGGCACCTGGGTCCAGACGGTAGCCTCTGCAGGGAGAAGGGGGGTGGGAGCGGATTCCTGAGAATCCAGAGCAGGGGAGATCTGGCGGACAAGTGAGCCTGCTTTCTGACCCTGGGGTCTGACATGTGAGCAAAGCAAATTATGGCTTTTCCTGCTGCTGGCACCCACCAAGATAGCAGATGGCTCGCCCCTATGAATGAGGGGGGTGGGCCCGCCAGGGCACTTGGTGGGGGGGTATCGCAGCCCGGCAGCTCAAGAAGGTGGTCATTCTGCAAGTCCTTGCTCCTATGCTGACCGCCTCTCCTGGCCTGGAATATCAGGCCTGTGAGGCCAGGAACCTGGTCCGGCTGGCTCACTGCATGGAAGGGCGGCCGGTCATCCTAGATCAGGAGTCCAAGAAACATGGGTGGGAGAGCAGACACTGTTTGGCTAATGGCACCCCTTTGCTCCTCTTCTGCACATGGAGCTCAAGGAAAAAGGAGTATGGGAGTTGGTGGGAGGTCCTGACTGGAGCTTCCCTGCCCTGCGTGGGATGACGCATCCCTAGGGCCCCCCGAGCTCTGCCAGGACCTCCTGTCCTGTTACCTGCTGGCATCTCTGGCTCCTCCTCCCCTACAAACCACCTCCCACCGGGCCAAGCATTGATCCAGGAGGGCCAGATGGCTCCATGAAGCAGCAAGGCACGGCTGGACAATTTGATTAACTCGCCTAATGAACTCTGAATTCACTCCATTTTTTTTTCCATGCCAACTGTATTTTCTCCCTAAAACTGTTATTGATTCCTCATATTTGGGGATGTAGGTGTAATAGGAAAGACTGTTCTGCACATGGCAGACAAGGAACCAAATTGTGGGAGTGGAGAGAGGTGAGGTGGGTGAGGGGATGACTCCGTGTTTCTCTAGCCAAGAGGTGGTTGGATGGCCTCTTCCTAAGACCTGGCCATAAATCCTAGGTGTGGGAAGCAAGCTTTAGCAAATGAAAGTTTGCCAGATTTAGTAAATAAAAACACAAAATGTCCCATGAAAGCTGAATTTCAGATAAACAACAGGTAATTTTGTAGTATAAGTATATCCCAAATATTGCATGGGATATACTTATGCTACAAAATTATTTGTTGTTAATCTGAAATTCTGATTTTACTGGGCATCCTGTATTTAACGGCAACCCTAAGGGTATGGTGTGTTGTATCTCTGTGCCTCGGCTCCCACGTTCCTATCCCCAACCTGACTCTTGGTCTCTGGACTCAGACACACACCCCCACCAGATGCCTACAAACACTGCCAGCTCCAGTGCCCACACCGGCCATGCCATGTCCCTAAACCCACTGCCCCTGTTCTCCGTGTCAGCACATAGCAGCACCACGCCCCGGCTCTGGCCCAAACCTGAGTCAACCTCACTGCCCCTCCTCATGCATCCACCACCAACCTTCGGGGGAAACCCTGGCAGCTCAACCTTCGGAGTCAGTCTGGAAGCTAAGCCCTTCTCACTGCCACCCCCCTGGGCTCAGCCACCACCATTTCCGTCCTGAATTTCTAGACAGGCTCCCCGTCCTTCTTGCCTTCTCCCTGGGGCCCTACCGCCTGTTCCTGCAGCAGCCGGGGTGCTCCCTTTAAAACCGAAGTCGGACAGTGCTGTCGTCTGGATACTCCAGTGGCTTCCCATGATACTGGAATGAAATCCAAAGTCCTTACTGGGGCGGCGAGGCCCCAGAGGCTGTGGCCCAGGAGACCGTGTCTCACCACTCTCCTCCTCCTGCCACACAGGTCCTGCCTACCCTGTGTTTCGCTGAGAACATCTTCCGTCTGGGTCAATGCACCTGCCTTCCCTCTGCCTGCGTATCCTGTCGGTTCTGCTTCTCTGGAGAACACTGATGAGTAGTTACCATATATATTTTACTGTATATATTACTGGTAGAAAGATAGATAGATAGATGATAGATAGATAGATAGATAGATAGATAGATAGATAGACAGACAGACATACCATATAGATTCTGTATATATATTGCTCTACCTATTTACTAGAATATAAACACCATGAAAGCAGGGATTTCTCCTTATTTTATTTCCTTCTGCATCCTCAGCATCTAAACAGTGCCTGGCACCTAGTGAGTGTCCCAAAATGTTAGCTGAAGTCATCACTGTCTTATTCAGCTCGGGCTGCCACAACGAAATACCATTGACTGGGTGGCTTACACAGCAGACATTTATTTCTCATGGTTCTGGAGGCAAGAAGTCCAAGATCCAAGTGCCGGCCAGATAGGTTTTGTTCTGAGGCCTCTTTCGTTGATTTGCAGAAACCTGCTTTCTTCGATCTCACATGGTAGAGAGAGGACTCTGGTGTCTCTTCCTCCTCTTATAAGACGCCGACCTGAACAGATGGGGGCCCCTTCCTTATGACCTCATTTAACCTAAATTACCTCCTAAAGGCTCCATCTGCAAATATGGCCACACTTTGGGTTAGGACTTCAACACATGAATTGGGGTGGGGGCGTGGGGACACAGTTGGGTCGTAGGGATTGTCATCATCCTGGAAAGCTTCTCTAACATCAACAGTAATCTTCTGGGAGTCAGATCCGGACTCCCACTTGCCTGCTGTGCGGCTTCTGGACACCCCATCCACTTTGGGGAAACTGCTCGTCTGAGACTTCTCCTACCTGTACTTGCTTCCTAGGGCTGCAGTGACAAAGTGCCACCAACTGCGAGCCTCAAGACCACAGAGATTTGCTCTGTCCTAGGTTGGAGGACAGGAGTCCGGAATCAAGGTGTGGGCAGGGTGGGTCCCCTCTGGAGACCTCCAGCGGGAATCTGTTCCATGGCTGTGTCCTCGCTTCTGGGGGCTGCATAACGCCGACCTCTTCCTCTGTGTTCTCATGGCCTTCCTCCTGTGTCAAATCTCTCTTTTCTCTTAGCAGGACACTGGTCATTGGATTTACAGCCCACCCTTAATCCCGGATGATCTCCTCTCCAGATCCTTAACTTCCTTACATCTGCAAAGACCCAACTTCCAACTAAGGTCATATTCACAGGTACCAAGTGTATCTTTTGGGGGGACACTATGCAACCCCGTCCTACCTATCCTTCCCCCCACTCCTCCTTGGGGTCAGCCAGCACCCCAGTCCTCCCTCACGGGCATGTCCCCAATACATTTCTTGCACCTGGATCCTGTCTAATCCCATGCTGCTGTTGTTTCTCAGAGGACCCAGAATAACACATACACACAGATGTGACTTTTACACAAAAGGGATTATATATGTTGCTTTGAAATCTGTTTTATTTTACTATCACGTGTCTGTTCCATGTCCATGCACCTACAGATGCATCAGATTGTTTTTGAAGAGCTGCATAATATTCCATCTTGATTTGCTCGCAGTGCTTCTGAGTGTCTATGGATAGCTTTTGTGCTGGTGCTCTGGCGTTATAATATACCTGTGTAATTTGGGGCATCTGGGTGGCTCAGTCGGTTGAGTGTCTGACTGTTGGTTTCAGCTCAGGTCGTGATCTCAGGGTCATGAGATGGAGCCCCGCGTCGGGCTCCACGCTCAGTGGGGAGTCTGCTTGGGATTCTCTCTGTCTCCCTCTGCCCCTCCTCCTGCTCTCTCTCTCCCTAAAATAAATAAATCTTAAAAAAAAAAAAAAAACCAATACACATGTGTAATTTACAACAGTCTCCTGGTACCGACAGCTTGCCACTTGGAAGTGAGGCGTGAAGACCTTACTTCTGTTTCGGTCCCTATACCTTTGCTGCTTTTAGATATCATTACCTAGCGTATCAGATGGTGTTAAAATTTTTGTCTCGATCATCAAATATGATTTAAAAACTCATGAGGAGAGGCATAGCCAGTCTACTGTGTATTACCCATATGTCCTTTCCGGTGCTCCTTCTCCCAGAGGCTCCAAGATTCTTCCTCCTTGAAGAACTTCCTTCAGCCAGTCTTTCTCAGTAGGTCTGCTAATGTCAAATTCTCTTAGTTTTCCTGCATCTGAGAATGTCTTTATTTCCCCTTCATTCCCGAAGGCACCGGATAGAGAATTCATGGTTTATCTCAGACCTTGTGATTCTTATCTGTAAAAGGAAAGTCTAGGTCTTTGCTTTTCTATCTACCATGTCTCTGCTTAACATGCCCTGTTATGTTACATAGGTTATGTGTGTGATGCTATATATCTTTCCTCTGACTTCTTAGAGAGAGAGAGAGAGAGAGAGTTCATCCTGCATGACATCCTCCCATACACTATGTGCTGGCTCTGGGTGAGTCCTTTCCTGGGGTGGTAGCCTACATCCAAGATGCCCCCTTCTCCATGATCTCCGCCTCCGGAATGCACAGCCTTGAGTAGACCCCCACCTGGCCACATATGCACCAGAGCTGGTCTGTGTGCCCTATAGAACACAGCAGGGGTGATGGCATGTCACCTCCCTGAGACCAGGTTACAACAGATACCACGTGCCATCAGATCACTCACTATGGGAAGCCAAATGCCCTGTCGTGAGCAGCCCTTTGGAGAGGCCCACGTGGTGAGGACCTGAGGCCTGCCAACAGCCATCTTGGAAGTGGCCCCTCCAGCCCGGTCAAGCCTTCAGAGACTGCAGGCCTGGCCAGAGTCTGAATCCACGACCTCATGAAAGATCCCGAGCCAGAACCACCCAGCTAAGCCACTCCTGGATTCCCGACCCACAGAAAATTGCGAGACAATAAATAGTTGCCGGCTTCAGACATTAAGTTTCGGAGTATTCTGTTACACAGCAACAGATAACTGAGACACCCATCTTGGCTCCTTCAATCCTCGGAACAACTCTGTGCTGTGCTTTGTTCTTCCATTCCCCGGGCAGGACACGGCAGCTCGGAGATGTGGAGTCACTGGCCCCGAGTCACCCAGAGGGGACGTTGGTGCCGAGCAACTTGGGTGTTTGCATCTGATACAACCAGCCCTCCAGGCTTTCCGTCTGCTGACAAGCACACTCCTCCTCAGAAAGTATGTCCTCATCTGAGGGCTTTACTCCTCAAAATAAGCCCCGGAGAGCTAATTGCCCTTATTTTACAGACGAGCAAACTGAGACTCAGAGAACCATGACTTGCCCAGGCTCACGCAGCTGGGAGGGAGGGTGTGCAATCAGAACTCAGGCCCGAGTCCCCAGCCCCCTGGGGTCACTGGAAGCTGGATCCCTCCTGCCCAGAGGAGGCACCTCTTCAAAGAAGAAGTCAACCCTGGGTGTCCCCCTAAGGAGGCCTGTGTGGCCTCAAGCTCTTCTTCCCCGGCCCAGGGCTGTGGGGCCTGATGGAAGCCCCTCCTCCACCGTTCTCGACCCCTCAGCCGGCAAAGGGCTCCCAGCCTGGAGCGATGGGTACATTGTCACCTGTGGGACTGAGTTTTCAAGAAGCAGCTGTTTACTCTATGTCTTGAATTTTAAAGAGGTTTAAAGTCCAACTTGGACCCTTAACTCCTGAGATGCCTGTAACCATGGCAGCACCTCACGGAGCAATAGCAAATATTTGCAGAAGGAGAGAGCGAGCCAGGTAGGAAGGAAAAGAGACCTGAGGATATGGGAATGGGGCTTTGCCCTGGGGGCCTGCAGATGGCTGGGGGCCATCCCCAGGTCCCGGGGGGGACTCTAAGATGCCTCCAGTAATACCTGGGGGTACGTGCCCCACCTCTTGCCCCCATTTCCTGAGTCTCTGCGTGAAACGTGCCCTTGGGACAGCATGTCCAAGGCCAGATCCTGAGGGGGAGGGCCTCCTTTGCATCAGTAAGCCCCTTCTTTTTCTTGAGTCTGTTTCCTCATCTGTGAAATGGGAATAACAAACCTGCCTGCCTTTTCAGGGATGTCACGTGGCTTAAATGAATTCCAACCCCCTGAAACATCCTCAGCAGGGATTGTTGTAAAGATCCCCCCACCCCCACCCCAGCTGGCTTCCAGGACAAAGGGATGTCAAGATCTCCGGGCCACCTTCCAGAGAGCCCAGAGAGGGAAGTGGCTTATTCAAGGCCACACGGCAAGTGCAGCTGAGCCCAGAACCTAGCCACCCAGCCCGGCTGTAATCTCAGGGCACGAAGCCCTCCCTGACCAGCTGAGCGGCCGTGAATGATGGCGGCAGTGTGCTGCCCCGTGGATGTGCTCAGGGCTTAGCCACAATCTGGGTCAGGGCTCGGGCTGTGCCAGGCGCGTGGACAGTAGCTGCCAAGTGTGTCTCGGCTTGGCAGGGAAGCAGAGCCTATAGCCCTGAACTGCCAGGGAGGGGCTGAACGTTCCCGCAGAAGCCTGAGGAAGGGACCCCGGGCTCTCCCTGCGGGCCGGCCCCATCACCTGGGGTCACGGGTTAACCGGTCCACATACACACCTTACAAGTAAGCCAAAAGCTGCGTTTATTTTTAAGTTACATTCTAGGGAGTGAAAAAGATTACATCCTATTATTAAGAGAGTAAGGTGTGCCGACGCAGCATGTGGAATACCACTAAGAGGTCCAGAATCGAGTCTTGGCTCTTTTAGAAGGTCGGGGCCTCAGTTTCCCCCCATGTAAACAGGGAGTCTGATTGTTCTCAGGAGACACTGTTCTCAGAGTCTCCTTGCAGCCATCTACACTCTGCCTCCTCTCTCGGATGGAACACAAATGTATGTATTTATTCCATTTCCCTATTTCTTGCACTGGACACTCCTAAAATAGGACAGGAGGTGGGGCCGTGAGCAGAGGTCCCAGGCAGAAGCTCCTCTCTGAGGGCCGAGAGGCAGCTGGGGCTCTGCTGCACACAGAGTGGGGAGACCTGAGCTCATCCCTCCACCCCGATACAGACCTGGCCCGGGCCCAGGACAACATGACCCCCACTCCCCTCCACTCTGCCAGAGGCCCCGGCTTGGGAGCCAGTTGAAGCGTTGCTTTGGGGACAATAAAGGCTGTGTGTGCAGCAGCCCAGTGGCCCCGGGGGACAGCTTCCTGCGGGGAAAGTCATGGGCAAGAACACATCTGCAGGGGTGTGGTGTCCCAGCCACACGGGGCCAGCTCCCAAAAGGCAGCAGCTACGGGGCCTCAGGGAGTGTGTACCCAAAGGAAGGACATCAGAGAGCTCCTCCCAGTCAGGCCCACCACCCTCCTTGGGCAGACAGCTCAGTCATTACACTGTCCCTGGACAGAGGGACAGACAGAGTCAGAGATGCACAAGACCACACTCCTCCCAGACTACTGAGGACTTGTGTGGCAGGGCTCCTGGAAGCCAGGCTCCGAAGTGATACAGATGGTAAAACAAAGAGACAAGGACATTAAAACAATTATTATAACTCTTCAGTATGTCCCCAAAGTTTTTCTGTTCTGTATGTCCAAAAAGCTAAGTGAGGCATTATGAAATAATAATATATATACACACACATTGGTTTCTGACCCTACTTCCTGACACTGAGCTCCTAAATCCCTTGTAATTTCCTGGGTGATAGAGCATCCTCTGTTTTAATGAGGCAATTCTTTGTTTTAATGAGGCCCTTGATGGGGCTGGTCGCAGAAAGACCAAGTCCTGATTAGATGCTTGGAAATGTCATCCCCCCTACCCCGGAGAGGGACTGGAAATAGAGTTAATAATTAGTCCTGACTATGTAATGAAGCCTCCATTAAAATCCCCAAAGTGTGAGGTCTGGAGAGCTTCTGGGTTGGTGAACACATCCACGTGTGGGGAGGGTAGTGCACCCCAACCCCATGGGACAGAAATTCCTGAGCTTGGGATTCTTTCCCCGTGTCTCTTCATCTGGCAGTTCATCTGTATCCTATATGATAAACCAGTAAATATAAGTAAATGTCTCCCTGAGTTCTGGGAGCCATTCTGGCAAACTACCAAACCCAAGGAGCAGGTCATAGGGACCACAATTTGCAGCCTGTCAGCCAGAAGTACAGTTGACAATGTGGGACTTGTGATTGCTGTTGTGTTCCAGGCCTGTCTCCTCGCTTCTGGAAGCTTCAGATGTCCCCTGGTTTACTGATGGCATTCTCCGGGTCTTCACATTGTCTTCCCTCTACACTTGCCTGTCTCTGCATCCAAATTTCCTCTTTTTATAAGGATACCGGTCATAGGATGCCTGGGTGGCTCAGTTGGTTAAGCGTCTGTCTTCAGCTCAGGTCATGATCCCAGGGTCCTGGGATTGAGTCCTACATCAGGCTCCTTGCTCAGGGGGGAGCCTGCTTCTCCCTCTGTCTGCCACTACCCCTGCCTGTGCTCTCTAGCTCTCTCTCTGACAAATAAATAAATAAATAACATCTTTAAAAGGATACCGGTCGTATTAGATTAGGGCTCATCTTAATGACCGCATTTCAACTCCATCCTCTGCAAAGACCCAATTTCCAGATAAGGTCACATGCCCAGATCCTGCCAGTGAGGACTTACAACATCTTTTGGTGGGGGAGGACATAATTCAAACCATAACACTTGGTTCAACATGAAGATGTTCCTATCTTTCAGCCCAGCCATTGTGCTCCTGGGCACTAGCCCTAGAGAAAATTCTTGCAGGTTGCCCTAGTAGATACCCGCCATCCAGAAGTTCATCAGCAGAAGGACGGATACATGGATGCAGTACGTGCATTAAAGAAAGATACACAGGGGCGCCTGGGTGGCTCAGTCGTTAAGCGTCTGCCTTTGGCTCAGGTCATGATCCCAGGGTCCTGGGATCGAGTCCCACATCGGGCTCCCTGCTCGGCAGGAAGCCTGCTTCTCCCTCTCCCACTCCCCCTGCTTGTGTTCCTGCTCTCGCTCTCTCTCTCTCTGTCAAATAAATAAATAAAATCTTTAAAAAAAAAAAGAAAGAAAGAAAGATACACGGTGGTGAAAATTAGAGAATTACAGCTACACACACCATCCTGGAGAAAGAGCAAAAGCATCATATTAACTTATAAAAAAAAAACAAGTCCCAGAAGAGCCTGTAGTCCGATCATGCTGTAAAGATCTGAGTGGTCAGTTTCTCTGCCTCCTTCCAAGTCTTTGCTCACACATCATCTTCTCAATAAAGCCTACCCCATCAACCAACCTTGATGGTAAAGCCCATGCTCCACAACCACACTCCTATTCACCCTATTCTGCTCTACCTGTCCTTTTCCCAGAGCATTTATCAACTTCTCACAAATTATATAATTTCCTTACTCATGTCTCTAGTAGTTATTGTCAACTTCCTCCCTCCAGAACATTAGATCCACAAGGGTGGAATTTTCTTCTCTTTCATTCATTGATATCCACCAAGTATCTAGAATCGTACCCAGCACAAAGTAGACCCTGAACAAATTTTTTTTTTTGAGAGAGAGCGAGGGAGGAGGAGGGGCAGGGGGAGAGGGAGACAATCTTAAGCAGGCTCCATGCCCAGCATGAAGCCTGATGAGAGGCTCGATCTCACAACCCTGAGATCTTGACCTGAGCCGAAATCAAGAGTTAGATGCTTAACTGACTGAGCCACCCAGGTGCCCCCAGGTATTTCTTAAACTGAGTGGTTGGTACACTAATGTTCATTTATGATTATTTTTAAACTGTGCACATGCATTTCACCTAGTCTGTTGTATATAGGATGTCTCCTAATAGTCTTGGAGAAAAACAGATGTGGTATTTCTTGCAAGACCTGAATCTTGAGCGGAGATAGACCTTTCATGATCTATGCTATTCCCTTAAGCACAGAAAGCCAGGATATGACTGCATTATTCCCTCAGGATGTGCTCTCTGGTGCGTGATGATGAGTGACAAGGAAATGTCAATCTACCCACAAGCTGCAGTCTTCTGTGTTTTATTTCTGCTTGAACAGGGTTTTAAAATGTGCTTGTGAATATTTGCACTGACAACTACACAGAGCAGGACTGCTTTGTAGAGAAGAGTAAAACCACCTGGTAAATTTGCCCCTGTGCTTCCTTGAGAAAACAATGGGAAGCCAGCAGCCTGTCAAGGGCAAAGTCCTATAATCAAACGTGCGAAATCCTGGGCTTGACAAGCTTCCCTATCCTATTGAAATCCCTACTAACACTCAAGTCCCTTCTGTAAGATTGCCCAACGCCGACCCCAGGCAGAGTCAACTGGCTGCTCTAGGAGCCACTGAGGTTAAGGGCAATGGTTGGGTTGGTTCAGTTTGCAGTTGAAATGTGGAAAATGCCCCTTCCCCAGCATTGACCACCCATGGGTTTTCGGAGACAATGATTTGCTTATTTGGCTTAATTGGTTTAATTGTCTCGTAACATGTGCATGTTCCATCCTTCTAAATATGACTCACAACAGGATCCATAACCTCAGGTTGAATTAAACTGGCTTGTGCGTGAGTATGGTTCCTACCAGTGATGAGCCTGTCGTCATTTAAGGATGAGCACACCTATGTTTCTTTACATTTACTCTAAAAAAGTGCAGAGACCAGGTAATCACACTGGGAGTGCCTAGAGGGTGGGGGCCATATTTTTAACCCCAATTTTCATCTCCACCCCTGACCTCTTGCAAAATCCAACTGCCCACTAGACAGCTCCACAAAAATGTGTTGTAGGCATGTTAGATCTATGTTCAAAACAGAACTCTTGATTCTCTTCCTGCTCAAACCTGCATTTTGCCCTCCCCCATCTCCCCATCTCAGGAAATGGCATCTATCACCTGCCCAGGTTCAAAACCTCACTTTTTTCTTTTTAAAATTGAGATATAATTTGCATGCCATAAAATTCACCCATAATTTTAAAGTGTACAATTCAGTAGTTTTTAAAATATTCAGACTTTTGCAACCATCACAACTCGTTTGAGGACATTTTTATCACCCTAGAAAGAAACTCCATACGCATGAGCAGTCACTCCCCACTTCCCTCTAACCCCACACCCACTCTCAGCCCACGTCAACCGCTAATCTACTTTCTGTCTCTATAGATTTGCCTGTTCTGGATATTTTATATGAACGAATCGTACAATATGTGGTCCTTTGTGCCTGGCTTCTTTCACTTAGCATAGTGTTTTCAAGGTCTATCCATGTTATAGTATCTATCAGTATTTCATTCCTTTTTATTGCAGAATAATATTCCACTGTATGGATATATCACAACTTTTTAAATCTATTCATCCATTGATAGGCATTTGGGTTGTTTCTACTTTCGCACTATTGTGAATAACACTGCTGTGAATATTTGTGTTTAAGTTTTGCGTGGGTATGTGCTATCAATTCTCTCGGGTATATACTTAGGAGTAGAACTGCTGGGTCATCTGGTAACTCTATTTACAATTTTTTGAGGAACTGACAAAATGCTTTCCAAAGGTGGCTGCGCCATTTTACATTCCCACCAGCAATGTATAAGGGTTCTAATTTCTCCACATTTTCACCAACACGTTATTTATTTACTTATTTTTAAATTACAACTGAACTGTCTCCAGTGGATATGAAGTGGTATCTCTTTGTGGCTTTAATTTGCATTTCCCTGATGACTGATGATACCAAGTACTTTTGCATGTGCTGTTGGTCATTTGTATATCTCCTTTGGAGCAAGATCTATGCAAATCTTTTGTTCATTTTTATATTGGATTATTTGTCCACTTTTGTTATTGAGTGGTTAAGAGTTCTTTACATATTCCGGATACAAGTTTCTTATCAGATATGCAATTGCAAGTATTTTCTCTTATTCTCTGATAGACTTTTCACCTTAACAGTCTTCTTTGAAGCAGAAAAGGTTTAGGGTGAAGTTCAATTTACCAATGTTTCTTTGGGTTGCTTGTGTTTTGGGTGTCATATCTAAGAAATCACGAGCTAATCCAAGGTCACAAATATTTATAGCTATGTTTTCTTCTGTGAGTTTATAGTTTTAGCACTTAAATTTAGGTCTTTGATCTACTGAGTTAATTTCTATATATGGTGAGGTAGAAATCCAGCTTCATTTTTTTTTTTTGCATGTGCATACCCAGCAGGATTTGCTGAAAGACTCTTCTTTCCCCACTGACTGGTCTTAGCACTTTTTTTCCCCCAAAAATCAATTGACCATAACTGTATAGATTTATTTCTGGATTCTGAAACTATTCCATTAATCCATACGTCTTTCCCTAAGCCAGGACCACACAGTCTTGTTAGTATAGCTTTGTAGTCTGTTTTGAAATCAAGAAACTTCAAATTTGTTCTTTCTTTTCAAGATTATTTTGGCTATTCTGGATCCTTTGCATTTTCATACCAATTTTGGGATTGGCCTATCAATTTCTGAAGAAAGTCAGGTGGGTTTTTAATAGGGATGGTGTTTAATCTGCAGATCCATTTGGGGAGTACTCTCATTGTAATAAGTCCTCTGAATCCATTTTTTGACATTTGCCTCTCCCCGCCTCTGATGAGAAAGCCCAGGTGCTCTCTCCCTTGGTGCACGTGGGAAGTTCAAACTCTATACAGAAACCCCAGCCCAGTCCCACCTTCTACCCATCATAAAAATCCCAAATTAGTGTCCTTTCCCTGCCCTCAAGCCAAGTGCAGCCCAGCTTGGGAGTCACTGTTATAGATTTAACTGATCTGAGTTGGAAGTTTAGATAATTGGCATTTTAGACAGGAATGTGGGATTGGGGCTCTCCTTAAAGTGGTCCTGGGTCATAGGTCTAGGCCCAGACTTATCCATGTGTGTCAAACTGAATCCTGTGTCTTTTAAAACAAATTTTATTTATGTCTTTAAAAAAATTATTTATCATTTATCACAAGCCGGGGGAGCAGCAGAGGGAGAGGGAGAAGCAGTCTCTCTGCTGAGCAGGAAGCCCTATGTGGGGCTCATCCCAGGACCCTTGGATCATGATCTGAGCCAAAGGCAGACGCTTAACCAACTGAGCCACCCAGCTGCCCCAAATCCTGTGTCTTGATTCAATTCTAGCAGATCAGTGTGTCCTCTCCCCCACCACTGCGAGACCCTGAAACCTCGGCTAAATCCCTAAGAATTTTTTGGTAAACTGAAGGCCACTCCATCTCTGACACGGCCCAAAAAGAGTTATCATCTCTCTCAGCATCCACAACATTTAAACAAGCCTAACATCTTCTAGGACTTCTTTGGGTTCTGGAAGCCGGGCATTCTGCATTTACAAATCTTTTAAAGCTCCCTTATGTTGTTACTTGCAAATCGCCCCACAACAAAAGACTCTAGAATCTGTGCAAACTGCAATGCAAACTGCAATGCAACCGGCATTCCCAACAGTACCCCCAGAGGGTCCTTCACTACAGAGGCCTCAGCAACCCCCTCTCATGCCTCCTGGAGACTCTGGAGCACCTAAGTTACCCGTGGGCTTCTGATACAAGAAACTCCTTGGCCTCACGCTATATGTCATTAGACCTGCAATTGCTGGTTGCATACTATGAGATCCTGGAAATAGTAGCCATCCTAAGCCCTGGCCTGAGACCTCCCATACCCAGCTGTTTCTATGTCGTGGGTCATAAAAGCAACATCCCAGCAATAATTTCAGTATGGCCACCAAGGCCTTTCTGCTACATAATAGAGCTAACCCTGGACCCTCTGGCATATCCCATCTGCAGCAGGGGGTGGCCTTCCCTGTCCTCAGACCCTTGCCAGATGCCTTGGTGCTGAAGGTCACCCCTCTCTCGGACTCCTCGAAGCCACTTGCCATCAGCTGAATAAACAGCAAAAGGAGTTCTCATGCTTTACAGATAGCATAACCACCATGACACCCGCTAGAGCTCCATGGGGGAGCCACTGTTTTTTATCCCTTAACCAGGATGTCCCCGAAGAATAGGACCCAAGGGTCAGCACAACTGGCCAAACTTCAGAGAGTCATCTTAGCACTGGGCGCCCTGGCCTACAATTGACCCATTTGTACATTTTTTGACTCTTGAGCCAGGTTGCCCCTTTTGGGGTAAAGAACTCTGGGAATCTCTTGTCTCACAGACACCCAAAATATAAATCAAGATCACACGTATCTCTCTACTTACTGAAGCCACAATACAAGACCTCACGATACTCCTCTCCTTCAGAGTTCCAGATCTTATTAACAGTGATCAAGATACTCATCGTACTTCTCGAAATACACAGTTCTGGGCCCTTGAACAGGCATTCAACAGAATTCTCACCTCCCCTACCAACCTTAAGCTACAGACCTCATAATGACTTAAACAAGTTCAAATTCAATTAAATGTAACATGGCACATGTCAGCCATTAGTCAAACATCTGGGGTGAATTGTAGTAAGAGGTCTACAGTTTTTGATGTTTGACCGCTGACAGCTTTTAAGCCTCACCTCTCCTCTTCCCATCATGCCCCACATCTGGGCGAGTAATAAGAGAGTCTAAGTTCTTTTTCCTTCGGTACCGGGGGCTGGGGGAGGGGAAGGGGGTTGTGCAAACCACACGGTGGAATCATCACTCTGATCCTACCCCCTTTACCACCATAAAAAAACCAAGCCAGGGGCGCCTGGGTGGCTCAGTCGTTAAGCATCTGCCTTCGGCTCAGGTCATGATCCCAGGGTCCTGGGATCGAGCCCCGCATCGGGCTCCCTGCTCCGCGGGAGGCCTGCTTCTCCCTCTCCCACTCCCCCTGCTTGTGTTCCCTCTCTCGCTGTGTCTCTGTCAAATAAATAAAATCTTTAAAAAAAAAAAAAAAAAAACCAAGCCAGTCTTCTTTCTCTGCTCTCTCAAGCCATTTTCAGACCTGTGTGGGTGCCACCCTGATCTCCCCCAGAAAGTCTCATTATATGATCAACCTTTTCGTACCCTCTTAGTGTGTGGTATTATCATCTGGACATCTGAGCCAAATTTTTCCCCACTATGTGTCCACAATGGCAATCCTGACACTATTAAGTCTTAATCTATGAACACAGATATATTTCCATTTATTTAGGTCCTCTTTAATTTCTCTATATAATGTTCTAGATATAAAAAGAGAAAAAGAAAAAATAATAACGTTCTGTAGTTTTTAGTGTACAGATGGTCCCCGACTTACAGTGGCTTGACTTACAATTTTTTGACTTCGTGGTGGTGTGAAAGCAACACATATTCAGTAGAACCTAGTTTGAGTTTTGAAGTTTTATTTTTCCTGGGTGAGTGGTATGCGGTACGACACTGGGGATGCCGGGCAGTGGCAGTGAGCCACGGCTCCCAGTCAGCCATGCGATCACGATCACGAGGGAAATCACAACAGGGCAGGGCCTCCAGAGCCACAGGCCGGCTTGACCCCAGCTCTGCCCTTAACTAGTCACGTGATCCAAGTCACTGTCTAATTGTTCTACGCATTCACCTGCAAATCGGGATTCACTTTCACGGGGTTGTTAGGAGGAGTGAAGGAGACCTACGGTAGAACACAGAGTAGGTGGCCAACAGGTGTCACGCCTGGGACAAGGAGGTGAGTGTCATCTAGGTAAGTCTGAGTCCTAGTTGAGAAGACAGGGGCCGGCTGGAGACTGCCCCCCTACCTCCAAGCATTTCGGTGCCCCTGGGTCTGCCAGACGCAGGCCCCAGACTCATGGACTGTGGCAAAGCCCCACCCCCCTACCCTCAGCCCCAGACAGGGAGCAAACAGATACGGAGGCATCTTCCAGTGCACTTTAATCAAAATTCCGTCATCATAAGAGTTCTTGTAGCATACAGTGTTAGGATGGGCATGTCAACTTGGTCCTACAAATGGAATTTCCACAGATTTGCACTTCAAACATGTATGAAAAATAAAATATATAATATTTAGCTTTATAAATTTCCCCACTTCATCACTCTCCTTAAAATAAGTTACTACCTCTGTCCAATAAATTAAGCAGCCTGGAGTCACTGAGCAAATATCAGCCAAATGACTTCCATTTCCTGAAAAAGTTCTGGGGGAAATACTTGAGATAGTCAAACGCTTACAGTAATCAACATGAATTAAAACTAGCACATTCCTCACAGTGGGGCGAGACATCAAAAATGGAAGGCTGCTAATGGCTGTTCTTCTCTGTTGGGAAAAAATAAATCCCCCCTGACCACACCAAATGGTTGTAGAAGCTGCAACTGAACTTTTGGCACCAGTGGAGAAAGGAGGCTTTGCAAAGAAGCCATTCCCAGCGACGAGTCCATCAAAGCATCGATCGGAGGGAGAGGTGACAGAGGGGGAGGCTCAGCTGCCACAGCCCTCCTCCAGAACTCCCTTCTGCGTTCCCGCTCCCAGCCCCCTCTGGAGGCCCGGATGCCCCCTCCATCTTGGAGAAGGCAGGGTGTGGTCTGGGCAGCCTGCCCTCCTCCGCGAACTGAAGAGTTCCTCAGAGCATAGTAAAGAACACCAAGAGAAAGGCCCTTCTGTGAGCGGCGGGGGCTGCTTTGCTGCGTGCTCAGGGGACAGCAGGGTATACTCAATACACAAGGGACACAGATACTCCAGCAGGATGGCCGCACAGCCTTTAAAGGGGACAGACAGAAGGTGCACACGGGACATCGAGGATCCAAGAGAGTGGGCAAGGCTGCGGTGTGCTAGCAATTACAGGGGCTCTGCACGGGGCCTCAAGGGCCTTAATCCCCCCGTCCCCAGCAGGAAGTCAGATTTGCCCACCTGCAAGCTCAGGGCTTCTTCCCCCCTCAAAACAACACAATCTTGGTAAGGAACAAAGAATCCAGTGACAAGGGCTGCTACAGAGCCTCGGCCTTCCAAGAGTCCCTGGGAATGAGCTTTGGGGGCCCCAGCCCATTCTGGCAGGGGCTTTTACACAGTTTAGCTGGGGGAGGAGGTGGCCTTGCACTTCCGACAGGAACAGCCCAGCCCTGGCCTCCTAGACAGAGCAGGAGGCAGCTACAAGTCAAGGAGACGCTCCTCACAGGTCTCCACGGGCCACTTTGAAGCCCCTCCAAACACATCGACGTTGTTGTCCACCCAGGGTATGATGTTGCCGGGCATGTTCGTGGAGCAGTTGGCAATGTTGATAATTTCTTGTGCACGAAGGACGCGGTCCCATATGTTGAACTGGCTGAGCTCCCCCACGAATGCCTGCGTGGCATCGAACCTGCCCCCAACGGTGTCCTGGGAAGGTGCAGGGGAGCAGAACCACATCGGCACAGGTTCAAAAAGCAGACACACCTGCTAATTCTCCTGGACCGTGAACGGCCTTCGGGAAGGGATGCCAACTTGGGAGGGAGATGGGGAGACTGGGCCATTTTCCCAACTCCCTCCAACTCTGGCCACACCCCATGACCCCTGATTCCTGCACATCCCGGAGCTCCAGGGCATGTGAAACCACCTCGAGACTAGAGTGGAAAGACATTTGCCCAAAGTCCCAAAGCTAGCACTAGATCCAGGTCTCCAGACTCCCAGCCTCTCCCAGGGAAGTGAGGGGAAGAATGGGCCGTCAGCAAACCTCAGACATAGGCTGAAACATCAACTCTTATCTGCCCAGGAGCAGACAAGCAGCTTACATTTCCCCTCTCCCAGAGGGTGAGTTTCTTGAGGGCAGCTTCTGAAGTCACTTTCCCACCCCCATCTCCCTCAGGAGGCTAAGCACCCCACAGGCATGCCCTAAGTGCCCCAAAACACTGAGCCAGCAGCTCCTGGAAGATGCCATGTCAGCCCTTGGCATCCTGAATCAAAGCTGTGCCTGGCAGAGCCCAAACACCTGGAGAGAACCCGAAGTCCCCTCCTGATAACATGACCCCAGGGACACTCCTGATCACCTGTGTTGGACTCCATTCTGGAATCTGACCCATCACACCAACTTGGTCGACCGCCCTCTGCCCCTCAGGCCACAAGACAGCACGGGGTGAGCTTGCTGTCAGGCCTCAGCGGCCAGGGGCCCCAGGGGCCGGGGGCAGCCTGCAAGTGTGGCCTTGTGCTGCTCGGCTGGCCGGCGCACTCCCCTCTTGCGCCCCCTGCACTCACCTGTTCCTGCCCGAGGATCAGCACACCCCCTGGCTTGATGGGGTGCCAGGGGGCCAGGTTCTCCCCAGTGCCGAGCCTCTCCCCATCCTGGAAAGCTTCCCACATGCCGTCCCGCGTCGTCCAAGTGATACAGACATGGTGCCACTTGCCGTCACTGACAAACAGGGGCAGCTGGGCAACCTGTGGACAGCAACATGCAGGTGAGGGTGCCCGCAGGGTTTGCACAAGTCTGACCTGCAGAGGGACTGGAGGTCCTGCTGCTCCCATCATGCAGGGTCCCGGCTCGTCTCCCCTCCTCTGCACTGTGGGTGACATGGGCAACTCTGCCCCTCAGAACGCCTGGGGTGGGGGGAGACACTGTGTGGCACAGACAGCCGAGAGGAAAGGGGCAGGCAGCCTGGGTACAACCCCTAACCCCAGGGTGGCCCGGCTTTCCAGGGGATACCCTGGGTCCCAGGTTTGGCTGAGGGTCCAGGATGCTGCGCAGACTGAGCAGATGTGAAGTGAAGGACAAGCCCCCTCCCTGCCATGCCTGGACCTGAATGCCTCATGCCGGAGGGCCTGAAGGGAAGTCAGGGTGCTACTGGGCCAGCTTCTTTGGGGAACAGTCAGACCAGGCATCTACACTCTAGGCAGGGGCTCAAATTCTATCATGGCACTTGGGGACTTGTGTGTGTGTGTGTGTGTGTGTG